>NW_012139413.1:9767309-9779728 GCF_000956105.1 Propithecus coquereli
TGAAGTATGATAAAAATATTTGCAATAACTTGTCTCAAGGGATTATGGATTTTTCCCCTTTTTATACTTTTTTCTGAATTTTTGAGTAAATATAACTTTTTATAATCTGAATAAAATAACAATGCTACTTTAATTTGAGTAAAAAAAGAAATGTCATTGTATCTTTGGAGTTAATCTTGTGGTTAATGTTCATTTGCATGTTTCTATAATTCTCAAAATAAATGGATTTTTGTCATTCAAAATATATACAATTTAATTAGTTGTAGTTCTACTTTTTTTTTTTGGTAAGTGAACACAACATCTTATTTTTGGTACTAAATGATTGAGCATCTATAGAAGATATTGTGGGTTGAATTGTGTCCCCTGAAAGCTATGTTCAAGTCTTAACTCCCAGTACTGGTAAATGTGACTTTATTTGTAAATAAGGTCTTTGCATGTGTAATCAAGTTAAAATGAGATCATATTGAATCAGAGTGGGCCTAATCCAATGACTAATGTCCTGGTAAGTAGAGAGATGTTGGGCACGGAGATAGGGAGAAGGCTAGATGAAGACCGAGGCAGAGATTGGAGTGATGCCATCTAAAAGACAAAGAATGCCAAGGATTGCAGACATCCACCAGAAGCTAGAAAGAGGCAAAGAAAAATCCTTGCCTAGAGCTTTCAGAGAGAAAATTTGACCTTTTAGGCTTCAGAACTTTAGACAATAAATCTGGTTTCTTTAAGCCACATGGATTGTGGTAGTTTATTACAGCAGCCCCAGGAAATGAATACAGAGGAAAATAGTTGGCAATGGGTTTTTATTAAATAGGGAAATCCTCAGGATAGTAGTAGTAATGAAAACAATAATTAACATTTTTCTGCTTTCTAACACTAGGCCATTATTTAATATTATTTTCCTTCAGAGCATGCTATCAAGATTGCATTGAATTTTCATGCTAGCTTAAAAAATTAAACTATTGATTAAATAATCAAATGTTTTAAATTATTAATAAAATGTTGAGAATTTGGAGATATACATCTCCATATCTTTATTCTGTTCTAAGCATGTATTATTATTTAAAATTATAATACTATAATGTAAGTGCCTTGGTTGTTTTAATCATAGTGGATATATAGTAAATATTAAAAAATATTTGTTGAATGCTCATAATATAGTGACAAATATGGATAGCAGCAGCTTTAGGCTTAGCATACACAGCAGGAAAAACAGTTGTTTCAACTGCCTAGCTTGACTTGTTAGGGCTCAGTTGAGGTCATATATCATACCTGAAATCATATCTGGAGCAGGGGAATGGCACACTCTGAAATGGCGTGGCCTGGGGTAGTGTGCTTTTCAGGAAACCACGAGGTGGGGGAGCCCACTCCAATCTCATGGATGAAAGTGGGAGGTAGGATATGAGCTCTCAAAGAAAATGTGGCCTGCTCTTACTAAGGTAAAAGTGAAATGCTGTCAGTCATGTAGAAACAACAAATTTAACTACAACAGCTTTTATCAAATAGTTGTTCTTATACCCAATCTTGCTTCTGATGTCTTCTCAGTACAGACTCAAAAACAACCTCTAATTTTAATATTTAGTATATGCCTATACTCTCCAGAAAAAAAGTAACACTCAAAGCCATGTTTATCTTAATTATGAAAATCACTTTTGGTGAGCTTTAGTTGAGCAGTATTTTCTCTAATTTTGTTAGGTTATTAAGTACGAAATGTCCAATTCCCTTAAGTACTAAGTTTGACAGTTGATATCTCTGACATTTCACTTTGACACTTCTTGTTTTATGTTTATTGTGAAGGTACATCCTCATTCTTTCAAGCGCATGGTTTGGCCTGTGGTTATCTTTCAAATTTTTTTTTAGAGAAATTTTTGTGAAACCATGGGTAAGTCAAAAACTCGTGTTATTTTCGAATATGAGTTCCATTGCAGAACCAATGCTAAGCAGACAGCTTGAAATATCAATGAAGTTTTTGGGAAGGATGTGGCTAATGAACACACAGTATGTCAACGGTTTGAGAAGTTCCATTCTGGTGATTTTAATCTTGAAAATGAGCCACATGGGCGACCTGAGACCAAGGTGGATAATGATGAGCTGAAAGCTGTAGTGGAAGTGAATGCATGTCAATGTACGTGTGAATTAGCAGTGAGGATTGATGTTACTATTCCAACAATATTAGACCATTTGAAACAAATTGGCAGGATAAAGAAACTGGATAGAGGGGTTCCACATGAATTAAATGATTGTCAGAAGAGAAATCGTCTCCCCATTTGCCTTTCTTTGCTGTCATGACATAAAGACAAATCATTTCTACACCGTATTGTTATGTGTGATGAAAAATGGATTCTTTTTGACAATTGAAAGTGTCGAGCACAATGGTTGGATAAAGAAGAAATGCCAAAACACAGTCCAAACACCAAATATTCATCAAAAAAAAGCTAATGGTGTCTGTTTGGTGTTGCAGCACTGGTATTAACCATTACAGTTTCATGAAACCTTGTCCATCAATTACAGTGGATGCCTACTGCAACCAATTGTGCAAAATGATGAGGATGCTTGTGATGAAGCAGCTGAGATTGGTCCATAGAGATAGGCAAGACAATGTCTCTTGCAAGACAATGCTTGACCACATCACACAAGCAATGCTGCTCAAACTACAGAGGCTGGACTTGGAAACTCTGTCATCCACCATATTCACCAGACCTTGCACCGAATACCACTTCTTCCAGGCTTTGGACCACTTCTTGCAAGAAAAAATATTCAATTCTAAACAAGCTATGGGAAACACTTTTAACAATTTCATGGCCACTCAACTCTGCAGGCTTCTTCGCTGCTGGCATAAGCAGATGGCAAAACTGTGTTGATAGTTTAAGCATATACTTTCATTAATTGTACTGCCTCTTGTTTGAGATATAATAAACTATACTTTTGATTCAGAATCAGACATTTTATATTTAATGACCTAAGTAGTTATTTCTACGAACGATCTTCAACCATCCAAATATGTATAAGCTTTCATTGTAAGAAATAAAAATTGATGAAAGTTGCTTAAAAGACATGTAATCCACCATTTTTTTTTTTAAATGAGAGATTCTTTTTTCTTTCCTTATTTTTTTTTTTTTTGGAATCTGAAGAATGAGTATAAATGAGAGATTCTTAATCTAAGATCACAGAGGATCCATGAGCCCTGAAAATTACATGTACATTTATTATCTTGTGTACATGAGGGTGTTTTTCTGGTTAGAGAATCCATAACTTCCAACAGATTCTTAATGGAATTAGTGGTTCCACCAAAGGACGAAAATCAATGCGGTAGTTTTCAAATGGGAGTGCTTTTGTCCCCAGCAAACATTTGGAATTTTTTTCTTGTGTTTGTTATAACTAGGGTGTGGGGGTTGTTACAAGTGGGAAATGGGAGTTGTTACTGGCATCTAGTGGACAGAGGGCAGGGATGCTGTGAAACATTCTACAATGACAGGACAGTCCCCCAAAATAAAAATGTATTTTGTTTAAAATGTCATTATGAATACCACAGTTGAGAAAATTTGCTCTAGATAATGTAATATTCTCCACCTTCCCACTCAAAATTAAGACAAACAAACACAGAGTACAAAATACTTGAACTTCATTTTTTTAGTTTCTCTTTGATTTATTATACTTTTTGTTCCTTGCTATGATGCTATCACCCAATTTCAAGGCTTGTTATAAAATTCTTTCCCTGGAAAGTGATTTTATGTGTTGTGGTCCTATGAATGGTACATCCCACCCTGGCTATATTTTACATACCCACAGAGTTTCTTTCAGATCTCAGTTTTAGGAAAATCAGTGGTGGTGTGTCTTCAGAATAATTTGAAATAGTATTGATCGTGCTTTTCTTTTTTGTTTTCATCATTAGAAAGATACGAACTCAACTTGAAGACCATCTTTTTGTATATTATTTGGATAATGATCTGATTCTGGCTTTACTTTAATTTTTCTATTGCCTATTTTTTCCCAAGATTTTACTGACTAACTTGTAATTTTTTATTTACTTTTATTGTAAGTAATTTTTCATATTGCTATACTTTTTCTTTGGAATGAGGTAATAAAACAGGTAAATAAATAAATAAATAAATAAAAGCCTATGGATTATAGGACTTAACACAAAAATTAACATCTAAATAGTACATCATTTCTCCTCTTTCCAGAGTTTTACCACTCAGTTCTGTATCATCAATACCATTTTATATTGCTCTCCTTATTTAAATTATAGACTATGAATTTCCCTATATCATTTTTGTTCCTTCCATTGTTACACTTATTAATTCATTCCCTTTATTCCACCAAAAATTTTTAACACTTACTGTGTTAAGAGACAGTGAAGATATAAAAATGAATAAGATAAGGTATTTTTTCTCAAAGAGCTTACATGTTAACAAGAGAAATAACTACATAAATCAATAATGACAGAGAAATATGTCAACTCGTATAACAGGAACATGCTCTAAGTACATATATGGCAGTAAAAATATGGCATGATCAAATCCAATAGATGCCAGTGGACAGAGAAGGGAGCATGTAGCTGAACATTCCCTTTTTTTCCATTAAAAAACATCATTTAATATTGAAACAGATATAGACAGAGAGAAAGATACAGTTATAGATAATAGATATATTTAGGAAACTTCCAATTGGTTTTGAAATTTATTCTGATTGTTTTTGACAAGTTATTCAATTTTCCCTGGATTCAACACTTCTGTTAATCACCTTAGTTCTACTTATATGTGATCTACCCACTTAATAAGGAAATGGCTGGGTGCTGTGGCTCATACCTGTAATCCTGTTACTGAAAACTGGGTATCTGTTTCCAAAGCTGAATAAAAAAAATGAGGACAAGTGGGTTGAGGAGGAGGATGGGAAGATTTATTAATTTGCCAACAAATGAGGAGGATGGCAGACTCTTGTCTTAAAGAACTGCTGTCCTCCTACTGAGGAGGAAGAACAAACCAGCACAAACAGATCTGCAAATTAAGCTTCCTAGGATTGTTACATTATCACTGCGAGATTACAGTAGTACTTTGATTTAATTAATTTTAACCCTGTAATAATCCCAGCACTGTGGGAGGCTGAGGTGGGATGATCACTTGAAGCTAGGAGTTCTGGACCAGCCTCGACAACACAGTAAAATCTCATCTCTACAAAAATAAAAATAAAAATTAGCCAGGCATTATGATGCATGCCCGTAGTCCCAGCTACTTGGGTGGCTGAGGCAGGAGGATTGCTTGAGTCCAGGAGTTCAGGGCTGTAGTGAGCTATAATCCTTCCATTGCACTCTAGCCTGAGTAACATAGAGAGAACATGTTTCTAAAAAAAATAAAATAAAAGTAAGGGAATTCATCCAACTCATTTTAATAAAGATAAGCAGGACAAAGCTCAGAATTTCCCCTGTGGATCCAGCTATTTTATTATTTCCTTGTTTTCTTCCTCTCATTTCTCCACCCACTAACTACTTACTAATATCCATTCTCTGAGTCAAGCCTGCCGTGGACACATCTAATAGGAGTGGGAATTAAAGTACAATTTCATAACTTTTTAATAAGCACACATTTAACAATCCAAACATTTGAAACGAAAATTTTGTTAAACTTCTTTAAATCTACTGTTTTCAAACTTTATCCCTCAATGATTATTTAAAAAGTATTAATACTTTTTGGTCAAATGCATTCAAGAAAAGCTGAATTAGTCAAAGTTAAGTCGGCTTTTTTTTTTTTTTTTTAATTAATGGACTTGTTAGAGCCTTTACTGTGCTAATGAACAATCTTTAGTGGGTTTTATTATGTTTTCCTATAACATTTGACTATAGAACACTTAATTAAAAAGATGTCATACCTAAAAATGTTTCTCCTTATAGTATTTTTTTAATATATATATATATATATATATTGTCAGATACTCTTATGGCAATGACTTGGTCAGTATTAATTATAATTACTTTTCCAAAAAGTTACATTTTAGCATTAGCCTTTCTCTATAGGGATATCAAAGCCAACCCTGATCCATGTTCTGTTGGGAGTGGAAAAAGTATTCCAAGAACACTAGTAGATTTTAATATTTATCAGGACTGTGTGATATAGACAAAGAATGCCTGGAGCCTTTAAAAAGAATAATCTACAATTCACAACCAGTATCTTTAAAATGTAAAGTATCAGCCTTTTTAAAAATGAGGACACTCTTGTCAAATGCTAATCTTGGAACTATTTAACTGCTGTTTTTGCAGTAGTAAATAGTGTTAGTACAGGGGGAAAAATAGTGTAAAAATGATTCATGCATTTTTTTTAGAAAGCTTCAGTTTATCAAAAAGGTATATTCACCCTTATTCATTTGAAATTGTTGCAACTGTGCTTCACAATTATCTTTGGGTGTATGCATAAATGATGGCTAGAAATGACCCTTATTTTACGGTTTAATAATTGGAAGGAGGAATTGGCAGTCCTTACTCCCTGTCTTTGCTCTTTAAGCATTTTAGGCATTACAAAAATAGTTGGGAAATTTGCACAGATTAAATCATTTAGGCTTTTTGCTTAAAATTAGAGCTAAACTTTAACAAAATAAAACTTGTTCAACTGCTAATATTTTTTTCTTTCTATAGCATCTGTAGGCCAAAGTATGCTTATTATGTATTTCATATTATTTCAGATCATCTAAGTGCACAAATATAAAACTTATCAAAATAGGAAATTTGATGAGGAATTTGCCAGAGAGGAGCATCATTCCTCTGCCAGGCAGAGACATAATAAATAGGAATTCCAAGTGGAAATCTCCAGGATTAGAAAAGACCTAAAAACAACAACAACAACAACAAAACCCCACCACTATTGTTCTGTCTTAATTCGTTCTTTGGCCCACCTGCAGAGATGAGGAACTTTCTTCCTGGGAAAACCAGAAGCATTACTTTCACTCTTAAGCACTGTTCCGCTGAATCCACTTTTGAAACTTAAAGCATTTAGCTAAAACCACTTGGCTTTTCAATTAGCATAACAAATAGGGAGTCTCATTCTCTAGGCTAGGGGTCACAAACTCATTTCCAAAGTTTTGGATTTTTTTTCCCAATGTTTGTCACTTTCCTCTTCTTTAAGATGATTAGCAGCAAAAGCCTTAAAATGAAGCCTCCAGGTAGGGAGGATCCTGAGGAGCCTGCTAATCTGAGGAAGAAATGGGACCTACCACAGCTAATCTAGGTGGGAGGAACCCTGGATTTGGTTTGGTGTTGTAACAGAGTAGTCGCCCCTCCTCCCGTAGATATGGAAGGGAAACATTGACAGTGGGGAATATGTAACAAAGGGAATATCCTGAAAAAATGGCAAAAATGTTTTCTGTCTCTTTAAAACATCCTCCATTCCTTTTTGAGAACTAAAACGTGCATTCCTGCCTCAGGCCAGTGGTTGGGAGGAGTAAGGTAAATGTTTTGTTCTTTGTGCTACAGGAGATGGCTCAGCTGGGACCTGGCCAGAGGGAAGTCCTGGGTGGAGGTCATGGGATTGTCTTCAGTAGAGATGGGAGGATTAGAATCTTCAACTATAGTTGAACAGCACCCTTTAAAAGCTCTGCATTTCTGCTTATTATTAGGATGATGGCATTTTTCAGATAGAAGTCTCCATCCTCCTCCTTTGCTGGCAAAGTAACTTTTTCCTTCTCCTCAAACCATTTGTTCTCATGCTTCTGATGTGGCCTCAAGGACAAGTGCTGAGCTTTCAGTAACTGTTCTTGAGCGAAATCATGGACAGAGCTTTGCTGTTACATTGACTTGAAGACTGCAGGCTGTTTTTAATGTGGCATATTTTCCTGTCTTCACTGGCCCACCAATCAACATTATAGTGTCAGGTTTTAGTCTGAAACTGTCAGTTCTTGGTGCGCTCATGGTTGAAGAATGACCAGACGTGCCAAAATTAGGCAAGCACGAAAATGAGGCTTATCGAGGAGAGAAAGATAGGATTACAGGGCAAGAGCAGGATATAGGTTTACACAGCCTGGTACATATGCCGCAGATGATGACCAGACCTATTATTGCAGCAAAGTGAGAGCCAAAGGAAGGGTGCAAAAAAGAGAGCTTGGCTATGGTCTTCATCTTATTTTACAGTGCCTGGATAGGGATTTCCCTCATGGTTCAGAGGTCACCATGGAACCACTTGCTCTAGCAAGGACTTCCAGCACTATGTTGAATAGAAGTGGAGATAGTGGGCAACCTTGTCTGGTTCCAGTTCTAAGAGGAAATGGTTTCAATTTTTCCCCATTCAGTATGATATTGGTTGCGGGTTTATCGTATATAGCCTTTAATAATTTTAAGGTGTGTCCTGTCTATGCCTATTTTGTTAAGAGTTTTTACCATAAAGCTGTGCTGGACTTTGTCAAATGCTTTTTCTGCATCTATTGAGAGAATCATATGGTCTTTGTTCTTGCTTTTATTTATGAGGTGTATTGCATTTATAGATCTGCACCTATATGGTTTTAAATTCTAAGTTTTCTTTCTAATCAGTCTTACTGTGAGCTTTTATTGAAGGGAGGTTAACAGATAGCCATTGACATTTTGGGCAGGATGGTCAGAAAATATGCTATCAAGATAATCTTTTAAAAGTATCTGGGAGACTCTGGAAAACATAGGACCTTCAATGTAAGCTTAGTCTATGGTAATCTACTGGTCTACCATAGTCTACTATACTGGAGACCTGGATATGAAAAGGCAAATAAAAAATGGCTTTGGCCAGGTGCAGTGGCTCATGCCTGTAATCCTAGCACTCAGGGAGGCCAAGGTGGGAGGATTACTTGAGGTCAGGAGTTCCGGACCAGCTTGAGCAAGAATGAGACCCTGTCTCTACAAAAAAAAAAGAGAAAGAAAAAAAAAAAAAATTAGCCGGGCATGGTGGCATGTTCCTGTAGTCCCAGCTACTTGGGAGGCTGAGGCAGGAGGATTGCTTGAGCCCAGGAATTTGATGTTCCAGTGAGCTATGCTGATGCCACTGCACTCTTGCCAGGGCAACAGAGCAAGACTATGTCTCAAAAAAAAAAAAAAAAAGGTGATTTTCAGAAAAGAGAGAAATACAAAAGGAAGAAGAGCATAAATTTTCTACCTTGAGATATATAGCAGAAAAGATTCTAAGACAAAATATTTAATAGTAACTTAATTAGATTGAACCAACGTGAACGCAAATACTGTATACATTTGTTGCATGTAAGTCCTATAAAAAGGTAAGAACTGTAGCCAAATTTTTTTACTGATAAAATAAGAATGTTGGTAAGGCTATTGATTGGTATTTTAATTCCTTATTACAGGAAAGATTTGATTATAGACTTACATTGGGACAGTTTAGGACAAGTCCTAATAGTATTCTTAATCTGTTTGGGCATAATAAATTGCTCTGACCTCAATAAACATATTTGAAATAAACAATGGGGCAAATTATTTTACTGTTAAATCTAAAATAACAAATGTTCTAATGATCTAATATGAGCAGTTTTTATCATAATATGATAAATATTTGTTCTGATTAGAAAAACAAAGGGGGGCAAAGAAGTAAGGAACTCCATTTGTACGGTGGCTGATGCGACAGTATTTCTGGAGTGGGAACTTCAGATAAGGCAGCAAATGCAAAAACTTTCTGTTTATCAGGAATCTCTAGATATGTGCTGTTTGAGGGGAAGTTCACATATTTCTAAAACATTTCACTGGTTCCACTTAGTTTGGAAGAAACAAAGCACCAGGTTGGTTTAATAGCAATAGCATATTAAAACAGAAGAGAAAGAATATTAATGGACTCTAGGTTGTCCTCAAATGGATTTTTCTGTTGAGGTAGAGTTTGGAATAATTAGGAATTGGGTTTGAAAAAACATTTTTGACAGGAATTTATTTAGAGATTGTGTGTGTGTGTGTGTGTGTGTGTGTGTGTGTGTGTGTTTGTCCTGGCCACTGAGTTCTCTCAATGGCTCATTTGGCAAGGTGGTTGTGAATTTGGCTAAATTGTAGGCAATACTTGAAAGTTTAATGATCTGAACTGGCAAATAAAGAAAAGCTAATAATGATGGAATCCTTCATCTGGGGAGGAGAAAGACCTTTCATGGATGATTGGACTTAAAACAGAGACTGCAGCAACATAGGCTTTTATAGGAGTGTCAGTGTTGTAGGGTGAGGAGGTTTTAGCCTATGCAACAACAATAACAACAATAGAAATGCAGTATCATCTGTCATCTCTTGGTCTAATCTCTTATTTTTAAGTCAATTGGGTATATGAAGGAGCTGTTGAGAGATGAAATTGACTGGCTTCACATGTTGTTAACAATTCCTAGTCATTAAATCTTCCCTCATACAATTAAACTGAGATTCCATAGAATTTGAGAAGTGCTTCCCCTCTTAAAGTGAGAATTATTTTCTGCTGTACCACTTTTTATATGATAAAATTTAACAAGAGGGAAATCTTTTCCTAGGTTATCCCCTAGTACAATAATTCTGTTTTTGATGAGTGTAGAATTTATATATATATATATATATATATATATACACACACACACATATATATACACACACATACATACATATACACACACACGTGCACTATGTAAATATGTAAAACCATGTAAAATATGTAAAACTATGTATATACTGTATATTGTATATATCATAGGAATAATAACTATTTATAACCAAATGTTTAAGTAAGTATCAAAATGATTGTATAGAAAATATTTGTTAAGTGGAAATATGAAGCCCATTGGCAATGCAATAGGGTAAAATGTTGCTATTCTTTTATTTGAAGTTTCTAGAAGAACAATATACTCATTAATAAATGATTTCTTTATATTTGCTCTGTTCTACTCTCTTCCAGAAGGCCTCTAGTGAAAAAGAATATAGAGTATTAAATTTTACATGCAAATTTTCAGTAGTTTGCAAATGGCTAGGGGCAATTCTGCCTATTAAACTATTTTATTCCCACTACTGGTATTTTAAGATGTTGAACATCCAGTTTATGTGGAAGTACACAGCTATACTTTCATATTACTGAGATTTACCACATTATGAGCTTGTCAAAAATCTGCTTGTTTCGTTTTTGTAACTTGTAAAAGAGATGTTCTATTAATATGTGTGCTCTTGTCACACAGTCTTATAGTGTTATGTTAGCAGCTGAATATTTAATAAAAGCATAACAAGATGTGAAGCATGTATTACACAATATATTAAAATTTCCTACTGGCTTATGTTGCATTTTATACCATTTTATTGACTTAGGAAAACACTCATGGACATAATCCACTACAACATTTTTCACAGGTGGGGATTTTAAGTATACACCTATGGTACTAATTACTTGAATTAATTGCTTAATTCCTTAGGGGATAGGAAGAAAGCTCAATATAATCTCATTTAATTTTAAGTAAGTGCACTTTAAGAGATACTGCTAGTGACAAATTTATTATTATGCATTTTTATCTTTCTTTTTATTTGATAGGCTGAATCAAATGCCACCAAATTAAATGTACTCTTAAAGATTTAGATTTTCCTTTTACTTTCTTGCTTTTCAATACACTCAATGTATAAAAAGGAGTTATAGGCAGCTTGTTAAATATCCATGTTTAAATCTGAATAATGATCTTCAGTTTATGCTGATAACTCAGTTTGTATTTGCTGAGCATGTCAAGGCCCCAAAAAGTAAACAGAAATAACATGTGTCATATCTAAATTATTATTATCAGTTATTTCATGTAGCAGCTGCTGAATAAATTATGCTAAAAAACTAAGAACAGTCTATAAATTCTAGATATCTCCTGATCGTTTAACACTTTTTAAACTTCTAAAATGAATAAATCATTATATACTGCATGAGAATTTGGAGACTTGGAATTTCCTAGTTGGCCTCTATTATCTTGCCTTTATGCCAAATGATTGAAATTAGGATAATTTACCATTAGCATGTCCTAAAAGAGCAAGTCATAAGGGATCAGAACATTTAAAAATTCCCTAAAAAAGTTTCTTCAACTTCAAAATATTTTTGGAATCTTTTTTATTTTCCTTGAATCCAAATCCTTCAAATCTGTTCTTAGATTAAGTTGTATCTTCTCCATGAAATCTTCCCGAATAGCTGTTGAATCTTGAATCATGAATCTTTTTTTTGTCTATATAGCTCTTATACTTACACATTGGACTAAATAGTTTATTTCTCAATTATATATGGCTTTGGGTTTTTTAAATATTTGACATTATGAGATTTTGTTTGCTTCAAAAAGCACAATTCACAAAAGTGATTCATTTCCTTGGGAACCCCCCCTTTTTTTTCCCAATTCCAGAAGCTGTTGCCTGATGGTAATAGTACCTGGGTTTTATGATCTCAAAATTAGGTCTTTTATGTAATAATTTAAAGATTTCCACATGGTCTTTTAAAATTATGCCTAATTTCTCTTTTAAA
>NW_012139413.1:9783983-9787831 GCF_000956105.1 Propithecus coquereli
GCTCAATCTCTGTGACTGACTTATTTATTTGGAAGGGGCTGTCTTCAATCTCTGAGATTCTTTCTTCTGTTTGATCTACCCTGTTCTTGAGGCTTTCCACAGTGTTTTGAAGTTCCCTGAATGAGTCTTTTATTTCCAGGAGTTCAGTTTTTCTTTAATATTTCAATTTCTTTAGTGAATTTTTCTTCCAATTCCTGGATTTTTTTTGTGGTTTCCTTGTGATGGTTATCCATTTTTCCTTGGATATCATTGAGCTTACTTATAATCCATGCTTGGAATTCTTCTTCTGTCATTCTGGACCTGGTTAGTGTTCATTGCTAGAGAGCAGGTGTTCCTCTTTGGAGGTGTGCTTTCCATTTGATTTTTCATACTTCCAGAGATCTTTCCCTGGGTCCTTCCCATCTGGATCCGCTGTTACTTTTGTTTTGTTCTGCCGCTAGAGGGAGCCGCTAGTATGTTGTCCACGGCTCTCTTGATGGGAGGGGTTACTTGGGGAGCTTGTTTTGGTCCCTTGCTGGGCTTTCTCTGTTGGTAGCTGACCGGAGGCGGAAATGCAGTGGTACCGGGTGACCTGAACCTGTCTGGCGAGGAAAGTCACTGGGCTGTCAGCTATTGGTCACTGCCAAATCCCCAGGGACTGGCGCTTGTCGTAGAGGGGGAGTGGCTCTCTATGTCTCTCTGCTGCAAGCTCGGAGGCTGCGTGCAGAAGGCGCTGGCCAGGGGGACGGGGCGCTCCACCAGACTGCCCAACTCCCCAGCGCTTTCGGCCTCCGTAGGCGTCCTCCCCCCACAGGCAAGGAGGCACTCAGAATTCAGAGGCACTCAGCATTCACTGGTCAAAGAAAGGGGCCCAGCCAAGTGACCCCGGGTCCCGGGAGGGCAGAGCTAGCTGAGAGAGTTCCCAGGCTAGGGGAAGGGAGCCGTTCTGCACCCGCGACCTGCCCTGAGCCCTGAGCTGGCACTCGCCGGCCCCCAGTGTGCTGGCTCCAGAGGGAGCCACTCAGGGGCTGGGAGGTACCCGATCAGGGAGTCAATCGCGTCACCAGGGTGCTCCGCCGTCTCCTGTGTGTCTCCCTCCCCCAGTCTCACGCCAGTCCCGCAATAGCTCTCGCTTCTACTGGCCCACCCTGGGCAGTCTCAGGCGCCAGCGGCAGTTTCCAGGTTACAGTCCTCTACTCAGTAATCACCTCCTCGTTCAGGACCCGCTGGGTGCCAGAGACCAGCTTCCTGAGTCCTAACTGCCTCCAGGGGTAGCCCAGCCCAGCTCCTCCCCTGTCCGGTGCAGTCCTGACATGGAGCTCGGGGAAGTTCAAGATGCTTCCCGCTCCTGTCTCGGCTCAGCTGAGACCCACGTTTCCAGATCCAGTTCTACATCCACTTCACACAAGCGCCTGCCTCTCGGTGGGCTTGTAAGTCAGTGGGGAAGCTACACTGTCTCGCGAGGGACTTGTCCCGGTGCACTTACTGGCCAGGCTGGCGCGGCCGTTTTGCGCTCCACTTTCTATTGTCTGTCGGCGCTTTCCAGGTTTTATATTCCTAGCTCCCGTTCGCTTTGTTCTTTTTCCTGATGTGCGTGTCCCCCGCTGAATCTCCACCAGTTCACCACGCTGTTTTCGTGGGAGAGTGATCTGATCGTGTGTAGCAGACCCAGATCTACCTTTCCCTCTCTGGAAGCAGGGATTCGGGAGGCTACCCTAACTCCGCCATTTTTTGTCTCCTAGAAATTATTTTAAAAATTCCTGTTGGCTGGGTGCAGTGGCTCATGCCTGGAGGGAGGCACTTTGGGAGGCAAAGGCAGCGGGATTACTTGAGCCCAAGAGTTCACAAGGAGCCTGGACAACATAGCAAGATCCAGTCTCTAAAAAACAAACAAACAAACAAAAAAACCCTCAACCTGTTAATTTAATAAGCACAACCCCCCAAGTGCTTTCGTATATTGGCATATTTAGCATAAGATAAAATACTACTTAGAGTAAGAAAAATAGAAAACACCTCTATATAAAGTCTAACTTATTACACCTGCAATGTATATAATTTGCCTGTTGTCAACTGCTATTTACCTTATTTAACCCTGCTATCTTGGTCTCATTTTTTTTTTTTTTTTTTTTTTTTGAGACAGAGTCTTGCTCTGTCACCCAGGGTAGAGTGTAGTGGGGTTGTGATAGCTCACTGCAACCTCAGACTCCTGGGCTTAAGCAGTCCTCCTGCCTTATCCTCCTGAGTAGCAGCTGAGAGGCTACAGGCAGCACACCACAACACCCAGCGAATTTTTCTGTTTTTAGTAGTGACGAGTTCTTGCCCTTGCTCAGGCTGGTCTTGAAGTCCTAGACTCAGGCAATCCTCCCGCCTCGGCCTTACCCTGGTCTAATTTAAACACACTATGCTACTTTCAAATCTTGGAAAGCAGCCTGAATCTTCACAATGTACATCTAAAAAAGGCTTTTGCAGATTTTTCTCAGAGCTTCAGGGAGCAGTATAATTTGGCATACTGCTAGTCACTTTGGGGATAGGAATTTTCAAATACTTTCCAACTCTAGCTTCTATGAGCCAAGAGCCTATCTATTGGTGAGTCCCAAACCTTTTTTTTTGGCCTTCCTTTAAGTTGTTTCATGTCAGAATGAGGAAATAGTACAGTACTGTTTGGCTCCAATGTACTTGAGACAGAAATCCAGAAAACTTAATTGACAAAGTGATCATATTAGTAATTTGCCTATCCACCACTGTGCTCAGTAACAAGCAAAGGATCTTTTAGCCAGCAATTCTTATTGTTGAAAACTCCTGCGTCTCTGCCAAATAGCAATAAGTACATATTATTGCATTATTTACTAACCTCTTTGCTGTTGCCAAAGATTTCTTATCAATAGACTATATTTAACTCTATTGAATTTGTGTTAACTTTCTAAAGTAATTTGAAACCAATATACTATACCCTTTACAGCACCCTTTAAACATAATATTTTCTTTGCATCACTTAAGCATTTTGTATGGGTAAGCATTTCCTACCCAACCATGTCAGAGGGTTCTTGAGTACATAAAATATGTATTTTGTTCAAAATTTATGTTCTCTAGACCACATCATTCTTAGCAGATGTTTAGTAAATAGTTTTTGATTGTGCTATGGTTATCAAATGTGATTTTATATATATACATACCCATACACATATACATACATATACGACATAAACATCTCTGATTATTTATTGGCATGCATATTATAGACCTCTGAGAGATTAAAAATAATCTTTCTTACTATTATTTGAGAGAGGAACACCTACCTTCTTGCCTAGTTATTAGTGTTATGCTAGGTTTATGGTTTTCGAGCTCCAGGATTCTTAGTGGAAAATTTTACTTCCTCTTGAATATTTGAGATCTTAACTGAATTGAATTTCAAAAAAAGTCTCTTAATGCTCTTTGAAATGAAAAGTCTCTTCTAAAGTTAAAATAGCTTTTAACTTCTGAGCAGTCACCTTTAAAAACCGTTGTCCTGATGCAGCCCGTCCAGCGGGCAGCAGACTCTAGAGCTACAGGCAGTCTCAGTTCAGTGAGTGACTCACTTTGGCGCTTATCCACGTGATCGGCACAGTGCAGCGTAAGGGTAGGTAATGATAACAGCCCCTCTCCTGATTCCTCCTTGGCACACATTCACCAAGAAAATAATATATGTTTTATTTCAAACATGGGAAATTTCGAAGCAGTAACCGGAAAAATAAACTAAAAAAGAGAAAACCTGGAGTAAGAGTGAGGTTTTACTGGAGTCTCTATTACTTATTATTATATGTGATTCTTGGCAATCTTTAACTATACATATCTCAGTTTTCTCACATCAGATGACTCTAATACCCTAATTA
>NW_012139413.1:9788155-9790490 GCF_000956105.1 Propithecus coquereli
AACAAAAGAAATTTCAGGAAAGAAGACTCTGGACTACGGGGAGTAAAGTTATTATTTTTGAAAAACATGTTATTTCTTTGAACTTTCAGAAGTATCTTATAAAGTTTTCTTCTGTATGTTTTATCTGCTTTCAGAAGTAGTAATTCCTTTCATTTCTCTAATCTCTTACCCTGTATTTATTGGTGTTAATGTTAAGGGGGATAATTTTCAGAGGGTTTTAATTGTCTCGTTCTTGGAAATAGTTCAGGAAAGGTTATACTGCTCTCTGCAGAGCTGGAAGCACAAAACAGAATGATTTAATATTCATGTTGACAGATCTGGAGATGGGAACAAAACTGTGTCTTAATTCAGCCCATTGTCAGTTTGCAAATAATATAGTGGAAATGTACATAAAACCAGTTAATGAGTTTCTTAGTCCATGTGGGCCACTCAAACAAATTACCATAGACTGGGTAGCTTATAAAGAACAGAAATTTATTAACAGTTTTAGAGGCTGGGAAGTCCAAGATCGAGGTGCTTACAGATTTAGTGTCTGATGAGGATTTATTTTCTGATTTATAGACCGCACCTTCTAGCCATGCCCTCACACGGTGAAAGGGATGAAAGAGCTTCCTTGGGCCTATTTTATGAGGGCATTAATCCCATTCATGACCCATTTAGTCCTCATGACCTAATCACCTCCCAAAGGCCCACTTTCTAATACCATTACCTTGGAAGTTAGGATTTCACCATATGAATTTTTCAGGAGGAGGAGGGCACAAACATTCAGACCATAGCAAAGAGTTTTCCCGCCTAGAAGCAAGTGAAAGTAAATACATATTATGAAAGTATGTATGAATAAATCTACACATACAATTCTCTTAGACTTGAGAGCAAAACTGATCTTTGATATATTTCTTAACTCAAAATTTGCTTTGAATCACCCTTATAAAATGTACTACAGAAAATGCATTCACTTTTCCATTTTTGTGTTTCATTGGTAATGCAAAACAGTAACAGTAAACAGTAACAGTAATAGTAAAACAAAGAGTTTTCCTAACTTTTTCTAATATCATTTGAATTGGGTTCTAAAAAGAAAGTAAGGAGAGTTGACACAGCATTTTTGCTTACCTTAAATTATTTGAATAATTTGTTTTCCCAACTATTGTCTTAACCTTAAAATGTGGAAAACTAAGGCCTCCTATTGGGAAATAAATTTGGTTTATGAATTTATAGGAAGTTTTAAAACTGATGTAATATTATATGTGTTATGTACTGTCATTCCCCAGTATTCTTGGGGCATTGGTTTTGGACCTCCTATGGATAGCAAAATCCATGAATGCTCAAGTCCCTGATATAAAATAGTGCAGTATTTGCATGTAGCCTATGCACATCCTCCTGTATACTTTAAATAATCTCTAGATTACTTATAATACCTAATGAAATGTGAATTCTATGCAAATAGAAGTTACACAGGGAATAGTAACAAGAAAAGAAGTCTATACATGTTCAGTATACACACAATTTTTTTTCAAATATTTTGATCTGTGGTTAATTTAATCCAGGGATGGAGAATGCATGGATTTAGAGGGCTGGCTGTGTGTATGTATGTGCGTATGTGTGTGTGTGTGTATACTTTTGTAGGTATTATATATATAGCATATATAAATTTTATATACATATACATATTTATAGACATATAGTATGTTATAGGTAGTATATCTATAGATAGCACTATCTATGAAAGTTGTTGTTATTCCTCATCTAACATTTATAAAATAAGGAAAAAAAACACTATGTTTTTGGACTTTGGAATCTAAATCCACTAAAAAAATTAGTTTTGAATTTTGGACCTGAGTGACATAGGTTTATATTCTACTCTGTCATTTTAGCAGATTTTCTGTGCTTTGGTTTTCTCATCTGTCAGATGAGGGTAATGATATCTACCCTGAGGGTTTTAGAGAGATTTAAGACGTTAACATACATGAAATGAACAGCATGGCATCCTAAATCCCCACAGAATTGCTCAATAAATTGCTAGGACTACTGAAACATAATTTACTTTGTCAGACACAGCTTCTGAATTTTCCAGTTGGTGTAGTACAAAGTAATACTTTTGAAGTAGCTCCCTTTTCTGGTTCTTAGAGTACCTATCAATAAACAAGTAGTGCCTTGGCCGGGCGCGGTGGCTCACGCCTGTAATCCTAGCACTCCGGAAGGCCGAGGCAGGTGGATCGCTCAAGGTCAGGAGTTCGAGACCAGCCTGAGCAAGAGTGAGACCCTGTCTCTACTAAAAAAAAGAAAAAAGTGATGGGTGCGGTGGTGCATGCCTGTAGTCCCAGCTACTCGGGAGGCT
>NW_012139413.1:9791696-9797396 GCF_000956105.1 Propithecus coquereli
ATCTTTGATTTATTTTTATTTAAAAATTTTTAATTGCGGTAAAATAAACATAAGATTTACCATCTTAGCCATTTTTAGGTGTAACAGTTCAGTAGTATTTGTACATGCACATTGTTGTATAACCATCTCCAGAATTTATTCCTCTTGCAAAACTGAAACCTTATATCTATTAAAAACAACTCCCCAACTCTTCACTTCACTTCCCCCTTTTCCCAGGTCCTGGTAACCACCATTCTATTTTATGTCTCTATAAATTTGACTACTCCAGATACCTCATTGTATTAGTCAGCGTGGGCTGCTATGACAAAATACCATAGACTGTGTAGCTTTACAAACATTTCCCTCAATTCTGGAGGTGGGGAAATCCAAGATGAAGATGCTAGTTCTTGGTAAGTGCCTTCTTTCTAATTTACATATATATGGCCACCATTTTGCTGTGTTATTGGAGGGTGTAGAGAGAGAACTTTGGTGTCCCTTATTCTTCTTAGAAAGGCACCAGCCCTGTCAGATTAGGGCTCCATTCTTAACCTTTATCACTGCCTCGTAGGCCCTGTCTTCAAATACAGTCATGTTGCAGGTTAGAGCTTCAACCTATGAATTTTCAGAGCACACAATTTAGTCCATAGCATTCATATAAGTGGAATCATACAGGATTTGTCTTTTTGTGACTGGTTTATTTTACTTAGTATAATGTAGAATTTAATCTTTGATGTGTTAAGTTTGAAGTACTTCATTGACACACAAGTGAGAAACGAGGTGGCAGGTGGTGGGAGAACATATTAAATGATCATTTGTGTCCTTTCTGGGTCTGTCTGCAAAATTCCAAATCCAACACAAAGTCTCATATCAAATTAGCCTCTATTTCAAAGTGCTTTGAGTTCCAGATGTGGGTTAGAGAGGATTTTCAAGATGAATTTTGAAAACTGACTTCTTTGGAATCCTGGCATGGGGTTAATGGTAAAGAACACGAGACTTAGAAATAGAAATTATGCTCAAGATTTTGGTCTTTTCACTACCTGAGTGACCACAGATGATTTACTTAATCTCTCTCAGCAATGATAGATTTAAAAGAATTTAGGGATAATTATTTATTCCCTAAAGTGTTATAAAGATAACAACACGAAGGCACCTGGCACATAGCAGATACGCAATACATATTTGTTAAATCAAATGTATTTTATGTATTATGAGCATATTATAGATTTATGTATATTATGTTATGTATGGGTTCTTAATGTTAGGTTACTATTGTTTTGCTCTGTTGTTACTTTTTTGTCTTTAGTTATAATACCATTAATATTTTGATATTATTTTTCTTGTTTTACTATCACAGATTTATCCTGAACCAATCTATATTTGATTAAAACATGTAATGAGTTTATATATATTACATCTGCAATATCAATTTCTGTTATTATATAGTATTAGAAATTGTTCTTTTCTTTAAAGAATAATTTAATTAAGAAAAAGTATAATTCGATTTAGAAAATTAAAAAATGCTTAATAAAAAATTTCTTGATACTGAATGAAAAATTATGTAATGTTTACTCTGTGATTTCTCAGGTGTAAATAATCAGCTTTTACACAGACTCACTCCAATTTAGAAAAAAAGTCTTCCTTATTCTTATATTGTGTGGGAAATAAAAGGGGAATATATTTTACAGAATTTAATATGTATAATACATTTTAAAGGTATTCTCTTTTAATACACTTAGCAAGAGTATTTAAACAAGAAAACTATTATACTATCCTACAAAATCCCTTATAAAAATCAAAGAGATTAACTTGAAAAGGAATGAAGAACAAAAAGAGTCAAAAAAACCTCCTTTAAAACCAAAGTTCATTAGGAAAAAGTGCATTAGATAATTATGAAAAGACTTAGTTTTCCAAATATGAGCATTTCACATCTTAGAAACCAGGAAAAAATAAAGTTTTACATAGATTTGGTAGAAAGGCATGGCCAAAAATGTACGAGGAGTTGGTGTGTGTGTGTGTGTGTGTGTGTGTGTGTGTGTGTGTGTGTGTGTGTGGTGTGTGTGTGTGTATCGTAATTACAGTGCAAACTAAGTACTTATGTAATAGGTGCTGAGACCTTTGCATACATTATTGAATTTACTCCTATCATTCTTCTATTATAAACATATTTCCTTTATACATTTGGGAAATTCAAGGCTTTAAGAAGTTAAGTAACTGCCCTATGGTTATACTGCGGAAAAGAGACATCAATGCTTTTTAAGGGAGAATGCAAAATTGTCTGTCTCATCTGAAATCTATTTGTGGGGCATGGCTTTGATTACTCTTTAATATTTATCTCAAGCATCTGCTTATTACAATGTACTTTGCGATATCTGTACATACTTATTGACTTCCTGCAGGTGCCTAATGGGATACATAGTTTACTTGAAAGCAGATTTTGCCCAACAAGAAATTGTTTTCCAGAATTGTTATGACTCATAGAATTACCTGAAGTCAACTTCAGACTTCCTGCAACATCTTTGGCACTCTGAGTCCAATTATTTTCAAATCTAAACCTTGGCTAAGCCAGATGGTGTTTGTGTAGTTACTTTCTTCTCTTCTTCTTTACCATTCCCTGCCACTGGAAAAGTAGATACCATTGGATGAACTTCAGTTTTCCAAACTCTTATATTTTATTATGCTGACCAAAATAAGGGCAATAGAAAGATGGACAAAACCAACTCTCTGCCCTCAAAAAAACATGTAGGAGAGGCAGAAAAAATACAAAGAAGAACCAAGTTGAAACACTGATATGAGTGAAAGACTCCATGGTACATTCTGACCAAAATAATGGTCCTAACATCTGGTACAAAGAAGCATAACGTGCTGGGATTGGCGTTCGGGTGTGAGCTGTGAGAAATATCTGGGTGTCTTATCCACAGTGCTCCTTACATACAGCGGTGGTCTACAAAGCTCTAATGGGCACAGCCCAGCAAAGCTATCCCAGGGTTAGCAGTTATTTTGGCCCAGGGTTTTAAGATGATGGGATGATGCTGTCATCTGTCAGACTTGGACATATTACTGCTGATGGTGTTATTTCCTCTGCCCGATTTCTCACTCTCAGCACTTAACTTGCTTGAAATGGTAATGTGTGGTGATATGCCATCCACATCCTTTTGCCCTTCTGCTTGCCAAGTCTGCATTTTTCATTTTTTTCCCCTCCTGTGCCCTCCTAAAACTAAATGAATTACCTTTAAAAAACCTGGGAGCACCTACCTGATTTACAACTGCCCTGTAACCTGGTCATAGAGAGGATAGCGATTTTTTTTTTTTAATGTCTGATATTTTTGAAGGGAAGGTACTAAACTGTTTCATCTATAGAAAATTTTGTTTAAATATTTTATTAAACATATTTTTCAGTCCGAGACAGTGTTGATTTGAAAACCAGCTAGGATTTTCAGTTAATTTTTTTAATGCCTGGCAGCTAGACTACATAACTGAAATGCTGACACCGTATTATTTAAAATAGCATTGCCTGTGAGGCTAGGAGAAGCTATTTAAGAGAAACCTCAAGAAGGCTGGTGAAATAATGGCTGAAGTTATGTCATGTCAGCCAATTCCTCAGCATGGAACAGCACTGTGAGGCCAGGGTTGTTATCCTTCACTGAGACATAAAATCTATATCTTGATCCTTTTGGTCATTAAAGGTCCTATGGGAATTGTACCTAGAGGGAGTGTGCATTTACCCACTGTGTTGGTCAAAGGTCAATATGGCTGCTATCGCTGTACCTTTTCAATATGATATAATCAAAGTGCACTTTTTGGAAGGGCTCTGGGCTTGTCATTCTATACATAGTTTGCAATTCATGAAGAACTGGGTTTAGCTGTTGGAGTGACTGATATCAAACCTGCTAAAGATGTGCCTGAATAGGGAAGGCATCCAGGGAATCTTTTAATGTGGTAAATTATTTTTAAGTCATAATTTCTCTTAAACTGAAAAGGAAATTTTAGTTTAGTTGATAAGTCAGCAGCATCACAGCTCTTTCTGTACAAATAGCTCTTTCTGCACAAACTGTCCAAATTCATTCCCTGTTTCCTTAGTTAAACGGGAGGAAAAATCATGAGGCCAGAAGTGGAGGTTGTAGGTGGGGCAACAATCTGAGCTGGAAATCCCTGCCTGCCACTCCATTTGCCATCCTTCTGTCTCTAGGGATAACAAACCTTTTAGTCTATAAAGTGGAGTAATAATAACCTGTTTTCCCCATCTCACAGGGTTGCATTATGATCTAATATGATTATTTGTTTGTGAATGGTAAGTCTGTATGTAATTGTCTCCTTGGAGTAAATGAGGTAGTCCACAGTTAGCATATTTCGATAATAAATTGATATTTGTCTAGAAAATACAAACATACACAAACCATGTAAACAAGAATGGTCCTGAAGTATATTATGATCATGAAATAAATGGATTTTTGTTTTCAGTCTTCCCTTATCACCCTTTGGCTTTCTACTGTCTCCCAGTAACCTCCTGGTGATTTGGGGTGTCAACTTCAGTGACCCTTGCCCCAGCAGAGGGCTCATGCTGTTGCACCGCTCCCAAATCCTCTGCAAGAGAACCTGTACTTCCTCAATAAACTAAAGCGGCAGCTGCTCTCATCTGTTCCCTCCCCAATGGTACACATTTTTGCTGGTCCTAAATCTATCCTGTTAGATTCTGTCCATGATTCTGAAACTCTAAATACCCCATTTCTCCACTCTTAGACATTTTTTTTAAAGTGTTAACATTTCTGAAACTGGGGAATGTGTCTTACATGTTTGCTTCTTCCTTAACACTTAACAAAAGTCTTTTATATATCTTACAATCAAGGGGATCTTAGAATTAGGAACCCATAACGAAGAGATTTGAAAAATCTAATTAATTTTTGAAGAGGTGATTTATTCACAGATTTAAAATTCAAAAGTAATAAAGCAAGTAGACAATGAAGTTTTTCTTCTAAACCTGTTTCTCCCACCAGTATCTCTTCCTAGAGACAAACAGCATTTATATATATTTGAGCATATAGACTTCTATTATTAATTTCTAAAAATAAAAAATGACAACATCTTATAGAATCTGTACATTATTTTTTGCATGGAAAATGTATTTGGATATTGTCCATTATTAGTGCATAAAGAGTTTTATTTTTCTTTTTAAGGACTACATATCATTCTATTGTACAGATATAACTTAATTAACCTCCATAGAATTTGTACCATTTTTTTCTTCAGTAATATATGAGGCACCAGATTTCCCACATACTGCAGAGCATACTCCACAATCACACTTGCTAGAGATTTTTAAAAGTTAATGTAAAAATCATTATAAAAGTCATTATGCATTAAAGACATTTATAATTATCTTTCTGTGAAATGCCAGTTCATATCTATTAACTTTTTTTAACTCAGCTTACTGTGTTTTTTCTTTACATATTACAGAAACTAGCCATTTGCTTGTGAAATGTGTAAATATTTTTTATACTCAAAAATGTATTTTTCACTCTAGATTTCACTTCATTAAAATTCTTCCATTGTTTCCTCTATACTTTCATGGCTTCTATTTTTTACATTCAAAAGGTGAATTCATCTGGCATGTATTGTGGTGTAAGATACCATAGGGTAGATACTATTATTTTAGTGGAGCTTTTTACTTAGACAAAACAGTTTCATTGAAATGTAAATATTTTTTGAAGTTTTAAAATAACACAC
>NW_012139413.1:9798156-9799631 GCF_000956105.1 Propithecus coquereli
GTGTATTTAGTATAACTAAGTTTCTAGTTTAAAATCTTAAACAAAGACAGTAAACATAGCATGTTGTCTCCTATGAAAGTTTATCAGAGGACATATGCCATGCATTAATAAGTGCTGGGTATTAGGCTGACGTGTTGGCATAAAAATACAAGTTAAATAAATAAAAAATACATGACACACACAGTAACTAAATGTTGAAGAAATACCATTACAGTTTATTATAACTGGATGCAGTGATCCAATATGACAAAAAAAAAAAAAAAAAAAAGACCCAGACAATTCTGAAAAGAGCAAATTTAAGATTAGGTTATTCACACGTATTAACGTGGTCTGTATGCTGGATACATCAACATAGTAGGTAAGAAAGATCATTGAAATTGGAGTAAAAAGATCTGGGATTAAATCCTAATCCTGTTGATTTGGGACCTCAATTTCCTAATTTATAAAATGCAGCTATTTTACTAGGAAAGGGCCACCCCTGTGGACAAATTTGGCAGGCTGGTAAGTCCTATATACACCCATTCTAAAAAATTATGTTTTAAGTGCTTAAATTAAAATATACCAGGATTGCAAAGGAAAGCAATTATATCAAATTGCAGTTACCCAAGTATTAAAACACACAAATTTGCACTTTCACAATATATAAGGTTTTTAAAGTTAACACATTAAACAGCAAAAGTCAGCAAAGTGTCTCATAACTGCCATCTTTTCAAATTAGCAATGAGTTTAATATATTGCTATTAGCAACAGCTAAAATGTGATATGAAAACATCTCATTTCATTTGGTTACAAAGTTGCAGGTACTGCTAATACTACAGGGTTTGTGGCCTACTTCATAATTGAATGAGATGTTAAATTTCAGTTAGCAGTGAGTGAAAATAAAGATATAATTTTTTTTTTCTCACCAAGTTTACACATCTGAATTCTTTCTGTGGATCATAGAATAAGAACACTTGAGCTTTAGGATTTGTAGATTCTTTTCAATTTCAAAATGTAAATGATTTCTTTATGATTCCTCACTTGTTTACAAGTTCATATTGCCCAGGAGCATGTATATAAACTAAACTAAACAAAACTAAAAGTGTTATAACAAAATTTTGTGAAATTACCTCTAGCTAATCAAGGAAAACCATAGCTCTCCTCACTACCATTAGTTAGGAGTTAAAGTTTAATTTTTCACTAGTTCTGGTGAAAATTTCTTAAACAAAAAGTGACCTACCATCTAGGAGTGCCTATGTTATTCAGGGTTCTCCAAAGAAGCAGAATCAACAAGGTATATATTGCTATAGATTACATGTTTGTGTCCCCCAAATTCATATGCTGAAAACTAAACCCCCAATGTGATGATATTTGGAGGTGGGGTCTTTAGGAAGTAATTAGGTCATGGGGATGGAGCCCTCGTGAGTGGGATTAATTCCCTTATAAAAGGAGGGGTAGATGGAGGATCTCCTTCTCCCTCTCCCTCTCCCTCTCCC
>NW_012139413.1:9800136-9809712 GCF_000956105.1 Propithecus coquereli
TACAATTGTAAGATACACATAAAGAGATTTATTCTAAGAATTTGGATCACACGTTTATAGAGGCTGACAAGCCTCAAGATCTGCAGTCGGCAAGGTGGAGAATGAGGAGTAACAACAATGTAGCGCTAGTCTGAGTCTGAGGTCTGAGCACCTGGAGAGCGGATGATGTAAATTCCAGTCCAAAAACCAGCAGGCTCAAGACTCCCATAAAGCAAATGTATCAATTCATGTCCAAATAAAGGAAAAGACTAATATTCCAGCTCAAAGCAGTTAGGCAGGAGAAGCACCCCCCACACCCTTATTGTAGGTGAGCCAGACTTTCGTTCTGTCTGGGCCTTCAGCTGATTGGATGAGGGCCACCTGCATTAGGGAGGACAATCTGCTTTACTCAGTCTACCAATTCAAATGTCAATTTCATTTAAAAATACCCTCGCGGATACACCCAGAATAAAATTTGACAAAATACCTGGGCACCACATGTCCTAGCTAAGATGTCATATAAAATTAACCATCACAATGCCAATAGTGAGAAATCATTTTTTAATATCATAGGCATCATTATCCCAATTGGAACATTACTATACTGAAAAAAACAGGAAAACTAGTGAGATAAATTTTTTCTACATAATTGAAGTTACAAGAATAATATTGAAATGACAAGAAGGTGATTTAATTTTACTATAATACGTAGAATGCAGTATTTTTATTTTGAATGTTATACTTTTCTTGCTGTTTGAATAAATAATCGACTTAAATTTCCTATGCATGTAGACTGAATGTTTACGTATGTAGGGGAAAGCAGAGTGTGGAAGAAATAAAACGCTTGAATTATTAAACAGATTTTTAAATAGTTTTAGAAACTTGTCAATGGGTCTTGACATTGCTATTTAACTAATGCACATATTGATTGGATTTCTTTATATTTCACTTACATGATCATTTATTATGACATTTTGCCTCTCATCTTAAAAATATGCTTGCAAAGAGCATACAAAATTAGGATTGAGATGGTGATTTCATTTCAGGTTTCAACAGACCAGTGCTAGGAAATTAAACAAGTGATATAACTATGGTCTTTGCCTGAACTTGCTCATTTTATGAACTGGAATAAAAATACTTGTTATCAAACATTAAATATGAAGCCTTTTTAACTCCTTGAATGAAATTCTTAATATGAATTTACTCAGCCTTGTAAATAAATTTAAAAAATTAATTGACCTGCACAGATTTGTTACCAACCTTCCCGCTCCCAGGATACTTAACTTCTAGTAAAATGAAGAAAATTAACATTTTTTCCTATTCGTCTCTCAGATATTAATGCTTATGGGGTTTGAATAGATCAATGTCTATTACCTGGTATGGATCTATTATAATCCACTGAAGTGCTGTGTGGAAAAACAATTCACATTAGGATTGAATACAGATTTAGGATCATTTCAGGCCTGTGAATTTGGCCTTAAATCCATTACTTTAAAGTAATGAATAATGAAGATTTAGAAAATAGTGTTTCTGTGCCGGGAATGTTCTCCTCTTAAGGGAAATTCCTGGATAAAATTACTTGAGGAGAAAAAAAATGCTCCAATCTCCAAATTGGGTTCTTTTTCATCTGGTATTTTTACTCTGAAGCTAGTTAAGAACAAAAGCACAAAAAGACAAAATGAACACAGACTTGAGGGTAATGTGCTTCCTCTCCTCATCACTGGTTAAATCACTGAGAGTAGGAAATAGACAACGAGGTAGAGAGAGAAAGAGAAGGGATGGGGAGAGAATGGAGATTGGTAAAATAAATCTTCTGCAAGACCTCTAGGGAAATTCTGGGCTCAGTAGGTGAGGAACAGTCCCCAGAACTCTTCAGGGAACTGTTCCCTGAAGTCCCCAATCTTGGATTAACTTTCTTGAAACTTTTATACTCCATTTCTGCTTGTCTTTGACATGAAGCTCAATAGTTAAGTGCTCCCAGCTCTCTGTTGGGCCACTCAACCCTCTTCTGTGTTCTATCCCCTCTTCATAAATAGTCCATATTTAGCACCAGAGATGTAGTCACTAGATCTTAACCTTGAAAACATAATTTAAAAATATTTCTAGATAATGCTCACTCTGTTGCCATTTTAATTGGCTTACAAAAGGAGTTTATATGTGTTAGAGGCAGCAATACAAACCTTTAGGGAAAAAATAGACTGTTCAATAAATAGGTGAGGCAGAGAGAATTAGAGCAGGGAAAATAATAGTGTTTTGGGGAAATGTAATCCTGAAAACTGCGATATTTCCCTTTTGATTTGCCTGAAAAATACAAAACATGTAAACAATGATGTACCAAGAAGGAACCATGGAAATGGAATGCAATGAAAATATTAAAGCTGTGTAATGAGAACAGCCATGACAAGAACAGAGAGACTAGAAGAAAATTGGTATTGGCTTCAAAAAGAATGTACTATACCAATAAAATGCTGAAGCTAAGCCAGAACTATGCTCTGTGTAACTGTTATAAGAAAGATTGCAAGTAGCTGGGTGTGGTTGCTCATGCCTGTAGTCTCAGCTAATAGAGAAGCTGAGGCGGGAGGATCACTTGAATCCAGGCTGGGCAACATAGTAAGATCCCATCTCTAAATAAATAAATAAAAAAGATTGCAAGGATTGATTGGAGTGGGGTCATTTGTGCCATCTTAGGAACTTGTTTATATGAAAAGTTAACACCTTTTGTCAGAGGCAGCTATTGTATAACTGAATGATTTTATAACTAATGATGACTGAGTGAAAATATCAAATATGAAACTTAAATACATTTATCTAAAAATATAATTCTATAACATGCTCATATTTTGGAATATAGAATTATTAATTTTTGATCTATGCCATTCTTCTATTGAGAAAACTTTCTGTCTAAGGAGCATGGTTGAGAGTTGGGCTGGATATTGAGAGTTATATATGCAAAATGAAATTAAAGCCAACCTATAATTTCACTGGTGTCGAGTGGGATGCATATACTGTCTTGAAAAGACATAGATGTTACTTTAGTAAAGAGATAATAAACCACTTAAAAAGTGATTTTTAATTTTATTTGCTAGGCGTCTGGGAAAAGTGAAAACCAGATCCTACCAAATTCT
The DNA here is from genome assembly GCF_000956105.1 of Propithecus coquereli. Taxonomy (NCBI): domain Eukaryota; kingdom Metazoa; phylum Chordata; class Mammalia; order Primates; family Indriidae; genus Propithecus; species Propithecus coquereli. The sequence goes on from NW_012139413.1 coordinate 9,803,241, forward strand.
CATTAATGACCTAAAATAATGCAACAATCTAGGCTTCCAAATTCAAATGCCTCTGGCTCCATTCAGTGAAATTGAATGAATGGCGCAGGCTGGGTGTGAGACTCCAGTGATTGTATTTTAGTGAATGTCTGCCTGCCCAAAGCATTCAAATTCAACTAGAAAAACAAACAAACAAGCAAATAATAAGAAACCTACACTGGCTAAATAATTACCTTCAGAGGTGCCAGTTTTGGGGATCTCTCAAAAATACTTTTGGATTTTTAAACTAATATATTTTCTTTGTTTATTATTATCTAGTATTAAGAGTAGTTCTTCTATGGGAATATTCAAGACCCTCCCTAAACTGCCCCAAGCTGACATAAAACATGGAGTCTTAAACCCTAAGAATGTATTAGGGAGTGAAAAAGGTTTACCTCCCTTTTCAGACAATTAGGCTTTGAAAAGCAGCAAATTAATGAGGGTCACCATAAAAAGCTTTAGGTTGCTACTGATTAGACTGTATAGTAAAAGATTCTTTTCTTTCTATTTTCAAAGTGCTTAATCACCCAATATAGTTAGTAAATAACATTAAACTGAAACCCTGCTTTGTTTGTAAACACTCATACTGGCTTTCTATTTTAATTGATTTTTAACTTGGTTGCAAAGATCTTTCCATTAGGTCCTCAAGGAAAACTGGATAGATGTTGAAACATTATTATATGTTTGAATAATCTAGCACTGTATTTGAAAAAAGTTGGAATAACTTATTTTCTCAATATTAAGATACATATTCTCAAGTCTTTTGTTAGGTTATATTTAAAAGTATTTTTGAAATTATGTCGTGCCATAAAACATGACAGGTTGATAAGTCGATGTCTTGATTCAAAGGCAAACATGTATTGAGCTTTATGCCTGATATTAGATGTGATGTTCTTATGCTCATTGTCTCGCTTTCCTCATAACTGCCTAGGACATTGGTATTCTTCCATGTTTCAAAGTTAAGGCAACTGCATCTCAGAAGGATTCTAGATTTTGGGAAGATTTATTAAAGAAGACATTTTTAATCAATATTAATTATAAAAATCTTTAGTTTGCTTGTTTTTAATTCTTTCATTTTATTTTATTTTTATAAAGCTGCTGTCATTTATTTTGCCTGCTAGACAATTCTTAGTTTAGGAAATAGTAGTCTATTATCTTGTATTTCCCTAGAGGTTGCACTTGGCTGTGTGGTTCTCCATGGCCCATTGTAGTATTTGGCATATACTCATAAGGTATCTGGGAATATGCTTTTAAGAAGAAATGGAAAGAAATCCTTCTCTAGCTTTTGATAAACATTTTAAGAAGAATGAAATTATATCCTACCCAAGCCACCCTTTAAATTTATGGGAAAATTGAAAAAAAAAAAAAACCTTAAACCCTTTTAGAGACTTACCAATTGTCAAATTAATGAATAATTAGAGTTCAAAATGAATCTATGATAAAAATACTTCTGAAGCAACAACAAAAAGCAAAGCTTGATTCTGGTTAGTGCTAGTCACACTTCAGTGAGCCTCAGAATCAAAGAGGAGTGTTACAACACAAATTCCTGGGCTCCACCCCCATATGTCCCCATGGGGAGGGTAGGGTGGAGCCTAAGTGTCTGCATTTTGAACAAGCTCCTAGATGACTTTGATGCTGCTGATCTCTAGATCACATTTGTAGTAACACTGATTTAGGCATGACCTGAGAAGCATAGCGTTAACAATTTAAATTATGTTTTTCAGAAAAATAATTTCAACTGTACCAGAAGAGCTCAGTGCCCAGAAACCAATGTCAGTTCTGTACAGATACAAGGTGATGCTGATTATTTCATCAACCATCTTGGAGTTCCCACCGTGCAGTTTGCTTATGAGGACATCAAGGCATTAGAGGTGATTGTTCCTAAAAACGCAAAACACACACATAATATAGCAGACGTGCAGAATTTGATTCTATCCTGGCTATTAGTCTTTCATATCAAATAGGTCACTATAGAAAGCGGCTTCATTTAGAGAGTTATTCCTGTTGTTCAGAGGCTTTGTAATAGTATTTGAAAACATCAGCTCTTTTCAATAGTGTTGAATTCAATTTAAAAAGATTTATACTGTCACTCACATTTTCACAGTGTGTGTCGCAACGAGAAATTTGCAGTAGTTGGATTAACATCAAAACATAATTGTAATCTTCAGTATTCACAGAAACAGTTGACATATGCAATAGATTCTCCTTTCCTTGCCCAAAGGAAAATGCATTTCATGTTCTGTACATTAATGTGAGTCAGTGGATTAGCTACCCAAAGTTTTTCAACAGTTTGCCTGCCTAAAAAAAGATACTACTTTTTTGGGACGACAGAAGCCTTTTTCCCAAAGAATATCACGAAGGCGTGATTCACCTTAATTAAGTCTGTGTTCATCTATCTGTTGACTTCAATCCTTTTAATCTTTCTCAGAATTATGTCACAGGAAACTGTCTGTCTATACATGTAAACCTGTTAGAATATATTACCTTCTTTTACAAATTGTTCACGCATTATTTGGAGCTATTTGAAAGGATCTGGATTGGACTGCTTGAGGTAATGGTTGCATTAACAAAATAATGCCTGGAAAATAGAGTAAAACCTGCTTTGCTCTTCAAATGTAGATGTCCTTGACTAGGAGTGTTTATTAATAAATTATATTTGCATAGGCTCAATTTCAGATATGTGATATCTTAAATTTTAATAGCATTTAGTAATATTTTAGTAATGTTTCTGTGTAGCACTCATAAGATATTATAACTTTTATTCAACATGTGTCTAATTCATCTTGATTGAGTTTTAAATCAAGAATTTAGAGAGACAGAATAGCATAGCCTTGGGAATGGGACTGAAGTCTTGACTCTGACCCTTACTAGACAAACTATTTGACATCTTTCAGAATTATTTTACAAATGAGATACCTTGGTATATTTATGGAATCTGTAGAGCTATGGTGAGGATTTAATGAGACTATGTAAAAGATTTGTCTAACATTGGGCGTACAAGGTGTGCCCCCCCCGCCCCCGCCAGTTGTAGCTGTTGTCAGGTTTGGCAGTCTGAAATGTCAGTTCTTTGTCCGCTCAAGCATGAAGAATGACCAGACGTACCAAAGAAAGATAAGCACGAAAATGAGGTTTATTGAGGAGAGAAAGATAGGATTACAGAGTGAGATACATATGCCACAGATGACCATTGGACCCATTGTTGTAGCAAAAGATGGAAAAAAAAAAGGCTTGATTATGGTCTTATGGTCTGAGTCTTGTTTTATGGTGTCCAGAAAGGGACCTCCCTGTGGTTCAGACGTCAACATGGAACCATTTTGATTGGACAGTTGGGAGTTATATGACCTGAGTCTTAACTACACATGTGGATCTCCCATGAGCCTCTCTGAAAGCCCATTTGTGAGGGTGAACCACAATGGCTCACACTTTCATCCCTAGAAGAACTAGAATCCCTCACTATCTACCTAACACTGTCATCATAATTATTATTGTCTGATTGTAGGTCCAACATAGTAGTGGGAGAATCTCTCAACCTTTTAGAAAAGAATACGTTAGGGGAAGGGAAGAGTTTGTTAATTGTTGAGGTAAATGATCTTGTCAGGCTGAAGAGGTAGAATTTGATGAGGAGCAGCTAGAGAATATGAAGAATCAATGGGGAAAAGTTTCGGAAACAGGACCCAGTGAAGTTCTAAGAAGGTACTGCTGTCACTGGGAAATTCCCAAGGCTAAATCTATCTAATAGAAATGGCTTAGTCTGAAGGATCAGTTTTTCAAGTTATACCCAGAATATCTAACTCCTCTCATCAAAATCATTTTCTGTTAAATTTGTCTCCAAAAAAGTAATTAAAAGGGCGTCTCCTATGCTTTATAACAAATGACTTTGTTTATATTGCTTTAGTGGGAGAATTTTTAAAAATAGATTTGTCCCTTACAAAATATGAATGCTTGTGATGAGATAATTTTGTGTGAACTCTCTAAGGAACAGATATTAACCTTTGCTTTCTGGGTTAACCTATAATAAATGCTTGTATACAGCTATTAAGAAGACTTGTAAATATTGAAAGAGGCTTTATCCACGATGTAAAAAATATTTATCCTATGTCAGTTACTAAAGCACATAAGGAAATTAGAGCTTTTTTATAAAATAGCAATTATATTTGAAAATATAATTTTTATATATAATTTTTAGGGAAATAGCTTGGTGGATCAGGAATCAGGAGGCCTGAGTTTTTAAATTCATGCACATTATTAATAGTGGTGAAGTTACATTAGTTTCTGGGCCTCTGTTTCCTTATTTGTATCTAATTAAAAGCAAAATAAAACAAAAATAATACCTGCTACTTACTGAGTACTTACTATGCTAAGTGTTTTATACCTTTTATCTCATTTAATACTTACAACATCTCTATGAGTTAGCTTTTATTGTTAACTCCTTTTATGCTGAGGATGAAATAGAATTTAAAGTCAAGTAGCTTATCCAAGGTTAGAAAGATAATAAATGACCAAGACAGAAGCTGACCTCAGATGTGTTTGACAGTAAGCCCATGTTTTCAACTATTACACTAAAGATTGCAAATTGGAAGCCCAGGGGCAAGAGCCAGCCAGTACACATATATTGTGTGCTCTGAACATTATTGAAAAATTGAATTTCTGGAAACATTGGGTTCTTTTTCTCCATGGAAACAAACAGCTAAATGGGCATTGCTCACCAAATTGCCATGTTCTTTATCAGAATCTGCCCTGTTGTTTGTCCAAGAGTGCAGTTAAGAATATTTTCTTCAACACCTGTTCTATAAAAAAATTGGGAAATTAATGATCAACCTAAAGGGCCACATGTTTCACAAGACAGTATCGCTTATAATGCCTGCCTGATCCCTAAAGTAACTGAGCTCATTATCTCTGCATTCATTTTGAGTAAAAGAGGTAGATAATTTTATAGTTGCTTTCATTTTAAAAATTGTGTTTTCTGAGTGAGCTAATTTTATGATTATATTCATGTTTTTGAAGAAGTTATCTATTTAAAATTGCTTGGGTAATTATAATGCAAATGTTAAAATTAGTCAATATTGTTTTCTTATCCAATAAGATTGATTATAGATCTATTATATTCACTTTCAACAATTGCATCATGATAAAAGGGAAAAATTGAACTGTAGAAAAATAAACTAGTGCCATAGAAGCCACGTTTTATGGACACATGGGACATTATTAGTTCTTTTTTTAATGAAACATGACATTTCATAATATCTATGCTCAATATTTCAAGCTATTCACATTCCCACCAGTGATTTTTTCCTATAATTTCTCTGGACACAAATATATTCCATAAAATTGCTTAAAGGACCTTTCATCTTCAGCTTTGCTTGGTGCCTATGCTCTAAATTTCCAATAATTAAATTTTACAAATGCAAAGCAATCTATGGATTTGCCAGATGTTAGAATGATTCCTTCTCATAAAATATTGCCCTGTTAATTGAAACATTTCTAGTTGTAAGCTTCATTTAAATAAGGTTTTAAATTTGTAAACACTATTGCACCTGTTAGGAGAAGCATTCTGCACAGATAAGTACAATGCAAAGATTACTGAAAAGGAAATGAAAAGACACGCTTTCTGATTAAGAGTGCAATATTTATGACAGGCTGGTGGTCCAATGCACATTTCTTCTGTCACTTAACAGCTGTTTCACATTTTTGTTCCAGATCAGTGTATTTATTCTCAGTAGGGCATGTCAGAGGGTTTGCCTTCTTAGTATATCAAAAGATCAATCCATGCCCTAGCAAGCTTTATACCACAAATTGAAGCTGGGGTTCCTCTCTGTGTTTAACCTTATATTTTTTGCTCTCCTGCTTGAAACATTCTATTTTAAACCCAATTTACCCCTATAATGGAGCATTTAACATTTAAATAATAATGAGATAAAGGCTATTATAGCTTTTATATAGCAGGAGTCATGGCATAATTGTTTCAATATCATTTAATAACCCAGAGACAGAAAGCCAAGTAGCATAGGTGTTTTGAGACTCTTATTCATTCTTTTAAAGCTATACAAGTTTGATACGAATTCTGATTCTTAAACTGATATACCAGCAGCACTTCTATGTGTGTGTGTGTGTGTGTGTGTGTGTGTACGCATATATATATAAACTTTAACATTGAGGTAATTCTATGGGATAAAAATAATTCATTTGTGCAGATATAATACAGATAAAGTACTATAATACACATATCCACATTTTGGAGCAAAGTACCTAATAATTTACATGTTGAATCTTCATGTTTTATTCTAAGTAGCAGAAGAATTTGTTATTTAAATTAGAGCTTATTCTCTCGTTACATTTTATGTTTGGAACTTAGTCATTCTCATTGTTATTTTAACATAATAATAGTTCAAAAGTCAATTAAAATTTCTTGACTTAAGGAACTAAAATTGTTACATTTAGCTATGTACAAGTTCTA
>NW_012139413.1:9811862-9829547 GCF_000956105.1 Propithecus coquereli
ACTTTGCTTCTTATTCAAGAATTTGAGCTGTGACTCTACATAAACCTGTGTGTGTCTTTTCCAGTCAGCTTTGGGTATTGCTGTCCCATTCATCTGACAAACAACATGAAGCAGATAATATAACACTCTCATAAACTATGATTCTACAAAGAATTCTGTTTCTTAGTGGCATTCCTTTGGAAGAGAAGGTTAAACCCCAATCAACAAATCAACACTTACAGAGCAGACTTGAAAACCTTGATTGTACAGTATATAAAAGGCCTGTCACAGAGGAAGTACTGTTATAGTTACTATTTGCTTCCAAGAACCTGAGGAGTAAACATAAGAAATTGAAGTATGAGACAGACAGAGTTTGGCAGGCGGGGGCGGGAAGAATGGAAATACTATTGAGACTGAAATGGATCGTTCTAAAGATCATACTTCAAATTGTTCAATATTTTGAAATGGCTGCAAGGAGGACAGATTTCCCCTAGCAGTTGTCCTTGCTCAGAATTCTAGATAAGGATATTTATTCTAAATGACTATCATAATTGGATCAAAATATATAGCACATCCACTGTATTTTAATTTTAATGTTATTTTCAGGGATTATTTTGTGGTCATCTCTGTTATGAGGGAACCAGTTTTATAATGAAGATTTTGATAATTTTAGTAATAATACTTGCAGGTAGATTTAATGATAGACCATGTTATAAATTTGGCAACTTTCAAGTTAAGAATATAAGGCAACTCCAATATGATTTATTTAGATATTTTTTATTTCAAATTTATTCATTTATTTAGCCAGCAGTTATTAAACACTTTCTGTGATCCAGGCACTATGTTAGAAATACAAAGATGAACAAAACATACCCCATTTCCCTCAAAGTAGTCACAGTCTAGATTCGGACTCATACAAGCAATAAAATAGAGTAAATACAATAGAAGTTCTCATAGCTGACTTCCTCTTAAGCAACTTGAAGTATTAACTGACAGTTTTCCTTCTGTTAAAATGTAATGACTAATGGTCAAGGATCCTTGAAGCTCATCATGGTAAGATCCTTTCTGACTTTTGCATATTTGCTTAGGTTTAACAATATGCTTTGCTGGGTCAGCTATATTCCAGATCTATCTATATGCTCCTCAGTTTAAGATGATGTTATGTACTGATAAACCCATCATAAGTTGAAAGTATTGTGTCAAAAATGTATTTAACACACCTAACCAACCAAACATCATAGCTTAGCCTAGCCTACCTTAAATATGCTCAGAACACTTTCAGTCCAGTATTTTACATATTTAAGATTTTATTATAAAATAGGTGTTGTGTTAGATTTTGCTCAGTATTGCAAGAGGCATATCCCTAGCCTGGGAAAAAACCAAAATTCAAAATTCAAAGTACAGTTTCTACTGAATCCTTATCATTTTTGTACCATTATAAAATCAAAATCATAAATCGAACCATTGTAATTCGAGGACTGTCTGTATTTGCCCTTTGCATTTGTTATTCATGATTAAGTAATTTAATTGTTATGTGAACTTGTGAATCATAAATATGAAGGAAATTACGTCTAAGAAACTTATATTGATAACACTCTAGGAGGTGAGCTGCTAATGAAAAATCGATGTTCAGAGAACCAGGTAACTCTCAAAAATTGGGGGTAATTTAAAGTAATCTACATGCATTCTGTAATCAGTTTACTTCACAGGTATCTTTAAAGTTCCACTTTAAATAAAAAGAAACTTGAAATATAGATAATATATAGGGCAAGAAAGTCTATTTTATTCAATAGACTGATGTTCAGAGAAAAGGCCTTGGGTTTCTATCAAAATAGTGGCCAATAAATATGCACTCATCAGTTTTTAATTAAAATATAGTATTTACATATGCTTGATTTCCTTTTCTTTAACTTATTTATTTGAACTAGCTTCTAATTAATTAACCTATTAACCAATGGAACAAATCATATTGGTTAAGAGGGCTTCTAATGTAGAGTGAAGTGATATAGACAGGGCAGTATAAAGGAAAATTATATTTGACAAACACTCACAACATTTTTGCCAGGCATTCTTATATTAAAGATGAGAAAACTGAGGCACAAAGTGATTAAGAAACTTGGCCAAGGTCACACATCAATTAAATGGTAGAATTAAGATTCAAACCCAGCATTCTATTATCATATTTCTGGGCTCTTTTCTCTACTTTTATGCTATTTCTAAAGGTTTTCTAGATAAAAACGAAGTACAGTTATATGTCCCTTGACAATGGGAATATGTTCTGAGAAATATGTTGTTAGGTGATTTCATCATTTATATATAATGAGAAACACTTACAATAATTTATATATTCTTTTACAGAGTCTCTAATTAGATTCCCAGCTTCCAAAAGTTTACATTTCCAACAAATGTAAGTGAATGACTTCAAAGCATTATAGGAAAAATATGATAAAATCAAACTACTCTAAATATGAGTATTTAGCTTCCTAAGTTTTAAAAATAAAGCTATGGTGATGATTTTACTCATCTTTTCTTTCCATGGTAATTGTCCATATAGTATGATAGCTGGTAGGTTTAATATGTTGCATTTATTCCATCACTTGTCTCCTAATTTTATTTCCAAGAAGATGAGGAGATGGCCAAGTTAATTTCTTCTAATTTCAGTGGTATTTGAGCATAATATTTTTAGGTCTAAAAACATTCTGGGAGCTAATTTAGATGAGTGTTAAAAATGTATAATTAAAATGTTTAGAACAGTTTTGGTACTGACATGCTCTAACAATAAACTCCAGAAGGAAGTGGCATATTTGGAGCTCAAACAGCTGTGGATGATGACTATGGCCATAAATGAATTCCCTTGTCCACTCCCTAATCTCCACAACTTTTCCATTTTATTTTCTTTGTATTTGGAATTGCAGGTCTTCTATGTCTGTTTCAAAGCTTACATATACAGAATCTTATCTTGTTTTTTAGTAAGCAAATGTTTCTGTATAAAACAATGACAGACACAACAGTGGCCTTGAAGTCTCATAAATGTTAAAAAATTAAAAACAGATGGAAGCCAAGGCCACTTGGCTTACAAAGATCGGTATTGCTTCCCTATAAAGTTCTGCTTTTATGTTAGTCTCAAGAGGGTCACAGTTGTCTTCAGTCTCCTTTCTTGAGGCTTTTAGTCCCTGTGATTTTAAATGAATGGGGATAATTCTGCTGACAGAGAACAAAGTATTTATCAGTGTTTTGATTTTTACACTCTCTTGTCAATAGCATTAACCTTGAAAGTATTCTTATGCAATTTTCTCTTGTTGGTAGAGAACATTTTAAGTCTAAGTAGTTTAGTGTTTATGTAATACTGAGAAGTGGGCAAAAGTAGGAAAAAATAAACTACACCTTTATGTAAAAAGTCATTTTTAGTTCTTCTTTAAATCAGTATTTCATTGCTTTACTTTTATCCATTGATAATTCTTATCAGAGCGCTAGAAATTTTGCATATACTGCATGCTTACAGATAATTTCTGGTTTATGACTCAGGTACATAAATAGAGAGAGAGAGGGAAAGAGAGTGCTTACGTTAAAAAGAAATTTTATATGAATAATGCTGGGACCTATGCTTAGAAATAATAAAATTGGATTAGGACATTGCTTCTGGCAAAACATTGAGATTAAATTTAGGGTGCCTTGTCTCTCCGTAGTAGATCTACTGCCCAGGTTGGGAATGCAAGTCCCACGGGCTGTCATTGGTTTGAAGATTCCCACTAGTTCATGGGTGATTTTGGACAATCCAAATAGTCAAAGTGAGATATGAGGCTTCTTTGGTGAGAGGATGGTCCTAAGAGTGGTAGGTCTGCAGATGTCCCTGGCCCTGACTCCCTCTGATGGACTGATTGGAAGAAAAAAAACACTCATTGATTCATTCGCTTTTAGAGTAACATAGATAATTGAACCCAGGTAGTTTAAACCATTACTCTATAGTCAAATGATATAGAAGCTTAGAGAGATTCATTAAGTTGACTGAAGGCTTTAGAAAGGGTTAACTGCAGACTTAGTTTTCCCTCCTGCCAGTACTTCTATCTATAGCTTCTATCTTCTGAACTCCTGTATGTTTTACTCATTCTCTTGCTGCTTTTCTCACCTTTCTTCTGCTTCTTTTCTTTAGTCTAGCTTCAACTTTTTCTGCATGTGTTGTTTCACTCTTTGTATCTTTTCCTTCTTAAGTAGTCCCTTGTCTTCTCTATATACTTTTCCATTCCCACTTTCTTTTCCCCCAATTTTCTCTACAGTTGACCTTTGAATAACATGGTGCATAGGGGTGCTGACCCCCTATGCAGTAAAAAAATCTATGTATAACTTTTGACTCTTCATAACTAAAGTAGTAATATCCTACCGTTACAGAAAGTTCAGTACTTGTCCCCGAGGCCGAATCAGTGAGAATGAAGAACAAGGACAAGTGGTTTGAGAAAAAGGAGAGAGAAGTTTATTAATGTGTTGGCAAATGAGGAGGGCTACAGCCCGGTATCTCAAAAGACGATCATCCTGCTTTTAAGCAGGAAAACAGGGCTTTTTAAAGGGGGGTTTGGGTGGTTGGGCTCAGGTCTATGTGACTGGTGATTGGTGTTATATGTCGCTAATGTTGTTTAACTATAATTGGTTTTGGTTGACCTTATCGCTGGTGATGATGATCTTGTGACTTTTGTCCTGAAAATTCTGTTGAGCCATCTCCTGTGGTTTAAGATACTAGAAAACAAACAGCAAAGCACATTTTTCTGCCCCTTTGATTACTGGCCTCAGGAAGGAATGCAGGTTTTAATTCCCAAAAAGGGTAGGGGTTTTAAAGAGATAACTCGTAAAACATTTCATTGCCCTTTTTTAGACCTTTACCTCTGTTATACTACTGCTGACTGGGAGCCTTACTGATAACATAAACAGTTAACACATATTTTGTATGTTATATGTATCAGATACTGTATTCTTACAATTAAGTAAGCTAGAGAAAAGGAAACGTTATTAAGGAAATCATCAGGAAGAGAAAATATATTTACAGTGGATTATCATAAAGGTCTTCATCTTTGTCATCTTCACATTGAGTATTCTGACGAGGAGGAGAAAGGGGAGGGCTTGGTCTTGTTATCTCTGAGGTGGCCGAGGTGGAAGAAAAGCCTCTTATAAGTGGACCCACATGGTTCAAATCTGTGACCTTCAAGTGTGAATTTTTTAGTTGACTCTGAAATTTAGTCTATTTAAACTGACTTGATGTTTTTAATTTGCTCACAGGTGACGCCATAGCCTGGTGTTCCCCTAACATTTAGGATATGAGGCATTATTAGCAATGGAGGCCTATATACCATGTGGCAAAATGCTAAATATTTAAATGTTATAAATCAAATATAAAAACTATTAAATTAAATCTGTTCTTCCCTCCAGATTTTACAAAAACCTGTTTTTTGTTTGTTTTAGAGATAGGGTCCCACTCTGTCGCTCAGGGTGGAGTACGATGAGGCAGTCATAGCTCACGTTAGCCTTGAACTCCTGGGCTCAATCAATCCTCCTGCCTCAGCCTCCCAAGTAGCTGGGAATATAGGTGTGTGCCACCATGCCCAGCTATTTTTTTTTTAATTGTAAAGATAGGGGTCTCGATATGTTGCCCAGTCTGGTCTCAAACTCCTGGCCTCAAGTGATCCTCCCAAAGTACTGGGATTACAGACTTGAGTCACCATGGCTGGCCCAGAAACTAGTTTAACATGATTAGGAAGGGCAGGTTGAAATTTAATGTTCTCAGAAACCTGAGAATCCCATGCCAAAATGTGGTGACAGGGGAAGAACTGGCCGTTCATCCCCTAATTCTTTATTCTTGACCTACTCTTACTTTTCTGCCCACCTTGACTCTGTCTCATACCATGAGGAGTCTTGTACACATGTGTGTGGACACCCCACTCTACATTTTTAAGCAGTCCACGATCCCACAAATAGCTGCACCTTACCTACTCCCTGGGCTTTGTGTCGCACTCTGGAGGGATAGTCTTCCCTGGAGATGATGGACCTGGAGAAGAGAGCTACTCTATCACTGGAAGCAGATATGGGGCTATTTGAGCAGAGAATTCTGAGATTCTAGAACTTAGGGTAACTAGAATTTGATCTAAAAGGGGAGTCATGGACTCTAAGTGGATCTATCTGTCTGTGTTGACTCAAGATGAAAAGACCTTGGAATTAAAAAATTTCTAAAATCTAGAGCCTGAACTTTAGGTATGCCAACTGACATGTAGTCCTGGTATGGGACAGGTTTGTGTCCTTGAATAAACCTGCTCAAATGCCTTAAGTTTGTTAGCTAAGATTTGTCCCTAAGAAACCTAGAGATCTGAACCAATTATGGGGTTGTTGGCAATCTTAGCTGGGTGTTGGCCTAAACTGGGTTTTAAAGATGTGACTATTCGGTGATTGTGACCTCGATCCTATGTGGTATTCAATGTAGCAAATCACTTCCAGAATATGACTGAAAATACATTTCAAAATATCAAGCTTAAAGGGTCTAAAAATGAAATAAGAAGTTATCTTAAAATGAATAATCTTCAGTTAAGGAGACACAGTAACTCGGAGGTGTGTTTTTAAGCAAGAGCTAATTTTAGACTTTCTAAGAGACGGAATGCATGATCAAACCTTGATAAAACTCTGGGCCAGCTTCAAGCGGTCACCCAGTGCCATAAACTCTATTGTAAAGACTATGTCTACATACTATTGTGAGAAGTTAGTAGAATGGTGTGTATTCTGAGCCACAAACAGTGTGTATATACATACCATAATATTTTGAGCAAAGAAACACCTTGGATGTTTTCTGACAAAGGATCATTAGAATTTATGTGTTTAAGTTTTAATGAGAAAAATGTGAATTTTAAAATAAACAGGAGAAAGAAAGTAGAAAACATCGGTTAAAAATTTAGTCAGAATTTATTCAGGTTTCTTATATTCTATTGGTAGCCACAGTATTTTAGGTTATGTGTTGCAAAAAGAACTTTGCTATGTAACATAATATAAATAAAATATTATACCAGAAAACTAAATATTGCTACTCTTTGCTTGGATCATAGGTTTTGGTAATTTTACATTTGTTAAATGAATGGATGAATCAATGTATGGATGTAACTTCTTATTAATATTTTGATCGTAGCCTCTATGTGCTCACAAGTCTCAATCCCTTTCTTTCCTTTTTTCTTCTTTCTTTTCTTTCTTTGTTTGTTTCTTTGCTTCTTTCTTTCTATCCTTAATCAAATTTTGATCATGTTGTGTATATGTCATTCCTATTTAAAATATTAATATAACTTTTCATATTATTCTAAAACATACTTGTTTATTTATACTTGTATCAAAATTGGTATAACTATTCAACTGCTGTTAGATATTAAGTTTGCTTACATGGCTTTGTTGTAAATAATCTTTTGATGAATATTTTCAGAGTTGATATTTGTTCCTCTTTCTAGTTCTTCTGGGACAAATTTCTAGACGTGAAGTTTGGGTCAAAGTATAAATATGTTAAGCCCCTTGACATGTTAAAAAAAAGACCTTTCTAAATGGTGGTACACTTAAAAGCCTTTATGGCAGAGCATTAGAGTGCTCTTTACAGTCACCTGTACCAACAGTGTGCATTTAAAAAGGAATCTTTATCAATCTGTTGTTTCAATTGATTTTCTCATATATTAACTTTAATTTACTGACTCATTGAAATACTTGTAAAGGATATTCGATATAGAGTCTGTATTTGGAAATGAATACGTTGGCACAGATCAAGATATTTAAATCTTTTTCCACATAAAAAATAGAAATAATATGGCATAAATATTAACTTGAGGACTCACAATAAAAATTATAAATTTGTAATTAATGTAGTAATTAGTGCCAGGATGGCATTCATAAAAGAATTTATGTTCAAGTTTACCAAGGCATGAATCTTTCTGCAAATCAACATACTTAACATTTTGAAGGCTGAACTTCAAGGAACTTTAAAGCATTTGAAGTATTGAAGGTGGAAAATAGCAAATCTGTGATGACCAGGTTGGCAGGTGTCAGAGAGTGGCCTAGGAAAGTCCCACTATATTGTCTCAAAGTACTGTAAGGACGTAGTATACAGAACTCCTTCGACAAGGTCACAGCAGTTCCTAAGAGGGTGGGAGAGAGGGGGTGATGAAAAGAATTCGAGTTAAAAGAATACATAAATCAGGGTTTAATGATTCCAAGGACGTAAGTTTAAAATTATCGGTATTTGCTTTTAGTGCTGAACAAAGGCATATATGTGTGCTTAGGGATGAAGGGGAGGTGGGTTGTTAAGAGGCCCAGGACATGATTAATGCTTCTGTCCAGTGGGCATGCCACCCCTTCAAAATAGCTTGTGCTGTTACTACACTATGATTAACCTGTAAGGCAACAGAAAAATAGACTCATACCACACTGCACTCTATCATCGCCTGATATTTTTTAGGAGGTGCCGTAGGAAAAAATGATGCTTCAACTTGTGTCGGTGGCTGGATGGGGTTAGTGTGTATGCAGAAGGTATAGATTTCTGTATCTAAATGCTATTCATGATCTCTCTATTTTATCTTTTTTATTATTGGATTCTAACTATTTTTTCATATAAACAAAGCATTTTTTTCTCAAAATGAAGAATTAAATTTAACTTATTTTAAACAGAAAATTTAACTCTGATTCTGAAAGAGATATCAGACTCATAGGCTTAGAATTTTCTTAAAAACATTTGTTAGAGTATTTTATATTTGTGAAAAATATTTCAGAGAGGGAAAAAATGGAAAGGAGCAAATATGGTTTGGTAACAGGAAAAGGATTTAATATTTCTCTTCCTCAAAAATATTAATCATCATTAATTAAGTTTAATTAAACACAAACTATGTGCAGAACACTATGCTATGCATTAAGAACAGATAAAACTATGGTATAACCCATGGTGCTCAAGGGATTTATAATCTTTTTAGAGCATCCAAGCACGAACATAAACAAATAAATGGTAATAAAAGAAAGACAAGGCTCAGTGCCAAGTGATTTCTGTAGATAGTAAGGGTATCTGAGCCATATCAAACTGAGTGATTCATTTAAATTTTAATCATTTTTATTTTCTTAGAAATATATATATATAATATATGATAGTTTAGCATTGCCATAGATTCTTTGACACTTCATGCAACACAGATATATTCATCATAAAGTAAATCTCAAGGGTAATGTGGAGGAAAAATAAAACCTAAGGCTGTAGTTTTCAAATGATAAGTCAGGGAGATAGTAATTTTAGCAGAGAGCAAGTCTTAGAAGTCTACAAACCACTGTGCCTCTCTGGATATCAAAGTGACAGCACCGTGAATGCCGTTTTTTTGTAGTAATATTCAGGGTCACGTTCTGGAATCATCCACAGATTGGCTACTGGTAGAATTCATTTACCAAGGTGTCTGTGTGTAATAACGTTCTTTTAATTCAGAAGCCGGAACACCACCTACCCAAGACATAGCTGTAAGTCCTTCCACCCAAGTTCTAACTCTTGCAATCATTTTGGACTGTTTTGTTCTTCACACCCAATTAATTCTTCTAACTCCTGTTTTTGCCAGCCACTTTGCTATTGAGTTCATTTCCCCCAGATCTAATAGCTATCATTTAATCTCCGATAACTGTTACCTCATTCAGGGCGTTCATTATTCCCTCACATCTGGACTTTTGGCCTTCGTACATCTATACTTTGGTCATCTTTTCACTTCAACCTATAAACTGCTTGAAGACGTGCCTTCTGGAAAGCCACCTTGACTATGTTACTCTTTATATTCCCTTTATTTTCTTGGCTTAGCAACTTTGCATGTTTTCCATGAACAATTTTTATGGTATCATAAATAACATTATTTTCCTTTCTACATAATTATTGTCTTTATTATTCTCACGACATCGAACAGGGTAATACCTTGAAGTTATTTGTGGTTTTTTACCTAATAGAAAACATGCTAATTAGACTAGAGTTTTTTTTTTTTTTCTAACCATCTTTGCACTGTGCCTGAGGTATAGAACCATGAAACAGTACAGTGAAATAGATTAATCCTTAATTAAACCGTGTATTAATTTCTTGGAGCTTCCAAAGTACCATGTACTGGGTGACTTAACAAAAATTTATCGTTTCACCATTCTGGAGACTAAAAATCCAAGATCTAGATGTCAGCAGGTAGGGTTGGTTCCTTCTGAGGGCTGTTGGGAGAATCTATTCCGTGTTTCTCTCCTAGCTTTTGATGGTTTGCCAGCAATTCTTGACATTTCTTGGCTTGTGGGAACATAATTCCAGGCTTCACATGGCGTTCTCTCTTGTCTCTTTGTGTCAAATTTCCCTTTTTAAAAGGACACATTCATATCAGAGAAGGGCTCACTCAAAACCCCATCTTAACTTGATGACCTTCAAAGATCCTATTTCCCAATAAGGTCACATTCACAGACTTTAGGGGTTAGGGCTTCAACACCTTTTGGGGGGATACAATTCAACCCGTAACAAACAGTAAGATATCACCTTCATGTGGACTGCAGAGGATTGTTTTTAGGAAATCGGTTTGTAGGTTCTGACTTGACTATCTCTACTGTTCCTGAAAGTGTTCGTATGATCCTGTAAACTACACTTAAAAGTGTCTAACTTTTTTGGTCCTTCCATACCTCCTTTTAATATCTTTTAATGTAGATTCAGAACACTTGATGCCAAATTTCAATTCTGTTTTTTTAAAATAACTCTAGCAGTTTGGGTCAGGAGGCCCTGAGAAAATACTGAAGTATTTCCAAGTGACATGCTGTACATTTGTTTATGTTCCAGTTAGCTGGGTTCATTGGTCTGCATGATTATCTAATCACATTACTATACAATATTGCAAAGTAGAAGTCTGTATAAGCTTCCCATGATTGGCCATCATAGAAAATAGAATCTTGATTTGCTATGGTTCCAGATGGTGGTTTGCTTATAATAGTTTAGATTTAATCATAATCATTATAAACTAAACGAAGCTAAATTATACTATTTTAGAGAGAATTTTTATGTTATTTGCAGCCATAGCCTCTCACATTTGTAGAGATAGGAATAGACTATTATTACTATGACCTTCCTTGAATGTTGCCATTCTCTTTACCACGTGAAGAATTTAATCCTTAAAATTAGTGTTCCCTAGTTTTGAATGTTATTTATTTGCTATTTGTCTTTTGAGCATATCCACATAGAGTACTTTTTTCCAATGTTGATAAGTCTGCTCTCCAGTAACATGACAGGTATGTTGAGATTTTTACTAACATTATCAATTTGTTTTGAGAAAATATTTTAGTGTACATTAGTATAAAATCTCCCTAGTTTTTTAAATTATTTATTGGCAGATATAAATTCAGTATGCAATATTTTATGCTAGCTGTCCAGAACCTAGCTCTGTATGGCTTACAGAACATTTATTTTTACCACCTAAGTCATAAAAGTTGTTTTCCATATCTTCAGTCAAACTTAACTACAGGCAAGAAGAAGTAGAAAAATTACCTGTCACATTATTCACAGGCCAGACCAAGATACTGTAATACCATGGCCCACTAAGCTAATTTAGAAGAAAAAATGGAAAGAGGTTTTTTAAAGATGGCATTTATATGTAATATATGTAGAAGAGTTTAGGGTTTTGACAGTTTGAGATTGTATCGTCTTTAGAGTGAATGCATAATGATTTTTATTTCTTCTGAAATATGCATAACTTCTTGAAGGTAACTTTCAAGTCTTATTAGCACTTTTCAAAGCAAGTTTTGCATCTCTATGAAAGAAAAGGGTATAACATACCCAAACTTTCAATAGAGTGAATGTTTACTTATCAACAATTCAGTCATTTCTCTGCTTGTTTGGTACTTCCACTCTATTAGTTTGTGAAGGAAAACTCTACTATAAACACCAAAGTTGAAATTTAACCATTATACCTATTAAGCCTCAGTAATCGATATTGTTAGAAATTGTCTAATTCTACCCAAAATGAGGTATGTTGTTAAGAACTTTTAGTGTTTGAGTTTGTGAATAAAAGTGTGGTTTTTGAAGTCAGACTCTGGATTTGAATTCCAGCCTTGTTTGTTACTGGTTTGTAACCTTTTATAAATTATTTAACTTCTTTAATCTGTGATCTCCTCATTTATAAAGTGAAAATTTTAATGATATCTGCCTCATGGTTGCATATTAAATCAGGGTTTCTCAACCTTAGCATTATTGATATTTTGTGTCAGTTAATTCTTTGTTGTAGAGGGCTGTCCTTTGTTTTGCAGGATGTTTAGTAACATTACTGGTCTCTTCCCACTAAATGCCAGTATAGTCACCCCACTCCCCAGGTTGTGACAGTCAAAATTGTCTCTAGCTATTGCTAAATCCCCCTACCTATGGAGGGCAAAATGGCCCCTGTTTGAGAATCACTGAATTACATGAATATCTATATCTATATTTATCTAGAGTTAGAGCTTTGCACAGTTTTGGCACATGATAAATGCTCAGTAAACTTTTGCTATGATTATCTTATATAAAAAGTATTTATGATATCTTCTCTGAAGATTCATATTCTTAAAGAACATGAGCATTATCTCTTTTCTCTCTCTATATGTATATATATGTGTACATGTGTGTATTTCTAAGTATTTATGTAGATATATGTATGCATTATATTATCTATCTTCCAACTATTATTCAAAGTAATGAGATGCTTAGCAAAATAGATAAAATCTACAAATAACCATCAAGTCTTGTTAGTTTTATGCTCTTTGCCACTAAATATTTTGCAAATCACCAAAACTTTGCAAAACAGATGGTCTTCGATTTATCTGTCTCTTCTTTGTGACTCTATAGTTAAAATACATAGATAAAAAATGAAATACAATAGACTAAAAAGATTTTTATCTATTATGCAACATCTTATGAGTTATGAACAGTAAGAATTTTTTCTCTAATACCACAGTTGGGTCTAAAAAATGGTCCTAAGATATATTTTTAAAAATCTACTTGATCCCTAAAAGCCTAAAATGAGAAGCATTAAAAGCCTAAAGTGGTAAACGTAAGTGAAAATGTAAAAACAGGTTCAGGTAATTCCATTTTCTTAATGTTAATAATGACAACACCTTGGCTGGGCATGGTGGCTCACACCTGTGATTCTAGCACTTAGGGAGTCTGCAACCGGGAGATTGCTTGAGGTTAGGAGTTTGAGACCAACCTGAGCAAGAGTGAGATCCCACCTCTACAAAAAATAGATAAATTAGCTTGGATATGGGGTGGTGCGTGCCTGTAGTCCCAGCTACTTGGGAGGCTGAGGAAGGAGGATCACTTGAGCCCAGGAGTTTAAGGTTGCAGTGAGCTATGATGATGCCACTGCACTCTACTTGGGCCAAGAGAGTGACAATCTTATCTCAAAACAAAAACAAAAACAAAAATAAAAATAAAATGATAACAACACCTTGATTTATTTAATTTTCTATATATTTCAAGGCCTTTTTTTCTTGTCCCATATAATTACCTGAGCTGTGCTATTTAGGTAGGGATTATTGTCATCATCTTATAAATGAGAAGACTCAGATGTCTTATTAAGTGACAGATCTGAGATAAATATCATGACTCAAAGTACAGAAGATGCCCTGTTATTCCAGAAGTCTTTCAATGTTTAAGCACAACTCCAACTGCAATAGCCTATTGCTATTCCGAGAAACCTACATGATGTTCTCACTCTTGGAGCCTTTTCCATATATTTACCTTTCTTGCTCACTGTTTCAAGTGACTTAATCCTTCATGATGCACTCAGGGCTGTTCCCTCCAACAGGCTTTGGTAATGCTTTTAGTACATTATTCCACATGAATTATGTTCTTAAATATTCCTCTGGACACTCATTCGGTTGAGTTTTGTAGTAAGAGCACACTGACATTGTTAAGGTTAATGACTCAATGTTTTATAGGTTGAAACACATTTGAAGTCCAGTTGATTGTTTGGATTGTTTTATTCAAAAATGTGAAGGCCTTGAGTGCAGGTGTTACTTACTGCCTTGGAAAAACATCTTCGTTATATCCTTAATGGTGTGGTGTCAGTAGTGATAATGTCTTAGCAAACCCAGCACTACTCCAGCAGTGTTTCTGAAAATTGGACTATAAAAATTACTGGTAATGAATTTACATTGGCATATAGGTACTATATGACAACAAACATTTATGAAGAATTTTATATATTGTATGGTATGTTCATTTGAAACTCTGTCACAAAGGAGTCATTATTAACTCCATGGTCCCAATGACATTACTGACTATCAGAATTTCAGTCTCTTGGCCAAGGTTTCACAATTATTAAATGGTAATAATAATAATCATAATAGCTAGCATTTAGTGGATATAGTGGGTACTATATCCTGGGTATTATGTTAAATTGTTTATTATATATAAATCCATTTGTTTCTCAGAAAGTTTAAGTAACTTTTTATAGTCATGTAAATATTAAGAAGGATTTGAAGCCAGGCATCTGATTTCAGAGTGATTTCCCTTTACTTCCACCCTATACTTCCTCCCTATAGTATATTCATAGAGTTGGACCTTGAGTCAAGTCTTCCGACTTCTTCTTCTGCCCTAAGTTATATTCCATTTGTGTTAACATTCAGCCTTCTGAACCCTCTTTATAGTTTTAACGTCACTCTTCCTTTATTCATTTGCCTGCCTCCCCTGCTTTAAGATTTTGTGTTGATTGACTACTATATCCTGATTTATCAGAGTCTTCATGATTAATGAAATAATGCATATAATTTTTCTAAGTTGCTTCTCACTGGGAAAGATATTTTTACTTAGTTGCTAAATGCACTCATTGCTAAATGCACTGGCTAAAGCACTCCAGAAAATACTAATGAATTAACCTATTATTCTTCCAAGTTTATATATTTGCAGGAAACTCTGAAAATATCTGTGTCTTACTTTAAATAAGTGACTTAATTATGGGCATTTTACATACCATGTGAGGCAGTATTTGAAAATTTTGCAGGGGGAGATGAGCATACAGGCCTTTAGGCATATCTAGAATTTCACGGTATAGGCAGTTGTCTTGTCTTAAAAACATGTAAGGCTGACCCTTCCCTAGTAGTCCTACTCTAATAAATTATTCCTAAACTGTTTTATTATTATTACAATAAACAAAAAGAAACTAAAAGTTTCCCAAGATTAAAAACAAGCAAAGTAACATAGGATCTACAAAACAATGAGAATAAGGCTGACATCAGATTTCTTACAGGTAACTCTGCAGAAAATGGGAAAATTTTTTTAAAGTTTTTAGAGAAAATTATTTTCAACCCAGAATTCTAAACCCAGCCAATCTGTTAATCAAGCGTGCAAACAGAAACAAAACTCTCTTGCACAGGTTCACAAAGTTTACCTCTTATGTACGTATTCTTAGAAAATTAATTTATGATATAACTCAATGAAACCAGTAGAAAATGTCTTTTGTTCTTTTGGGTAGATGCCCAGTAATGGGACTGCTGGATCAAATGGTAGTTCTGCTTGTAGCTCTTCGAGGTATCTCCATATTACTTTCCACAGAGGTTGTATTAGTTTGCACGAATCACAGTTGCAAAGATGTGGAAACAATCTAAGTGCCCATCAACATGAGTGGATTAATAAAATGTGGTTTATGTATACCATGGAGTTCTACTCAGCCACAAAAAACAATGGTGATCTAGCACCTCTTGTATTATCCTGGATAGAGCTGGAATCCATTCTACTGAGTGAAGTATCACAAGAATGGAAAAACAAGTACCACACGTAGTCACCATCAAATTGGTTTTAACTGATCACCACTTAAATGTACATATAGCAATAACATTCATTGGGTGCTGGGCAGATGGGGAGGGGAAGCAGGGGATGGGTATATACACGCCTAATGGGTATGGTGTGCACCGTCTGGGGCATGGACACGCTGGAAGCTCTGACTTCGGTGGGGCAAAGGCAACATATGTAACCTAAATATTTGTACCCCCATAATATGCTGAAATAAAAAAAAAAATTAAAAAGAACAGAAAAGAAAGAAAAAGAATGATATGAAATTCAGCAACCAGTGACTGATTCAACATATCAGCGAATGGAAGAAATAGGAATGAACTTATGCAACTATCCAAGAAAACAAATGGTTCAATTAGAAGAAAAAGGACCAAAGGATATGGTAGGGTGTAAAGGAGCTCAGGATATTTCACCCCAAATATGACTCCTTAGTATAAAGAGTATTTTGAATTACAGACCCTTTGGAGATCAAAAAGCATTGAAAGGGGCTTTCCCTGTATCTGCATAAACTGGACTGACTGATCAAAAGATCAAAAGAATAACTTCCCTTCCTCTCCCTGTTATCTCCATATATTGCAGAAAAAAATGATCGAGAATACAAGGAGATCTGGCCTAAATCATTTTAAACATAATATGTGTCTGTCAGGTTAATTTACAAGGCAATCTGTTTACACATCCATTCATCCTCCCTAGCAACCATTTATTACTGCTCATCTCCCCCTCCCTTCTAAAAGACAGGTATAAATATATTTGAACGTCACTGGAATATTGGGTATTCACTCTGGGATTCTGCCCATGCTCATGGTAAATAACCCTTTCTCTTCCTAATCTGCCTTAATTGTGAGTTGATATTTCAGCAAACTTTCGATGGAAAGGACAAGTTTTCCCTCTCCCCTACAGGTACAAAGAAAAATAAAAAATAAAAAAATTTAAAAAAGTAACTAGAAACACTTTGAAAACCCAAAATTTGTAAATGAAAGTTATAATTCAAAGATGAAGCTTCCAATTTAATTAGAGTATGAAATCAGTAAACTTTGAGAAGAATGGGACAAATTTCAAACAATGGATAAAGCAAGTAATAAACTGGCAGATATTTGGGAGATGATGAAGACAGAAAATATTTCTACTTATAAGGAGGGGGTGGGGAATGACAACAATCAGAAATTCTAGGGAGAAGAAACAAAACAAGAGGAACAACAACAACAACAAAAAAGAAACCATAATTAAAATACAAAGCTGACTAAGAGATGTCTTGATTTTCATCAATAAGTAAGAAAGGAGAATCTGTATGAATAACATCTTTGAGTGAAATAAGGTTATATGTCTTCCTGAGAAGAAGCCAACATAATCCTGACAGAAATGTTAAACATATTGTTTATTGGTTTTCAACTTTTAGAATAAACCTATATGTAAATTATTTAATTTTGGTTATAAAATAGAATGTAAATAATAGGAATTTGGTCAATATAAAAGTAAAAGTAATAATGTGATGAATTTGGAGGTGAAAGAATCAGAGCTACTAATCTATTAATCTTACAAAGGGAGAAATTGAAATACAGTTAATAGTTGATGGAACAAAAAATAGAGATTTAAGTGTATCTTATAAATTTTTTAAGCATGTAGAGACTAAAACTAGTGTTTATAACTATGTTTGGAATAAGGGAGTAGGAAGTTGACAGTTATTTATGAACTAATCCATCTTTATAGCAAAAAGTTAACAGATTATTTTTATTTATAAGTTAATGAAGAGTAGTATTAGTATATGATTCAGGAAAATGGATAAAACCATAAAAAGAAACAAAACTAAAAATAGCTCTTATGGTAAGTAAATAAAACTAATTACTACCTTGATGGTATAAATTGAGTAAACCATCAGAATCAGAAGGAAGAAAAGGAAAGAGGAAGGAAAG
>NW_012139413.1:9830187-9841334 GCF_000956105.1 Propithecus coquereli
ATATATAAAAATAATATATTCCTTTATCTCCTAAATCTCAAGATGTTCATTTTTAAATGTATATACATATACATAATCTTGAATTTCATTAAGTTTCTAAAGAATCACATCTCATTTCATAGCATATGTTTCCTCTTTTAGGGTAAAAACTATCAGTAAAATAGTATTAGATGAGCTCTTGGAGAGATTTGGAAAGCTTTAACATGTTAGCTTGTGGAAGCTTAAAATGGATGCAATTTTTCTGAACATCCCTTACTAGTGTCTGTTCTTCATTTGCCTTTTGTCCCACAAATGCATTTTAGTCTTAACCAAGCCTGAGCCAACTAAGCAGACCATGTGCCATTGAATTATATTTTGTGACAAATGGACCTTGTTTCATTTCAAAGGATTTGAACTTGAAATCACTCCCAACAATTTTAAAGCAAATGTCTTTCCTCCTGTCAGCCATTGCCTAATTTAAACTTTCCATCTGCATTTCTAATTATAATAAAGAAAAATCTGTGCTAAACAAAGAGCTTTTGTTGTTTTTTTTTCCTCTCAGGAAAGACAAATTTAGACATATGGCTACATGAAGGATAGCATTTTCATTTCACACCTTAAAATGCCTTCTTATCATTTTGTTATTTTTTTTGGAGTACCTGAAGTTTACTTTAAAACACATTTTAATGTTCTTATAAAAGTTTATATAACTCTTTATTTATAATGTTCTAAAATAATTAAAATTGAAATATTAACTGTATCATTTAATATCAAAATATTATACATGTATATTCAGAAGTTATCTGTAAAGTTTCATGTACTTGGAAAAAAGATTACACTTCACCAATGCTTTTTTATAACAAACAGTAAAATGGTTTTCATTCTTTTAGCTCTGTAATGTTGGATACAACGTGAAAACTCCCACTTTATTTTGATAAAGTGATTGAATATAATGCATGTGTCAGGAGCACAGAATATCTGGTGATTTGGGGCAAGTTATAAATTTGCCATAATATACTGACATGCAGAGTGTCAGAATCTGGCATTTTAGACTTTTTTTACTCTTAAAATACTTTGAATAGATTGAACAGAATGAATCATGTCGTAAAAATATTTATCATTCTAGGTAAAAGTTGAAGTCAGTTGATAAAATGGTTTGGAATACACCCACACAGTAGCTGACCCAGGATAAACAGATGGTTTTTCCTAGCACATAAATTCAATACCTTCCAGAAACACCAAACACCAAAACCAAAAAACAGATTGTTGACTTTGATTATGGTTTTGTAATATCTTTAGCTATAAACCATACTTTCAGTAAAGATATATGGTCATAGCTATATTGTAGAAGTATTTATCAGAGATAATTACAGATATAGAATTTTCGCTTTAACAAAATTAAGCTCTGCACTCCTTGAAATTTGTCAGCAAATTTTTATCAATTGTAAAAACACAATAAACAGGTGAAATTTTTATAAACTAGGATTTAGATAAATATGTATATTTTTGCAAATATGTACTCAGACCTGAATTTTGTTAATACATGTAGAGGAATTTTTCTCAATGGTAATAGCCTATGAGCTTCTCTTTAGAAAATATGAATTTGAAAGTCTTCTTATCTATAAATAGTAACTATTGAGAAAAGAGTAGACAGGAAAATAAAAGACAAGGCAGAGAGGTATGATACAGTTTAATACACAACTATATATATTTATATTTATTTCTATATGAATCCTTTATGGAGTAATACAGCATTATTAATTAATGTTTAATCATTAATTAAAAACATTTATTGAATGCATTCTATAAACATTGTGCCATATTCTGAACTTTAAAACACAGTGATAAGTATTACATATGTGTATGACATATGTAAAAGTAATACATATGTGTGTATATGTATATATTTCTATGTATATATACACAGCCCAATAAAGCCCAACAAGGCCAAAGATAAGCATTTAATTCTGACTGGGAAGCGTGGAAATGATAATTGAGCTAGACGTTACAGCATCAGTAGGTATTTATTATGCAAAGGGAATAGCAAAGTTAAAGGGATTGAATGAAAATCCATGCTGTGATTCAGAAATTATCAGTTTCAGCAGAGTGTTGTAGGAACTGGAAAAAAGCTGGAGAGATAAACTAAGGCCAAATTGTGAAGGTCTTTAAATTCCATGTGCAGGGTTTGGAACTTGATTCTTTCTTTTTAAACATTTTATTTGGAAAGATTTTCAAGCTTTCAGAAAATTTATAGGACTAAGAGTAGAATAATACAAATAATAATCCAAAACCTTATATACTCTTTACTCAGATTCACCTATTATTAATGTTTTTCCCCATCTATCAATCACTTGTTCTCCCTCCCTCTCCCTCTTTTGTGTGTGTGTGTGTGTGTATATATGTGACTTTATCCTGAAATATTTCTGATTAAGTTTATACATCATGTCTTTTTACCTTAAATATGTCATTATACATTATCTAAGAATAGGAATATTCTCTTATATACCTCAATAAGGTAAAAACCAATAAATTTAATATTAATACAAGTTTTTAAATCTAATCTACAGTTCACATTTGAGTTTTTTCAATTGATCTAGTAATATCCTTTATTGATTTTTTTTCCTTCAGTACAAGGTCCAATCTAGGATCAGGTATTACATTTAGCTATCAACCTTTTTATTTTCATTAATCCAGAGCATTTGTCTTTGTTTTTTACATTTTTTCAATTTTTTTATTGTGATAAAATGCACATAACATAAAATTTACTACTCTAAACCATTTTTAAGTGTACAGTTCAGTAATATCAAACAGATTCATACTGTTGTGTAATCATCACCCTCATCCATCTCCAGAAATCATTTAATCTTGGAAAACGGAGACTTTATGCCCACTGAACACTAATTCCCCACTCCCCTCTCTCTCGAGCCCCTGGCCACCACCTTTCTACTTTTTGTCTCTGTAATTTTGTCTCTAGGTACCTCATATAAGTGGAATCATGCAGTGCTTATCTTTTTGTGATTGGCTTATTTCACTTAGTATACAAAATAATGTTCATGGGAATATGATGTTAACGTTGATTAGCGTGAATCATAACTTTCCCGAAAATCCATGGCTTAGGCAGTCTCGCAGTTTCTGCTTATGCATATTGAGTTGGAGATCAGGACAGGACCCCCAAGTCATAAAATTGATTCTCCCCTCGCTGCTTTCTTAAGGGGAAACCCTTTCCTTTTCCCTTTCATGCTTGCTAGTCCCCACACCCGCACTGGAATCAGTACTGACCTCATGTGAATCATCTAGTCTGACCTCAGTGCCACCAGACCCTTTGCTGTCTGTTTCTTCCTCCCTCAGTAAAGAGTCTTCAGAGTCTTGCTCTCCGAGTTCTGTTCAGAGATCTTGTATGAGTCATTTGTGCATCTTGATAGCAAGTCTGTGTGAACAATTGTTTTAGTTAATGTTTGCTCAAATCTGCATATATTTTCTAAGTCTTTATTTCTAGGCGTGGATAGGGAAGATTTTATTCCCATGGAAAAGACATTAAATTGCATCAATAGGAAGTAGAGAAATTTTTAGGGGAAAATAGGATTATACAGGTATGTGTTGTAATGCAGACCAAAGACCTCTTTAGGGTAACTGGGTTGGTCAGAAAAAAGATAATTAAAATCTGAGGGAAGGCAAAAGACAGGCTTATTTGTCTTCTCTTCCAATGTTAGCACAGGTGTGATCTGTGCTTTACCCAATCTCCTTCCTCTAACAATCATTTATTGCTCAGACCGAAGACGCCTAGATGTGTATTGATTGGTTTTTTCTTTACCTGTATTTAGACATTTAATTTTAATTTTACAGCATAACCTCCACTTCTAATTTTATGGAATAATGTATTGTTCCCTATCTTATCTTTGTGTTTTATAGTAAAGTATTGGACTGCAAAGCACATCACTAGAACATATCCTCAGGGTGAATAAAAGAATTACTATCTTCAGAGTGTTGCCCTGTCTCTCATTATCTTTTGGTGAGAGAAAACTCAAAGGAAAATTTTCCCACACGAGGCTGACAAGGAAGAGTACTAAGTCCAGAATCACATCCTTAAAGCCTACTTAACCACCTGGACCTCTCAGCAAGTTTCATCTACTGTTCTTTACATTTCTATCATATTTCATTCCTCTGAAGGGACAGAGGGAAAAGACCAAAGAGGAACAGAACAAGTAAAGCCTTGTAGCTCGAAAGGATGTTGAGCTATTTCTTTTTAAAGTTACAAAGGATTTATGTCTGAAGAAGAACTCAGAACAATGATTTCATGCCCTAGCACCTTGGTTAAAAACAAGCACTGTAACTGGAAGTTAGGTGAGGGATGCTTGATAGAGAAGAAGAGCCACTGAAGGGAAAAATTATAATCCTAAAATTTGGAGGACCAGGAAGTACTGATTTCTCTTATTTGCTGGTCTAAGTAAAGTCAAAGGAGCTAGTCTTTGTTTCTTCCATGCAAATTTCTTTGCTGTTGGGGATGTCAGCAAAGACCTGAGGGAGAAAGCAAATAAGAAAAGGAAATCATTTTGTCACCTTAAGGACAAACATATTTTCTTTCATCTTAAATTCAGCTAAAATATACATCGTATTTGAGGAATAGCCTTGCAGAACTCCTTATTCCTCAAACATTCACTAACGGATCTTTCTGGTGGGGCAAGGCATTGCGGCACAACAGGTATGGCCTCTACTCTTTTTGAATCCCATATGTCCATTCAGAAACTTGAATAGACTGTTTAATTTACTCTTGGCTCTTATTACAAGTTGCCTCTACTTAAGACAAATAGATTAGTGTAAGGTAGACCTAGCATATTTCCATTCCTTTCTCCTGGTTCTCTAGCTGAAGTGTCAGAGAAGAGCAAAGCCATTTCAGGTCACCAACTGCTTTGTCTGTAAACTGCTAGTAGGTGGGCAAGAAACCTTGAATTTCAGCAGCACGTATGGCTGTCTATGGTGATTTTGTTGGGTCAGTGCATGTCTTTAACATAAAATTTAACAAGCAATTGACAATTGAGTTGTTTATGTTGTTGTTTTTTTTTTTTTCTTTGAAATGTCTTTTACACTACACCAAATGGAGAGAAAAGAGAAAACCACAAAAGTTATTGAATTGCAGCTCATTCAATGAATATATATTTTAAAAAATTATACAGATTAGAAAATGTAGGTATAATGTGAAGTTTGGCTTCTTTATTGAACATGAGGAAAATTCTGGCTTTAAGCCAAATATTTTTCAGATGAGAGTTCCACTATGTTGACTAAAGGAAAAAAAGTCAAGCTTTTAAGGAATTAAAGTTAGTTTTATTCAGAAGTTTTACCAAGGACTATAGACCAAGGCCTAGAGTCCAGGAGGAGTCTTTCAGAGAGGTTCTGTCAGATTCCTCCAAAAAAATGTTTTAGTTTATAGCTTATATACAGGCAGTGAAGATTCAGTACATGCAAACTCACATCCAAGTTTGGGTGTAAGGGTATATCTGGTTATAGCATATGGGGGCATAATCGCTACCCTTGGCAACTGTTATCTTACGTGTAAGAAAAGGCAAGGACAAGGTCCACCTACCTTTTAAAGAATACAGTGACTCAGGCAAGAGATATGGCGAGCCATGTGCTGTATTCTATTTTGTCTTCAAAGCATCTTTGCAGAGAGACCTGCATATTGCCCCAGAGTCAACAGCTTTGTGAAATTCTGCTGGCAAACAGAAATGAGCAAACCTGGATTGTTATGTTTCCTTCTTTGTCTCGCAACTTAGGTTATATATTTTTTCAATTTGTGTTTTTCATAATATAATACATGTTGTTTAAAATGGAAAGCAAATAATAATTTAGAGGGAAAAATCAATTTCTAATCATGTATCTATTGTTAAATTTTATTATATTTTCTCTCTCGGATGTTTTCTCAGTATTTTTCTCAGTAATATGCTGTCATCCATGTAAAACCAATAATTTATAACCATGCTTTTTCTTCTCCACTCTGCTAACTTAAAGCATTTTTGTTGTTGTTGTTGAATACTTTCTTCAACTCATAATTTGAGATATACACAATAAATAGAACCTAACCTCTATTTTCTTGGCAAAAACCACAGTGTCTGCAGAAATAATGTGGCATAAAGAGTTAAACATATTATTTACTAGTTTTTGTCTTGTATTTATATCCATGAGTAGGAAAACATTGTTTAAAATATTATAAAATCAGATAACTACCATGTAGTTCAACTTGGTTATATTAATAAATTGATATTTATCAAAAACTTGTGATTATGCTTTCTTTTCAATCACACCTGCAAAAGAGGGAAGAAGTTGACTCCTAATAAAAGGGATTTTGTTAAAAGGTGTCTTTTAAAGTCAATCTTGTGACTCTAATGTAATTATTCTGGGTGAAGCCCCAACACCAGTGATTTTTGAAAGCTCTCCAGGCGATCCTATTGCGCAGTCAGGATTGAGAAACAATGGGTTTGAGTCAGAAGAGCAAGTGATGTGGAAAAGTAAAACAGACAAAAAACCCACATAAAATCTAAAATCTGAGAAATTTAGAATTACATCACATTAATGGGAAACTGGAGTGCAACAATACTAAGGATTTTTGCCTAAGGTCACCATGTCAGTGGCAAAGCCTGGATTAGAATTTTATCTTTTGATTCCCATTGCTGCCAGAATATGTAGGAACTTACATGTCATGTTCCACAGATGTTATTAGTTTTTGTTTATTTTTTTCGCTTAATGGAAGATATAATTTCCAACTTCAGAATGGACTATGGGCTAATTTATGAAAAATATCCTTTTCAATTAAAATATTTTCCCCTTTTAATCTTTTAAGTAAGGTTAGTTCCACTGTCTCCTAAATCTACATTTTCTATATTTTAAAAAATTCCAGAATATATAATTTATGACAAGCAATTCATCTGCAAAATGTGTCCCATGCCCAATGCTTTATTGAACAGGAAATCCATTCTATAAAGAGAGAGAGCCCGCAGTGCAGACACAAGAGGTATTTTTGTTTCGCTTTTCTTTTTATCTTCTCTCCCAGTGTTTCTTTCTCCTTCATGCTTCCACAGACTTTGGCATACACCTTGAATGCACAATGAGACAATCCTGTAAACAAATTTATAGCAGTTGTGGAGGGGGTGTGAAATTTGGGAAACAATGTCTTTGAAACATAGGTTGATTTAATAATATTCTAGGTTTTATAATGGATTAAATTCATGGAAACTATAAAGATCTTTTATTTTTCCATCACAAGTTTACTGATTGTCTTTTCTATGCAAAGTATAAATTGCTTCCAGAGTGGCATCATAATAAAAGTAGCAAATGTTACCATTCTGCCACTATGCCTAGCTTATATTTTGTTTATATCATTGACTATTATTTCTAAAATATGTACAAAACAAAATAAATGCTATGTGTGTCACCATTCTCTGCTATCACAATAGTACACATACCCCAAAAGATAATCCTATTCATCCAAGGTCCTATGTGACTTGGTTTTTCTAGCAGTGATAATTGTTTATACTGAGCCATTTTCCTGTGTTCAGCCAGTTTCTCTTTTGGGCTACAGTGTATAATTTCAAGATCACCAACCAGAAAAGAAATGTTTTCAGTAACAGCCTACATGGTCCACATGGGGATTGAACCCTAACTTTGGTTTCACTGTCACAATTCAACTGAAGTAGCCAGTAGGAAAAAAAATGTGTAGTCTAAAACATTAGAAGCAATGAAAAGTATAAAAATAAATTAGAGTTTTTTAAGGATACATTTTTTTTATTTCAGCATGTTATGGGGGTACAGATGATTAGGTTACGTATGATGCCCTTACCCTCCCTCCCCCCAAGTCCGAGCTTCAAGTGTGTCCATTCCCCCGGAGGTGTGCATGTCACTCATTGTTTGTGCATATGCCCGTCCCCTCCTCCTCCCTTCCTTCTCCCCCTGCCCAACATCTAATATGTGTTATTCTTATATGTGCACTTAAATGTTGATCAGCTAATACCAGTTTGATGGTGAGTACATGTGGTGCTTGTTTTTCCATTCTTGGGATATCTCGCTTAGTAGAATGTGTTCCAGCGCTTTCCAGGAGTATACAAGAGGTGCTATATCACCATTGTTTCTTAAAGCTGAATAGTGCTCCATGGTATACATATACCACAGTTTATTAATCCATTCATGTATTGATAGACACTTGGCTTATTTCCACATCTTTGCAATTGTGAATTGTGCTGCTATGAACATTCGAGTGCAGGTGTCTTTTTCATAGAGCCACTTTTGCTCTTTTGGGTAGATGCCCAGTAATGGGATTGCTGGGTCAAATGGTAGTTCTACTTGTATCTCTTTAAGGTATTTTTATAAGGAAAGACTTCTCTCTTTAGAAATTATAATGGTTCCAATAAAGGAAGCATGGGAAAGATTTTCACTGAAGAAAGTTAAGCTATATATAGTATACATGGCATTAATTTTATTAAAGATATGGAGTATGTTCTTCTGCTTTGTTAATTTTTAATCTTTGTACTTTACTTACATATGTGAATGGGTATTTGTGAGTGTGTATATGTTTCTTCCATTTCGAGGAATATTGTTACAATAAATACATTGCCAGAGCTCATATTTCTATTAATCTCAGCCTTTGTTGTTTCATTAAAGTATGGGAACAACAGACAAAAATCTATATGCTGCACAGCATAGCTGAGGGGAAAGTGACTTACACATTCCTCACTTCCCCATTTCTCTTCCAACTGCGAGTCATTTTCTTGTTGTGAAAGACTGGTAGTTTTGATGAGCAGTTCAGGAAGTTACTTGCTGATATGAAATGATGGTATGGTGACTAGAACAAGCACTGCTGTCTTAACAAGGGCCTCCAGAGTCTGTCCCTAGTGGTACTACTAAGTAGTTCCCCTTATCCTGGATAAATCAGCCACCTTCTTTATGACACAGGTTTTTTTCAGATGGAAAAAATGATTCACCTAATTCCTAATAACTTTTCCGGCCCTGAAATACCAATTCTAAATTTAAGATAGGGAGCTGAAAATCAATTGCTAAAAATTGTTAATAAGCTTGTATTTGTTGAGATTTTATTCTTATCCTTTTATTATGTTAGGGACTTGAACATAGATTATCTCATTTAATTAAAAAAAACAGGAAAACATAGAAGATTATGCTGTGCAAGTAGATTTTCACTATCTTTCTTAATTAGGAAGTGAGTGTTGCTCTGTAAGCAATATATAATCTGATGGCATGTCATTGTAGAAGAGGGATAATTATATGGATAATGACTAAAGTAATCATTGTTCAACTGGACTACATGTTTTGGACATTACCATATAGAACTACGTAAAGAAAATTCTGGCCGGGCGCGGTGGCTCAAGCCTGTAATCCTAGGTCTCTGGGAGGCCGAGGCGGGCGGATTGTTTGAGCTCAGGAGTTCGAAACCAGCCTGAGCAAGAGCGAGACCCCGTCTCTACTAAAAATAGAAAGAAATGTGCCTGTAGTCCCAGCTACTCGGGAGGCTGAGGCAGGAGGATCTCTTGAGCCCAGGAATTTGAGGTTGCTGTGGGCTAGGATGATGCCACGGCACTCTAGCCCGGGCAACACAGTGAGACTCTGTCTCAAAAAAAAAAAAAAGAAAATTCTGCTACTGCAGTCAAGCTAAAGTAGGAAAAGAGCTTTGTTTGGTAAAAAAAAAAATGATCTATGATGAATTTTGCTATAGATTTTTATACCCATATTCTGTTTGTGATAGTTTGCATTATTGAGCTGTAATGATGAAAACACATTGACAATTTTTAAGTCAAATATGTCTTATTTCATGGCTGTCACTGCTTTGTTTAACAAGTATCTTTTCCAGCATACATTCATAAAAACTGTAAAAACTAATACTTATTTTTCATTTTATAACCACATTGTGGCCCAGACATAATTTATAAAAGTGATAAATATATATGGCTATGAGTTTCTGTTATATTTTTTGGAGTAAGTTTACATACACAAACTATTCTGAAAAAAATCTTTCAAGTACTATACCAGTGTATAGTGCCTAAAATTATTGAATGTTGGAACTGAGATGACATTGAAATACTCCAATGAAGTTTCCTTACTCCCTGTTTAAAACCTTACAACATTTCCCAATTATCTTCAAAATAAAGTAAACCAAATCCCTTGGCATTGCATTAAGATCCTCAATGACTCTCCATTATCTCGTGTCCTTGCCACTGCCCAACTGAGACATTTTAGTCAATTAACAGCAAGAGTATCCAGCTTCAGAGCAGGGTATTCTTCACCTGTCTTCTTTTGCACATGTTTTTATTTGCACGAATATGCTGACCACTTTTCTCCTACTACATCTTACCTCTCAAGATTAAGCTCAGAAAATACTTCTCCCTGGAAGCTCCTTCCCTGAACCCCTAACCCATCATTTGGGATTGGAATCCTGTGCATGCCTATATTTTATCACTTACTTCAAGTAAGTTTTATCTCTTCATATGTGCATAAACAAACAAGCACATATTTATATAATGCATGTTTTTTAGTGGTAAAAACTAAAAATTTTGTTAGTAGTAACAAATCTATTGTTATTCTATACACACAAGTGTATGTATTTAAGTAGCTTGTGTGCTTAAGCAAATTATATTTCTTTTTGTCACACACATACATACATTTATACATGTTTTTGTGTACTTATATATTCATGTCTTTCTTCTTAACTTGTGTGTCTGCTTCACAATGTCAATGATTGTATTTTATTCTTCTTAGAACATGTACAAGTAATTGCCTGTGGTTTAATAAACATTTGATGAACTGTTACAAATGAAGGAAGAAAGGATGAGAATATTTAGGAAATTTTTCCATGGTCACAAAGATGGCTATACTTTGGTCACAGGATCTTATGCCTTTGTCGTCCTGCTTACCAGTCTTACAATGAAATATTATTATTTACTGTGTTGAATTTTTAATACTCAGATAATACTATAAAAATCTTGTAAAATATTTTGGGCATGATTTTTGAGTGATAAAAAAATCCATCTTTTTCCTTTTTGTGTGGAATTTTTGATCATGTATGATTCTGAGAAAGATTCAAAGATAGTCTATTCAAATAAACATATTTATTAATGTGTCTGAAATAATACTAAACACTGGGAATATAGAATTTAATAAGATCCACTTATATA
>NW_012139413.1:9844074-9844645 GCF_000956105.1 Propithecus coquereli
AAAAAAAAAAAACTGCAATCAACTTTCAATTTGTTTCATAAAAGGAAAGTATTTTAATATCAATAGACAGTTGAAAACACAACTTTAAGGGAAAAAAGACAGCATTTTCATTAGAATATATTTATTTTTATGAAAAACATTAACTTCATGCATTATTACTATTTTTCTCACTTTGTTGTGTACTGGACCACTCTATGAGCTGGCATTTAATGACCACTGGATTAAATGAGAGTGAGTTCTTTTTACTTGGATTAAAACCCTAACAGTGAGTAAATGTATCTCTTTAAGCAAATTTTTTCACCCTTACAAGCCTATTTCCTTCATCTGCAAATTGGGAAAAATAATACCTTTCTGACAAAATTTTTATATGTATTGAAAGTTCTAAGCATTATTTTAAAAGTTTTATGTATATTAATTCCTTAAATCCTTATGATGATTTTATTAATACGAGAGTTAAAATTATTATACCCATTTTATAGATGAGAAAGCTGAGGCACACAGAATATAAGCAACTTGCAATATACCAAGTATTCATACTTGGACATTCAATATTTGTTAGTGTTATATATTT
>NW_012139413.1:9844695-9848267 GCF_000956105.1 Propithecus coquereli
TGTTTGAAAAGTAGAACATCAATGTCTTTTTAATTTCACTGTCTTTAAATGAGGACTGAGGAAAATCGAAATAACTGATTATTTTCAAATGAAAATTAAGGAAAGATGCTATCAGACGTCAACTAAAAGCATATTTTCTTTCTTTATGTTTTAATTCACGAAGGAAATAGTCTGTTCTATGTTAGAGATTGGATAATTCTTTGAAGTGGAGCTTAGTATAATCTTTAGAGACACTTGTTTAGGGACAAAGGTAGCCATACATATTTTATCCACTGGGACTAAAACAGTGACTCTTTTCTGTAACACCTATTTATTCAATTAAATGGGATTTTTTCTTTAGTGAACTGCAGAATTAATTTGGTGCCTTTATTGATTTCCAAATGAATAAATGGAAAGAATGATTAAAATGAATGCATTTAGCTAAACGAAAGCATTGCCACAAATTAAAGATACTCCAGAAATCATTCTTAGTCTTTAAAATTAAATCTATCTGTACTCCCTGGAATACATAGGGAAAAAAAGACTTTTATTTAGCCTTTAGTAAGTAGTAGTAGGAAAAGAAATATTAAATACATATATAATTTGCCCAGGGACATCTGATTGTATTCATGTGAAACAATTCCTGTGTTATCAAATGAAATACCAGCAGAGTGGGCTAGAAAAGGAGAAGGGGAGCAGGTGGGATGGATTTAAACCAGTCATTTCCAGAATTGTGTCTCTCTGATTTCTTCACAATTTTACCTACATTGGGCTTAGTATTTGACAAAAAAAGATTTTAAAAGAACCGTAAGAGTACTACAATGAATGGTAAAACTATATGTGGACTAATGTGCCAGGTTTAATTTCCCTAGCTGTTTTCACCCTGATTATGTAATGAAACATGAGGTCATGGCTATAAAGGTAATCGCTTCCTATTCCGAGCCAGAGGACTTTGAGGGGTTACAATATCTCTCCCAGGATTTGACTAATGTATTTGTTTCTTTTTAGCTTGATGTTTAGATTCCTTTGCCGTTAACCTTAATACTTTTAAATTCCCCATTTCTTTCACCGTTGATTAAGTGCAGCCCTGAGAAAAGCACTGACTGTTCAACAGAATGCTTTTCAAGGGGCTAACAGGCTCTGACCTCGAAGACATGCTGTTGTTAAATTGACTTGAGACCTTACCAGAAAGACAAGGTTTTACTAAAGACCACATTAAAGTCTGGACTCCTTATTATTGAGAAAACGTCTTTGCTCCCAAGATCTAAGAATACCATTTTTTTTTTCATTCCCTACCTTGCAACTTATTTGTGTAAGTCCTGCATTCTCAATGATACATAAAATACTGACTTTGTTACCATGCCATTGGGAGTGGCACCGCTACCCCATGTATAGCCGGGATCCTCCAGCAGAGCTGAACCATTTATAATGAAATATGTTAGCAGAGTTGATAAATAGCTACGGCTCTGAGCCTTCTGACTGACCTTCCCTCATCCATAGCGTCTCCTCCTGGACCCTTCTCCAGGAATTTAGCTGATTGGTTGTTAAATAATTTTAGAATCACCTATTCATGCATCTGATATGCAGGAGAATATCTATCTCACAAAAGAAAGGAGGCAAGTTAAAGAGAAAAAAGCCCTCAGCTAACCATTCAATGACTTGAAGTTATGGTACTAGCTCCTTTACTTAACAGTAATTCAACTTCATGTGAAAATGGAGATATCTTTATCGCCTAACTCAGTAGTTAGTATAAGGATCCAAAATATTTTAGGGAGTTTTAGTTTCATATATTCTGTTTTAAAAACTGAAATATAATAGTGTAGTCCATGGATTTAAAATTACTGAAAAAGAGATGAGTTTCCAAGCTAACAGAAAATCAAGGCAAGCAAAGATTTTAAATTATAATATTACACAATTATGTATTTTATTCATATGTGAAATTTATATGAGGTGAACATGGATTTATTTTTTCTCACCTGAAATGATTCTCAAAAATATGTGGATAAATACTATACTATATTATGATTTGTATGCTATGTATTATACACAATGTATTTTATAATGGTTAAGAGCATAGTTACTGCCTGGGTTCATTTTCCAACTTTACTGCTTGGGCAACATAATCAAACCCACTGTGCCTCAGTTTCTTAATCTATAAAATGGGAATAATAATAATATTTACTTCACATAGATTTTATGAGGATTAAGTAAGCAATATTTTTTATTAGCATTGGATACTATTCATAACATGTAATTTTTTTTCAGTGCATGTTGGAACACAAAGATCGACATAATCTCCTGTACATTAAGATACATCTATCTATAGATACTTTCTTTGAGGAATATCTATATAGATGTCTTTTGCACATCAGCGATATTCAAGGTATATACAATACCCCCACATGCTCCTAATACCATACCCACAAAAAGTAGGCATGCAAGAATCTTTTAAACAATTAAGATCTTCAATATTTATTTTTAAATGGTATCTGGCTTAAAAATGTTTGGGAATGCTGGCTTAAATTACAAGACATCTTTCACTATCAGAATATATTTAAGTGTTGAGAAAGTTACGGCCTTCTACTAAGTAGTATTTACCATAAATATTGAAAACTCTGTTAAACCTCCTGGCAATGAGAAAATCTGTATTATCTTGAGATTTTTCTATGTAGCTATTACTTCTGTAGAAAAGTGTTTCCAGTAAGTGTTTTGTTTATTTTTATTGTTTTCAAGTCATGAAATTGCCTACTAAACTTCTAAGGCTGTATATTATTAAAGCTGTAGAATTTCATAGTTGGATACAGTGTTGTGTGAATCTAAGTATAAGACTCAAGCGACCAAGATTGAAATTTTATTTCTGACACAAGGTATACAATCATGGCAAATTTGAATAAATTTACTGAAAATTAATTTTTCAAAATCTCTAAAACTGGCATACTGAAAGGGTCTAAAGCAGCGGTCCCCAACATTTTTGGCACCAGGGACTGGTTTCATGCAAGACGATTTTCCCTTAGACAGGGGTGGGCTGGGGTGGGAGGGATGGTTTCGTGATGATTCAAGTGCATGACATTTATTGTACAGTCAAACCTCTCTGCTAATGATAATCTGTATTTGCAGCCTCCCCCTAGTGCTAGCATCACCGCCTCAGCTCCACCTCAGATCATCAGGCCTTAAATTCTCATAAGGAGAGCACAGCCTAGATTCTTCCCATGCACAGTTGACAGTAGGGTTCACCCTCCTATGAGAATCTAATGCCACCACTGATCTG
Organism: Propithecus coquereli; assembly: GCF_000956105.1. Taxonomy (NCBI): domain Eukaryota; kingdom Metazoa; phylum Chordata; class Mammalia; order Primates; family Indriidae; genus Propithecus; species Propithecus coquereli. The sequence continues at coordinate 9,847,943 of NW_012139413.1, forward strand.
ACAGGAGGTGGAGCTTATGCTGTGATGTGAGCAATGGGGAGCAGTTGTAAATACAGATAAAGCTTGGCTCGCTGGCCCACCGCTCACCTCCCCCTGAATGGCCTGGTTCCTAACAGGCCACAGACTGTTGGTGCGGGGGTTGGGAACCACAGATCTCCAGGGGTCCCCAATCTCTGGTGAGTTGTATAATTATATCGTTATATATTACAATGTAATAATAATAGAAATAAAGTGCACAATAAATGCAATGCGCTTGAATCATTCCAACACCATCGCCCCCTGCTCCCCTAGTCCATGGAAAAATTGTCTTCCATGAAAACAGTTC
>NW_012139413.1:9848317-9848628 GCF_000956105.1 Propithecus coquereli
TGCCACAACTAAGGAAGACTTGGACACACCAGAATCTGGAAGAGGCGAGGAAGGAATCTTCCCTAAAGCCCCAGGGAATGAAAACAAGGCTGCAGGGCCCTTGGTTATACATACGGACAGCAATGCTCCTGCAGGCAGTCAATGGTTGGTTTCAGAAAAAGGCTGCTGATTTCTCAGACATCTTTCTGTCTTATAAGCTGATGTGATTTTGGTTTTTCAGTTTTTTGAGGCAAAAACTAAAGGATATCACAGCTTCAGAGAACTCTTTTAAGGAGTAAATAGAAAAAAAAATATGAACCTTTTTCCTTACT
>NW_012139413.1:9848678-9849663 GCF_000956105.1 Propithecus coquereli
GGAGCTCCTCCTCATTTGCCTGATCTTTATGCCAGGCATTGCCAAATGTATTCTTCTATTTATAACGGCAGCACAGATATGCAAACATTAACAAATTTTAGTCACTTGTTTTACTACATGGAATAATTAATATTTATTAAGAAAGCTTAATAGTTTGACAACACATCTATTCGTTTAATCTTAGTTATTCATCATCAAGATACTAACTGAAGACATTTATTATAAGATGCCCTCATTTGTGAAATACTCTAAGAGCATCTTTTGTTTCTTTGTGATTGTCCCTTAGCTTTCCCAGCTCCCGATCTGTCTAGAAAGTGTGATTTCAAAAAAAATGGCAAACATATTTCATTTAATAATGATACATGGTATCTGTATGGGTAGGATAAGCACACATTTAGTGATTAAAGCAAAATATATAAGAGGGATTAGTTGAAAAAATCTAAAATATGAATACTGGATCCTATGAAAGTATTTTCTTGGCATAGAAGAACTTTAAGACTGGAAATACATCTTGATTAATTGGAATGTTTCACATTTTTAAAGTTTGTATTACAATTATTACCCTCATTTTAAAAGAAATGGCAAAATGTTTAGGAAACATGCATACATGCATATGCGTACACACACACACATAAAGCTGATTCCAGTATTGACTTTTCAACAACTATTTTGTGACTTTTGTAAAATCATTTATTCATTTAGATTTTTCATGTTTCACTTTGTATATTTGGGATGAACTAAGTTTTCTAATGTCTCTTCCAGGTCTAAAATTAGAACACTAAATCAATATGAACAGAACCATAAAGGTACCTTGATTATTTTTAATAAAGTCAATACTATGGACTTTTCTAGAACCTGAAAAAAATAATTGTAATGTAAAAAGGAGTGTATTAAAAAAATAATGTGCTAATATTGTTCCACATTTGACCCTTGGATGGTTATACTTGTATTTAAACTCCACATTATCTCAGGTCTTCTTTACTTT
>NW_012139413.1:9849713-9851654 GCF_000956105.1 Propithecus coquereli
TATATTATTCTAAATATAAACATGAGATCAGAGTTATTACCTACAGCAATAATCGCATTGGTTCCCTACATCCCATTCTTTTCCTTTTCTGCAGTGAGGCAATAAGAGCCAGATAGACAAGGTCCCATGCTGTAACAGAGTACAAGAACCCTGGAAATATGAATCTGGGGGTTTATATGCTTGTCACTCCCTTCCCCTCCTAAGACAGGGAAAGAAAGTTAACTTTCCTAAGGTAAATAAATTCTCCTTGGGGCAAAAAAGGGAAAGGTCTGGGATTCTTATCCTTTGGAATGTAGTGTTATGTATGTTATATATTGTTATGATGTAATGTAATCCTTCCAGGGTTCTGGGTTTTATCCCCCTTTGAAATATAAACACATATCTCCAAGAAGGTAAATCATTCTAGGTTTCCCTCATCAGCCAAATCTTGTCCTCTAATCCAGTTTCCAGTAAAATTTCCTCAGAAAATCCTAACCATGCAAAAATACATTTGGCCCACCATATCCACAGGTTCCACATCCATGGATTCGACCAAATGCTAATTGAAAATATTAAATGACAACAATAATACAACAATAAAAATGCTACAAATAAAAAATTACAATATAACAACCATTTACTTAGCATTTACATTGTATTAGGCATTATAAGTAATCTAGAGATGATTTAAAGTATGTGGGAGGATGCGTAGGTTATATGAAACTGCCACACCATTTTAAATATGGGACTTGAGCATCCATGGATTTTGTTATCCTTGGGAGTCCTGGCACCAATCCCCCAAGATAGCAGTGGACAACTGTACGTAAATATTCACTGCCTGCGAGTGTAGTACACAGGCACTCGTAAATGATAGCTACAAAAATCACCAGTATTGAACTCACAGTTCTCTAGATAGTAGCTTCTTGACTTTGTTTTAGTCTCCTAGGATTGCTCCTACATACCAAAGCTTTAAGGTTTTATTTTAATTTTCAGTATCAGGAGAATTAATGGATAAAGATATTATGAATAAATGTATTCATTTTATAAATCCTTGAAATTTTCTGATACGTATTAATTAACACTGTTGAATTAATAAAATGTTCTTCTTTGTTGCTACACATATCCTTTGTCTCTCTTTCCTGTGGGTACTAAGAAAGACTTCATTGATTTCATTAATAAAAATCCATTTATATTTAATACTCATTTAGTTAAACCTTGAGAAGTGTAGAGAAACTCAAAGGGAAGTCAAAGAATTTGTCTATGGCTCTGTTCATTCAATAAGTGCTTTTAAACAGCTCAACAGTCACTTAGTGATTTATGTGTGAAACTGTATCATGGATTTTTGAATCTTAAAATGAACTCTGTTGTATCCCATTTAGTTTTGCAGGCTTGGGCACTTCTTTTTTTGTCTTGCAATTTATATAGTGTTCCATGTATTATCTGGGACTGACTGTCAATCTGGCTTAATCTGAGCATTGAGATTCAGGGTCATGGAAAGTAAGTAGCAGTAGATTGGCGATGAAGATCTGAATTCCAATCCAGATTCTTTCACTTTCTGGCAGAATCTAGTCAGATAATGTGTCTGGATCTCAGTGTATTCATCCATAAAATAAGGTTTATTAACAACACTCTACCGATGTTAAATAGTTACGACTATCAAAATATAATGTATATTAAAGCAAAACAGAAAATTTTAAAACACTGAATAAATTTGTAAGAAATTATAAGGTTAAAAACACAACAGCCAAGATTTTAATGATCTTAAACAGATGTGTAGGAGAGGAGGTGAAATTTACCAATATGTGGAATGAAAGAGGAGATATTAGGTAGATTTTATTAAAAGGAAACAATGGGATGTTATGAACAATTGTATAAAATATGTAATAATATATTTGACAATTTAGATGAAATAGATTCTTTGAAAACAGAACTTAACCAAAACTGACATAAAAAGGATAAGAA
>NW_012139413.1:9856009-9857371 GCF_000956105.1 Propithecus coquereli
TTCTTAATATGAACTCTCTGAGGTGGGAAGGACAGGTATATTTGTATTTGAACTTTATGGATGATGATACTAAGGCTGAAAAATTAAATGACTTACCCAAGGTTGTCTGGAAATTTTAGATTATTTTAATAAGTAAATTATTCCAGGTCTTAAAAAGTTCACAATATAGTGAGAAAAATAGAAATATAACAAAAACACAATGCAATAAGTGGTGAGTAAAAGTAAATAAAAAGTGATAAGGACACATTGATAAGAGAGCAATTAGTCTTACGGATTGGTGAGGATCAGAGGGAACAATTATATAAAGAAGCCTGGTAAATAGGTAAAGGTAGGACATAACAGGCAGAAAAAAAAGTAGCATAAATAAAGTGACAGAGATGTTAAATGTAAGGGACATTCAAGATTTGGTGATTTGGTGATTCGGTGATTTGATTACCCTGCTGTGACATAAGCACAGAGTGTATGGAAATGGTACAGATGAGTTGATGGGAAAGAAATAATTGTTTAAAGCCTAAAGAAGAAAGCGGGATTGGAACTTCATGGTAATATGTCATACTAACAAGCTTGGGCTTTGGCCTTTAGACAATAGTGACCATAGTTTGTGTGAAATTAATAAGTGGACTATGGCAACAGACAAGAACTTGTAGAGAATTACCCGGCTGACTAGATTGGAAGGTAATTGGCTAGTGCATTACAGGGTACAGAGGGTGAAGGAAACTGGAGTCAAGGATGACCTAAAATTTCACATTTAGGCAAAATATAGATATGCTATATCATCCAAGATAATAAATGAAGGCAACAGTGAAGGAACACATTATCATGGTTTGGAACATGATAATTTGATGAGTCCGAAAGGTCTCGTAGACAAACAAGTGGTGAACTGAGAACAGGGATCAGGAGCAGAGATACAGATTTGGAAGCTATCAATCTGAAGTTGGTAGTTGAAACCAGAAAAAGCAGACAAAACCACCTGGGAAGCCTATGAAAAGAAGGTTGAAGTTAGACCACCCAGAGACAATGTAAAGGTTCAAAAAAGAAAAAAAAAATCCAGTCACAGGTAAATAATAATATGCAAATGAAGAACCAGAGGGACAAATCATGGGTTTCAGGCAACAGAGTTGAAAGAAGAAAAGTGTGGTAAAATTGTTTAATGTCAACAAAAAACAAGTTAAGATAGCAATTGTGGGAGCCAAGTTGAATTTTACACCAGATCCTGGATAAACGTTTATTATCAACATCGCTTCTTCTGTAATATTCTTATTATGATCTCTAAGTGGCAGACATTCACTGTTACATTTTTCTATATCTTGGCTTACATCAGAATTGCTTAATTTTGATATATCAATAATTTTTTTTTTTTTT
>NW_012139413.1:9857436-9859555 GCF_000956105.1 Propithecus coquereli
AATGTTTTAATTTCATATATTAAATTTAAGTAATGATGTGTATGTTCTCTGATTACAGCAAGGAGAATATTGCAATGAGGGAAGTACACATGGGACTTTTAGATTTAATTTTATTTAGCCTAAGCAGGGAGTCTTTGATTATATCATTTAAACTGTGCATAGTTTTTTTGCTGCTATGGAGAGTAGACTAAGGCTCAGAGGAAATTGAAGCAAAAAGTGGGGAGACGATCCTTGCTAACTTAACCATACAGAATCCTGGGCTATGAGCAACTTTGGCAGTAAGGAGGTAGCATGGGATAGGAGTGAAAGTGTGGGCTTTGGAATCAGATAAACCTGGGTTTGAATCCTGGTTCTACCGCTAATGGTATGATCTCGATAGCTGGAATTCATTAGTTCTCATTTGTAAAGAGAGGCTAATAATAGTTCCTATCTCATAGCTATTTGTGTAGATTAAATTAGGTAATACATGTAGAACACTTAGCCCAGTGCTGGTATGTATGTAAAGCACTATAATTATTCTATTTATTCCAGGCCATGCTTGTTGAATTCAAATGAAAAGGCATGTTCGGGATGTTTTCCTCTAGTTCAATTCCCACTAAGGCTACACGAACTAAATAGTTCAAATGATCATTTCTGAAAAACATGCAAAAGGGTATATTTTGGTATGGTGGTGAGTTGAAGTTTAGTCAACTCAATCTAGTCTAGAACTTAATTATACATGACCTTCAAATCTTTTTTTCTTTACCTCTGTGTGTGTAAAAATACTATTTTCCACCATTTTACATGTCATCCTCATTTCAACGTCTTTATCCCCATTGGCTCATCTACTTACAATTCTGGTTTTCTTGGTAAGGTTGTTTTGAGCTTTGAATTTATTTTCTTTAAGGCCATCACCCATTAATTTCCTCCAAATTTTCTTGTATTTTAAAAATCTGTCTTCCTCCTCTGGGTACTTTTCTCTCACAGTAAAAATACGTACATGTCAATTCTGTCTTAAACACAATAAATCAACTTTTTGTTGATTTCTTGAACTCTCTTTAACTAATGATCTAGTTTTCTAACTTCTCAAGCTAATCTTAATTTCTAGAAAGAATAATGTATTCATAGATAATGTCTTATTTCGCCTCACATTTATTTCTCAACTGATTACATTCTGTCTCCTGCTTTCACAACTTTACAGAAACCTCTCTGACAAAAGGCATCAGGGATCTCTGAAATGTCACCTCCACTGGATAATTTTCATCTTCATTTTATTGTATTTCTTTGCAAACTTTGCTGCATTGATTTCATTCCCAGTCTCTACTTGATTTCGCTTCTATGAAATCACCCAGTTCTCCATACTCTCCTCTGATGATTCCCTCTATAACATCTTCATGACTTTGTTTTTATCCTCCCACCTCTTAAATATTGGTGCCACTCAGGCATCTTGTTATCACTCAGAGATCTGTACTATACTCAATATACTTCTAAGTCCACATGTGGTATGCATTACATTTTATCTACCATGTACATGTTTCTCAAATTATTATTAGATCTCTAGTTTAGAATTTGGTCTTAAACTTCAATAGAGTCACTCACATTATAGATAATTTAATTTGCATGTCCCACAAACACCTCACCTAACATGTTCAAGATTTTCTGCCCCAAACCTTCATGTGTTTCCATAATTCCTAAATTAATGAAATTTTTATCTACTAATTTTACCAAATCTAGAAGTACTTGCCATTTTGACTCCTGTTTAAGACTCCGACATCTAATTAATCACCAAATACTATTAATTTTATTTCTTAAGTCTTTATCAATTTCATCTCCTCCTTTCTATTTCTAATCCCACTGCCTTAGCTTAGTCTCTTTCTCTTTCTCACTGTATTACTGAAATAGCTTTCTGTCTAAACTGCCATTTTCCATCAAATTTCTGAAGTTCATCCCCCACGTATGCATCAGTATGTGCTATCCTCAATGTACACCTGAAAGTATCACTTGCTTCACACAAAACTCTCCAAAAATTTCTGCCACCTATAACAACAATTTTCAAATTTTATTTTAAGAGTTGTGCATTTTAAAAGTGAAATTTCACGTAGAGTTCAAAATAAAAAGACATTTCTAGTAATTTCAATTT
>NW_012139413.1:9871992-9873850 GCF_000956105.1 Propithecus coquereli
TCTTTGAAAGTTTATTATATGAAGAAAAGTAAGTTTTATAGTATGGAGTAAATAAATTTAATGTTCCTGATATCATGTGAATTTTTATATTTACCAAATATTTGTTTAACTTGTTCTAACCTGCCTTTTGGGGATAGACTTCTCAGCAAATATTGGAATTTTAATATCATTAAGGTAATCCACATTTATATATGCTGACTCGAAAGACTGAATCATTCTTAAATCTCAATGAAACTTTACAAGGCTGATTTTCTCTTTTAAAAAGATGAAGTGTGGTAAAATGAACTGAGCCCAATGAGTGGCAATAGAATAAGTTCAGAACACAAAGACTAGAGTCGATGCCTGTCTCTGACATTGAAGAGCTGTGTGAATTTACTTCTTTCTGGACTTTAAAATAAGAGGAGCTTGAATTACATTTTGCTTAAAATTATTCTAAGTTCAAAATATCTGAATCTTAACTATACATTTATTATTCTTGAAACAATCATCTAACACAAAGCTTATCGTAGTCACTTGATTTAGTTTTTAATATCTCCATCATCCCTTACTATTCAGATATAGCAAGATAGAAGTGGACCCAAAATATATTCTTAATATTCAAAATATTAGCTGCATTCCTTACACCTGGAGATTATATATATATGTGAATATATACAGATGAATATATATGTATGGTAAATATATATTTAAATGAATATATATACAACAAATATATATATTGATTCAAATATTCTTGATACTTAAAGTCTACTTTTTTTATATTTAAGCAAAGCATATTAGACAATTTTAGAGCAATGGAATAGTAATATTTTCTCCATTTTTTTCTGCTTTCCTGTGGAAAATCAAGGATTTTTGTGGAAGGGGAAATTTGAGACCATGTTGACATCAGAGATTTAATGAGATGACAATGTCTAGCATGTGAAATCTCCAGCCAGAGAAAATGCTAGGCTTTTAATTTCAGAGGTATAAACACGCACTGATTCTAGGTGCCTGAGGTCTTGACCACATTTAAGAACGACAACTCCTGAGAACATGTTTGGGAAGCAGGAATGGGAAGCAGGGATGGAACAGAGGAGCATAGAACACGGTGAGAACATATACAATTAAAAAAAATAGTGTGAAAGAGATAGAAAATAAGGGACCATTAGAGAAAAGACAACAAATTCATTCATAGATATTGGCACATATTTTACATGTGTTTTCAAATATATTTGATGCATAAGGAGATATTTAGTTAACTCATTAAGTGGATGTTGGGAAGAATTCTATGTCTGTGAAAAAATAAAAGCTGCTTAAGTGCAGAAGGAAGAGTTCTGTAAGATTTTTTTATAACCACATACACCTATCTAATGTCGATTCTGTTTCACCAATCACCGTGTCTGCCTGCAGCCAAGTTGCAGACATAGGCCAAGAGGAGAAATTGTGCTTCACAAGTTCAGTCTTATTTCACCAATTGCAGAACTGAGGAACCATAAAATGAAGTATTTAATAAATACTAAAATGCTTAATTTTAATGTCAAATTTTATCAACAGCAAAATAAAAGCACCTATTAAATATACAAGGGTTGAATGCATGACTAGGAAATAAGGAGCATGGATTTTAGTTCTATCTGGGCTACCAAACTGTTATATTATTTGGTAGAACTTTATTTTCTACATCAAAAAAGAGTACACTGATAATGCCCTTCCTCACTAGGATTCTGTGAAGTTAAAAGAGATGTATGTGTACATTTTCTCTAAAAACATAGTATGTATTTAATTAGGTATTATTATTGATACATTAAAAAACACTAGTGCTAAAATCTTTAATGTAAGCCCTTACTTGCATTTTCTGAATTTTGTTTTTACTTCACATATA
>NW_012139413.1:9873900-9877312 GCF_000956105.1 Propithecus coquereli
CAATCAGAAACCCTCTGTATAATATTCTTGACAAGCCTAAATTACTTACGTTACCATCATCACTACCATTGCCATATCATCATTTATGGTATTTTTTTTTTTTTTAGCCACATCGATAATGCCATTTACATAGTGTCTCCTATGTGTCAGACATTGGACAGTTAACTACATCTCTGTGAAGAATATATTGTCCAAGTTTCCTAGATAAAGTAACTAATCTTTTGAAGAATAAGATATTTCAGATTATTAAATGGTAAAACCAAAATTTTTACCTATGTCTATGTTGACTACACAAAACACCTCCATAAAAACCTGATATTTTTACTTGATATGCAAAATTAAGTTTATTGGGCCTATTGTAATAAGGGAGAATACCACCTTGACAGAATGTATTAGTTTGATAGAACCTCTATAACAAAGTACCACAATCTGGGTAACTTCAACAGAAATTTATCTCATCTTTCCAGGTGTTCTCAGGGTTGGTTCCTTCTAAGGGCTTTGAGAGAGAATCTGTTCCATGCCTCTTGCCTAGATTCTGGTGGTTTTCTCACAATCTTTGGTGTCCCTTGGCTTGGAGACATATTACTTTACTCTCTGACTTCATGTTCACATGGCATACTCCCTATGTATATGTTTATCTCCCCTTTTTATAAGGACACCAGTTATATTGGATTAGGGACCCATGCTACTGCAGTATGACCTCATTGTAATTTAACTAGTTATGTCTGTTTACGGCCTATTTCCAAATCAGGTCACATTCTGAAGTACCAAGGGTTAGGATTTCAACATATTTTCAAAAGTATCTTTGAAATTTTCAACTTATTTTTCAAGTACTAACCCCCAATACCTAACGTGGATTCCTATGTATAACAATAACCTAACTAATTTTTGAGGGAGACAATTCAACCTATAACACTGAGTCTTAGCAAGCCTCGAAATAAAGAAATTAGGAAAGAGTATTTATGAGATTTTAAGCCTACGTTGTGTACATTTTATAGCAAGTCTTACAGAGTGGAGTACTGGTTGGGCCTGAGCAGAGTTTCTGACTAATTAGTTTTACATTGGTTGGTAAAATGAGGAGACGTACATAAAACGTGTTTTGATGAACAAATTGTTAGTCTAGATATGTATGCCCTTTGGTTGATTCATGGTCTTATTCAAAATTTCGGTATATGTTGAATCAAGCAGCTGGATTACTTTTGCTTGGTCTCAGAATTGTTCAAAATAGGGAGTGAAGAGTATACCTTGTCACAGAACTTTTTACTATAAAGAAAATTGGAATTACGTTGGTTTCAGTCCTCATCTTTATAACTTCAAAGCTTTTCAACTGCATCGTTTTAACTTTCTTTTCTGACAAAACAAAGAAGAAAAAAAAAAGAACTTTCTTTTCCATCATTGATACATCCCAAAGTAGTCTGTTACGCTTTTAGATAACTCTAATAAACCGGTTGAAATCAATTTAGATTAAATTTTTTACCCTGTTGCAATCACTGTTGGTGAAGATTCAGTTACATCTCTCTTCCCCATGAGAGTCTTCAAAAAGATTACCTATCTTTCTATAAGTCTGTCTAGCCACACACATACTAATATATGTCCTGTTCTAAGTCTTCTGTTTTCTACACAAATAACCTAGCTCCTTCAGGTTTTCACATACAAGCTATATTTATACTGTAAACAATAATCATTTCCTATGATGTCAATAATGTTGATAATTCCAAGAGTATTGTTTTAGATAATAACATTATCAGCATCCCATGTCTTCTTGCATTCTGAAACTTGGCTACACTTGCAAGTACAAAATGAATTAATTAAAGTATCTTTGATTCATTTCAACCATATTAACACAAGTATTGATACAATGTGTTACCACTTTGTTGGTAGCATATAAAACCATGTGGCAGTTCTATCCATAATATATCTTACTATTGTTTTGAAGTTACTTTGTCAATATTTAAAATATCATAAGCATTTTGTCTAGGGTTTTCTAGGTAATCATGTTTATCAATAACATTCTGTTCTACTAGCTGTAATAGCACAATATTTAAAATAGAGAAAGGATTTCAGGTGTAAGTTTTGTAGTCAAGGTGTCTACATTTAAGTCTGAATTTAGGAAAAAAGGTGGGGGAAATGTCAAGAATTGTCTCTTTTGGTAAGAAAACGTTCTTTTGTAAATACATACAATGTCAAATGTGTTATAGAATTCTACTCATTTTAATTGATAAATATTCTGTGATGGGTAATTAGATCAGTAGAATGAAGTCCAACAATCAACAGAACCCTTAAAGCACTTTAGAGTCCTTTTGACTCTTCAAAGAAAATTCAATAAGCACTTGAAAAACAAAATCAATAAGGAGTTTTAAATGTTTCTTTTTTGATTCACCACAGGCTCCAAGTTTTCTCTCCGAGGCCCTTTTTCCTAGACATGCAACAAAAATTGAAGAAATGGATCCTTTTTTCAACCTTCATGAAACTATTACCAAGGTAGGGGAAAAATGTATTCATAAACAGGTTGAAAAAGTTTTGTTCTTGTTTTGTTGCTAGATGGGGAAAAGGAAAATAACTATTAATAATAAAGGGCAATCTATATATTTTCATTTGTAGAATATACTAGAAAGGATTTTAGTACGTGCTTTTATTTTACTAAGGAGTAAAGATGATAAGCAACTCATTCAATATCATGCAGACCCATAACTGATAATTTGTATTAAAATTCAATTTTTAATAAAACAATTAGTTTTTTCTTAATTTGAAAGTAGATTTGTGTTATACTCTCAAATATATCTCTTCACTTTAGATTAAGGGCAATATAAAATAGGTCTTTGAATTTCTCTTCGAAGGTTCATTTTAATGTTTAAGGTATTTATAGTACTTTTTAGTTGCAGTTTTTAAAAGGCTCCTTTTTAAAATGAAAATGTTAGACTGCATGCATAATAAGAAATGTTTTAACTGTGTGGTGGTAATACTTACGTTGTTACTGTACAGACAGTCCCTGACTTGCAATGGTTCAACTTATAACTTTTTTACTTTATAATGGTGCAAAAACAATACATATTCCATAGAAATCCTACTTTGAGTACCCATTCAACCATTTTGTATTATGCTTTCAGTGAAATAATCAATAAATTGCATAAGATATTCAACACTTTATTTTTAAATAAGGTTTGTTTTAGATGATTTTGCCCAACTGTAGGCTAATGTAAGCATCTGAGCACATTTAAGGTGGGCTAGGCTAAGCTACGATGTTAGGTTGGTTAGGTATATTAAATACATTTTCTACTTGTGATATTTTAAACTTACAATGGATTTATTGGGATGTAACCCCATTTTAAGTTGAGGAGCATCTTTGAAAGTTTATTATATGAAGAAAAGTAAGTTTTATAGTATGGAGTAAATAAATTTAATGTTCCTGATA
>NW_012139413.1:9881252-9885855 GCF_000956105.1 Propithecus coquereli
TGAGGATAAAGTGTTACAGTGATATTAAATTTCAGAATAAGGCAATATTTGTGTAAAGCCTAGGAATCAAGGTCAGTAATTCTTATATAATTTGTATTCTAGCAATATAATTATATTTGACCTTACTTTATAGCTATAAATTTTAACCCAATTTTGCAGTGGTGTGAATAAAGGTTAATGGTGGTGTCTTCAATGATAAAAAAATTTAAATAATTTTAATTCTTAATCATTTCAGCTAATATTGATTGCATTTGGCTGTCAATCATCCTTTAGAGTTAATTAACCTTAATCACTTTGATTAATAGAATCATATTTGCTAACATACTATTTTAAATACATGACTTATGAAATATAAACCTACAATTATTTTAAAATGTTATTTTAAAAAATGTACCAGTTATAATACTGTGAAGATTCTTAGAACATGACAAATGAAAACTTAATACAGTTTACTCATTTTATAACTGTAAAATAGAGAGGCAGACTAAAAAATAGAATGATTTAATTTCCCTTAAAATGCCATTCTAAGCTATAGCTTTGAAAAATATACCTCTCTAGCCTTATATAAAGTAAGGGAAAAAGGAAGAGGCCAAATATCTTTTATTTATTTTGGGGGGTTTCAAGGCAAATTGTACTCATTAGGTTAGTAGAATTTCTGGTACAGTATTTTTTTAAATGCTTAGAAAATCTGGCTATAATTTGTAATATGAAGGAGCAAATCTGAGTGTCTTCCAAGTATCTCTAATGTTGATATATTATTTAGACAAAATATGAAAATATTGTATTCTATTTAGGAAAGCAAATTTAAGGATGTTCTTTAATCTGTATATGTGCACATTCGAGGTTATTCTGAAGCTGTGGATTTAAAGACTTTTTTTTTAATTTGTAATTTTTCCCACTACGTCAAATTATTGTTACTAGATGCATCATGTCTCCATAGAGATCTATACTTTATATTTTCATGACATGAGCTAATCCAAAAAATATCCCAAATATGTATTTTCAATGCAGAGATTGTACTTTGTAATAAAGAATATTTGTTGAAGCTACTCAAGGGAGGTAATGGTATATTAAAACCAACCCCTTATGCTTTGAACAGGAAATATTATAGGTGTGTATTTTCTTCATAAATGCATAATTAAACTCAATATCTTCATTTATTGAAATTGGAGATTGTACTGACTATATTTTCTCTTGCCTAGAGAGGTTTGGTTTATTGTTTTTCATTATACTGCACAAATATTATAGTTTCTAAATGCATGCCGTATACTGTCAGTTTATCTTTGTTTTTATTACTCAAAAGTGAATTATTGCACAATAAGTAACTGTCAAAATTTGACTCTCTTTTTAAACTGAAGTTAATTATCAAAGTAGATATTTTGCCAAATGCTACTATATAAGAAGAGTTATTAGTACATATTAAGATAGGAAAAAGTAGAAAGGCGGTTATTCTCTGAGCATACATTTTTTTCTTTTATATATACATAAAGACTTATTTTAACATATATTTGTTACATAATATAAATATACTAGTTGTATAAATCAACAGAAATTTCTGTGATCGCCTATAAATAATGTGATAATCTTTTACAAATACAATAAAACTATTTCAAAGAAGTTTTCACATCTAATTCAAGGAGTAGTAGTCTCATTCCATAAAGTAATATTTTTGGTGATAATTGAATTTTGTATGCTCTAAATATAAGTCCTTCTTATTTTAAGGATCTGTCAATAACTTGAAATTGAATTTTGATGTTAATTTGTGCATTTTTCCATCACTTTGAAGAAAAGACTGTCTTTTCATGCCATTCTTGGATAATACCATTCTCAAAGCAGTATAGAAGTACAGAGGCAAAAGGCAGAATAGTGAATGGACAACAGATTAACTCTAGGTAGGCAGGTCAAATTGTCCTTCCAAAAAATGCTCTTGAAACAAACTTTTGGGATAATAAAAATTGTTAAAGCTTCAGGCTCTTTTAAAATAATCTAATATAACAACAGAACAGAAGTATCTGGGAAGGCTGTTGGAGCATGTTATAACAGACTTTGATCTTGATATTTAAGTGTCCTGGAGACAGTACCTATTGCCCCCATGGTAAAAGATCCCCCTACACACACGTTCACACACACATACACACCCCCATATGATATGAACTAATTAATGATACAGATTTTCAGTGCTAATCACTTTCAGTATTGTTCCTTGGAAAATCCTAAATTATGCGTGTGTATGTATATATATACACACACACACACATATATAGATGTATAAAGTAAGAGAAAATATATATCTATATCGATATCCACAGCTGTATCTGCATATCTCTATATCTAGCTGTCTTCTTTTTCAAGAAATTCTGAATACCATACTGTTCTTCTTTGGTTCTCTTTACTAAACTGTGGTACTATATATTCTCCTGTTGTTGGTGTAATGCAGAAAATATTCAAAATTGCAAATTTCTTTTAGCATGGAGTAGATGCTGAATTTCAATAATGAAATGTCTCTTGAAGAGTTCACAGAAATCAAAATTTTAGGATAGCTTGAATGTATTCCCAAAATAGGGACATTTTATGATATTACATAGAATTTTAGGAACTGAGCAAGAATTAAATTTGAAGAAATCAAGCATATTTGTGTTTAAATGTTGTGATAGAGAAACAATATCTATTTTGGCCCAATTAGGGTTTCTTTATTAATATATCCATTTAATTTTATAAAATTAAAGCCTTGACTTTCATTACATTTGAAATTACAGTGGCCTTACACCACTTAGGGGAGGTTCAAATAGTAATATTTCTGCATTCTAAAATAAAACAGTAATGAACAATTGTCTTTAAGTTCTATTCCCAAGTCTTGAAGAAAAGACCTATGATCCTCATAATTACTGATTTCTAAGAAAGCAAAAAAGAGAGCGGTCCACGTTAGAAACATTTCCTTTAAAAATTAAAAACAAAAACATAGAATCTTTTAGTTTGCTATTCGTAAAGGTCCACATGCAATCTTTTTAAATAAAAATAGAGGAATTCTATTGACTCACGTAACCAAAAAGTCTAGAAGAAGCATGCTTCAGGAGGGTCCAAACTCACCTCCAGATTCATTTAGCTGTTATCCTCTCAGTTCTGCCCTTCACTATGTTGGACATTTTTCCAGAGGAACTTTTTCATAGTAGAAGAATGCTGTCAGCAGTTCCTGGAACCACATCAGTACCTAATACTGTAAAAGCAAGAGAGAGCCTCCTCTGATGACTTTCTTAGAATAGTAATGATGCTGATTTCTAGAAAGCCCCAGAAAAATTGGCCTCCAACGTAGTGGTCTGAATTTTCTCATGTTCTATTTTAAACCATTCCTTGTGACCAGGGAAATAATTATGCTAATTGAATTAGGCCTGGTTTATATAAAGTGATCACTATGGAAAAGGAATTAAGGTTACCCTGATTAACTTAGGACAATCATTCTTTTCCATGGATCTGGTGTTAACCTCATTCCTTCCTAGTAGGTGGCTGCTGCAAAATAGCATGAGTTGCAGAGTAGCAATAGTGTTGCAGAGATAACCACCAAATCTTCCATAAATTATAACAATGCTATTGTCCGCAAAGGAGTAAGAATCAGTATTTTGGAAAATGCAAAACCAGTGCTAAACAATGGAGACATTTCTAATAGGTTGCTATATACTCTGTTATAACCACTTGAAATGGAACAGGAGATGGAAAAAAAAAGAGTAAAATACAATATGGTACAACATGGGAAGCATTTATAAAATGAGTTTGGTTAATTATATTTATTCCTAGAGTTTCACTGCATCCTGTGGAGTATGAAATGGACTTAATAAGCAGGGTTAATGAAAAACTCACCATATTGATGAAGTAAATCTCTTTTCCTGACCATCTGCATGTAATGACAATATTCACTCTGAGACTGAGTCACGCTCAGTGTATCACCTTACACTGCCACTACAAATTGAGTGGATTTGACAGATGACAAAAACCTTTTGCCAACCTGGATCTAAAATTCTCATTAGTTATAACCCTTTACCTTTAAAGAGGTGGATTACCCTGAGAACCTTCAAGAAATCATTCATTTAAGAGGCTCCACTGAGGTGAGGAAGCCTATGTACTACATCAAGTACCTAACAAATGACCAATTTTTTGGATAGCAACATATTCAAAATATGAGGCACTATTAAAAACATAAACTATTGTAAGAAACAGTTCCTTCTGATCTTAAAAGGCTAGTATTCTCATCAGTGTTTGAATGTATGCCTCTGTGTATAGCAGGATATTTAAATGTTTCGTTTCAGTGATTACACAAGGACTTTACGTTCAAAAGATTTTGTTTACAGAAAAAGGGTCATTAATTCATTTGTTCTTATCATTATTTCTCCATTTCAACATTGATCCATGTTTTAACTAATAATCCATAATTGCCAATGTAATGAAATAAACGTACAGATATTGTGACATTAGGCACTCTAAATATTCTTCAACTTGGCTGTCAGCATTTACTCATGCCCTAATTAGATTTCTCATGTCCCAGTCTGAGAGATGTTTGTACTTGATATATGGCATGGTCATATCAGTGATAGATCTACCAAATGAAAGTCTC
>NW_012139413.1:9896725-9898662 GCF_000956105.1 Propithecus coquereli
GCCCGCCTCGGCCTCCCAGAGAGCTAGGATTACAGGCGTGAGCCACCGCGCCTGGCCCAAATTCTAGTTTTCAACATAATTTATTGAGAATAATCATACCAATGATTATACAATAAAACTGCATTATATGTCAAGTTTACCTGTATGTATGGGCTTGTTTCTGGGCTCTCCATTCTATTCCTCTATCTGTCTATCTGTGTACAACCATAGTATTGTTTCAGCCTTATAATTTTAAAATAAGACTGCCTATCTGATAGTTTATGGTTCCCTACCTAATTCTTCTTTAAGAATATCTTGACTATTCTTGCCCTTTTGTACATCCATATAAATGTAAAAATTAGCTTGTCAAATTCCACAAAAGCATTGCTGAGATGTTGATTTGAATTAAAGTCAATATGTAATTGTACAATAAATGCTTGTTTGTTCCAGGGCTGTTGATTGTTCTCATTACTAGCATCAAATGCAGTGTTTGCAATAGCAAAGTGAATAATTGAAAATCCTAGTTTTAAAGTCATTAAGCACAAAAAGTATCCTTAGAAATCATCCTTTAAACAATTCATTTTATAGATAATTAACTGATACGGAAGTGAGGATCAAGATTACAGATGGTATGTAGCTGAAATAAGACTCAGATAAAAATGTTTTTTCTCCAATCCCTTTTATTTATGCAAAAAATATTTATTTAGCACTTCTGTATATCCAGGGATATGACA
This sequence comes from Propithecus coquereli, assembly GCF_000956105.1. Lineage (NCBI taxonomy): Eukaryota > Metazoa > Chordata > Mammalia > Primates > Indriidae > Propithecus > Propithecus coquereli. The sequence goes on from NW_012139413.1 coordinate 9,897,439, forward strand.
ATGAACAAGATAAGAAACAATTCTTGCCCAGTGTGTCACTATCTCATACTGCCTCACATCCCCAAGTTCAAAATATCTGTGAGGCAAATCTTTATTAAATACATTCCAAGTGTTTGATGCTGTGTTAGTTGCAGATGATATAGCAGTAAACAAAAGAGGAATGACTATTGTTCTCATGGAGCTGAACATCTATAGAAATAGCACAAAAATATATGTATAAATACAAACTATGCTAAGGCTCTGAGGGAAGTACAGAATACCATCAGAATATGAGCAGAGCTTTGGGAAGTTATATCAAGTCTGGGGTGTCTGGGAAATTTTTCCTTGAAAAGTGATTTTTGAGTTTTTATCTAAAGTGTATATAAAAATTATCTAGTTAAAGAGGGAGAAGAAAAAGAGTCAGGCAGAGAAATCTGCATGACCGAGGTCTTTGAGGAAAGAGAAAGAGCACAGCTTATTCTAGGCAATGAATGAAGACCACGCCACTAGAAACCAGACAGCAAAGGTAGTGGTGGTATGAGTCAGACTGAAGAGGGAGGCGAGAGTTAGGGGACAAAATAGGACCTCATGATATATCATATTGTTTGAGAAACAAAGGAAATTTCCAAGACAGTATGAAAAGGTTTCCAAAACTCAATGCATTGGGTGCTTTCAAAGTCACTTTAGAATCGATAATGATGACTGATTCTATTGATTTTCATTTGGCAGTAAACAGCGCCAGACAGTAGAGCTGACTTGTCTGAGTAGTAATTGGTTCAATGATCTGACAATGATTAAATTTAAAAAGTGAGAAAAGGATGTGAAGATAATCCAGTATAAAGTAAGTAATATTTGTTAATTTGCAGAACCTTTAGAGGTCTAGCTTAAAATTAAATTGTATGTAATTATAAGCATAAATACAAGTTGTTTAAATCTCCATTTTTTTTCAACTTTGTTTTAATTCATTTCACATTTGTTACGTTTAGAGCCTTTAAAATGATATTTCTGTCACCAAGTACGTAACTCATAATAGACATTTTAAAGACTTATCTTCAGGATGTTGACGTATGTAAAAGTGACATTTCACTTCTAAATATCAGAATTAATATTTGAACAATAAGAACATGTCCATGAGTACTCAAAATAATATTATTACATCTAATGCAATTATTAACAGTTATTCAATATTACCTAATATTAATATCTATTTCATATTAAAATTTCCCCAATTGTCTGTCTTCCATA
>NW_012139413.1:9898712-9900290 GCF_000956105.1 Propithecus coquereli
GATGGCTGGGAACATGGGACCAAGTAGTAAGTATATGAACATGAGATTAGGGAGAATCTTAGAAAGCGGAGATATTTCTGAAAAGAAAAGGAAAAAAAAAACAATAGTTTTTATGTTATATGGCTTGAGGAAATAATAAAAGCATTTTAAAACAAAGAAAGGTTATTGCTTTTTTGTAACAATATGGGCTTTATTAAACCTCTCTAGGTTACATTTTTTTCCAGTCAAATATAGGAACCATTCTTCATCTAGATTACCCATAGATGGACAATAAAAAACAATTATTATTACACAGAAAACGTGACAGACCACAAATGATGTAGAAAGGTGATTTAAGCATCAGACAAAAATGCCAATGATATTAATTTATCAGCAGCCTTAATTGTGAAAAATTGCAAGTACTCAATGATGTTGTTTTTGCCTCATGTTAAAAATTCTAACGAGGAGAAAAGGACTAATATTTGTTGATTATATGTGTGTTCTCACTTTATTCTCATAATAAGTCTGTGAAGCAAGCATTATTATTCCCACTGTACAGAGATGAAAATTGAGTTTCAGAAAGACTAAGTAACATGGTGAGATATGCATATATTATAAGTGGTTAATTCAGATTTTCAGGAAGTGTCACCATTTTACTCTACATTGCTTTTTTCATAGTTACAGTAGATAGAAAAATTTTCTCTATTTACAGTAGCATTAACTCTCTTATCCATCATTTATTTGAAGAATATATTAATTCTGTCACACATTCAATGTTTAATAAATATGTATACCATATCCTAATTAATAATAGTGCAATCTTAATATATGTATATAATTTTTGATATCACAAAATTTAAAATCCAATGGGAAATACAACCAAAAAAATTACAATATGGTTTAAGCAGTGTCACAATAAAGGACATGTAGTGGCATTGCAAAGGCCCTTAAGCAGGAACAGAGAGAGCCAATCCATAGATGCGTCATTGAGTTGGCCATTTCAGTAGGCAACTACTTTCTCAATTCCTTGCAACTGACTGGGAGGTCTTATGAAAGTCAGGGGAAGAAACAGGGATGTATTTTTTCATTGGCTCCTGCACCTCATTGGCCAAAGTTTCAAACCCAAGCCCTCTCTGACTCTAGCTACCACTTCTCTTCTTGTTCACTCATTCTGCTCCAGCCCCACTGGACTCTTCATTGTTCTTCGGACACAGTAAATTTCCTTCTGCCTCAGGGCTAGTTTTCTCTAGAACACTCCCTTCTTGAATATCCAAGTGGCTCACTCCTGGGCTTTTTTCAGGTCTCTATTCAGATGTTACTTTACTCTGAGGATTTTCCTGGAGACTCTATGTAAAGTAGTAGCCTTCCTCAGCCCAACCTTCTCACCCAGCTTTTTCTTCAAAGCTCTTACCTTTTGTCACTTATAAAAAATTCTCTTTTTTCTTTTTTTACTTCTTCCCTCCCTCCTTTCTTTCCTTTTTTTCCTCTCCCCTTTTTTCCTTTCTTGTCTTCATAAGCAAGGATTTCCTGGAAAAAATAGTTAGGGACATAGAGGGTATCTTAGTTTTTAGTCCTGATAATTGAGCTAAATGGATGCAG
>NW_012139413.1:9900340-9903348 GCF_000956105.1 Propithecus coquereli
ATCACAAGTCGATTTTTATGAGAGGTAAGAGGTGCAAATCCTGTTTCAGTCTTCTACAGTGGCTATTCAATTTTCACAGCACCATTTATTGAATAGAGATTATTTTCCCCAGTGTAAATTTTTGTCTGCTTTGTCAAATATTAGATGGCTATATGAGAATGGTTTTAAATCTGGGTTCTCAGTCCTATTTCATTGGTCTATGTCTCTGTTCTTGTGTCAGTGCCATACTGTTTTGGTTACTATAGCCTTGTAGTATATATTGAAGTCTGGTAAATTGATGCCTCCTAATTTGTCCTTTTTGCTTAAGGTTTCTTTGGCTATATGGGGTCTTCTGTGATTCCATATGAAGTGTAGAATTATTTTTTTTCTACATCTTTGAAAAATGACGTTTGTATTTTAATAGGGGTTGCTTTGAATCTGTAGATCACTTTAGGTAGTATGGACATTTTAACAATGTTGATTCTGCCAATATGAGCATGGTATGGTTTTCTATCTGTTTACGTCCTCTGCTATTTCCTTCCTCAGTGTTTCATAGTTCTCCCTGTAGAGGTTCCCACCTCCTTAGTTAAATATTTTCCTAGGTATTTTTGTTATTGTTGTTGTTGCTATTGTGAAAGGTATTGAGTCATTGATTTGGTTCTCAGTTTGACTATTGTTGGTGTATAGGAATGTTACTGATTTGTGTACATTGATTTTGTAACCTGAGACTTTGCTGAATTTATTATCAATTCCAGTAGTCTCATGGCAGAATCTTTGAGGTTCTCTAGAAGTAAGATCCTATCATCAGCAAAGAGTGATAGTTTGAACTCTTCTGCCCCTTTGGATGCATTTCATTTCCTTATCTTGTGTGATTGCCCTGGCTAGGAATTCCAGTACTGTGTTGAAGTTTATAAGAGCTTCTATAAAGCCTAAAAGTTCTTGTCATATATACACAAAGCAAAGATGTTGAAATTATATTTAGCAGTTAAATACACACTTTTGGTTAGGTGCTTGAAATGTTAATAATAATACATTTTATGAAGTTAGGGATTGAAACATCATAGATGCATATTTAGGTACCTATAGAGATACTACATTAGTTGCTATTTGTTTTGATTGTTAACAACAAGTTTAATATATGAAGAATGGAGGAAGGGATAAGAGAAATGTGTGACATTTAGAATAATTGAGAAGAGGAAAAATATGTCCCAGATAAATTAAGACTATGTGACAACATGAAACATGAAAAAAAGTTTTATAAAATACATGAATAAAAAATATTTAAACCATTAGTATATGATTATTACCTCAAATAATAAGAAATCTTATCTGAATAAAATAATTAAACATGAGTCTTAACTCCTGAATGTTAGTCAATTTATATGCCATAGGGACGTTTATCTGCTCCAAATAATTGACTGATTTACAAGGCAAGCAAAAGAAAAGATGGATTCTGTGATTCTTTTCCACATTTTATTAGCCATTTATTTCCTCAGCAAAGAGCTAGAAAGGGATCAGATACAAAGAATACGATTCTGGTGATGGGCACACTAAAACCTCCAACTCAAGCATTATACAAGATATCTATGTAACAAAAATATTTGTACCCCTTTAATATTTTGAAATTTTAAAAAATTAAAAAGATAAAATAAAAAAGAGCCAGAATGAAGACTCAGATGTGCTTACTGAAATGGTTCACCATCTATTTTATTCACATCCTTCAGAGGACCCTAGGGACAATCAAGCTGCCATTTTTAGGAGATTTTTCCGATGTCATTGAGTTATCACAAAATTAAGCTGTTTGATTCCAAGTTGTGTTTAAAAAATGTGGTCACATTGCCTAGATCTTATGTCTTAAGTTTTAACAGTTGCCACAGATGGATGGCTGTATTCTCTTAATTAGCAACATAGATTACGCAGGTACAGCTTCTCTTGGTACTAGTTACAGGGATCCAAGTGCATTAGCTTTTTGAGACAGGGTCTTGTTCTCTTTCCCGGGCTAAAGTGCAGTGGTGTCATCATAGCTCACTGCAACCTCAAACTCCTGGCTCCGGTGATCTTCCTGCCTCAGCCTCCCAGGTAGCTGGGACTACAGGTGTGCACACCATGACCAGCTAATTTTTCTATGTTTTGTAGAGACAGGGTGTCACTTTTGTTCAGGCTGGTCTTGAACTCCTGGCCTCAAGTGATCTTCCTGCCTCAGTCTCCCAAATTGCTAGGATTACTGGAGTGAGCCAGCGTGCCCAGCCACATTGTCTTTTTATATGGCTACTTATACAATTAAATTCAAAATATTTTACTTTTAAAATAAATGATGTCAGTATTTTCATGAAACCTAAACAGATTAAAATCTATCATTTGGATGCCAGGCATGGGTGGTGGCTCATGTCTGTTTTAGGAGGCCAATGGGGGAGGATCTCTTGAGACCAGGAGTTTGAAATGAGCCTGGGCAACATAGCAAGGGCTCATCTCTATGAAAAATAGAAAATAAATTATCTGGGCATGGTGGCATGCACTTGTAGTCCTAGCTACTCAAGGGGCTGAGGAGGGAGAATTGCTTGAGCCTGGGAGTTTGAGGTTACAGTGATTGCCAACTGCACTCTACCCTGGTCAACAGAGCAAGATCCTGGCTCTAAAAATGTTTTTTTACAAAAATATCATTCAGAGAATTTGAACAAGCATAAAAATCTGGGCATATTTATACATTCAGTTATTTTCTAAAGAATCCATTAAAACAAATCCTCTGAGAATAATGATAAAATATTTACTATGGCAGTCTCTAACATTTAGACAGCTTTGTAATGAATTGCAGTTCTTGTATGTACCTTATTTCCTCTAATAGATTCAGTTTCTGGATTGAAATTTATCCCTTCTTTATCATTTTTATATGTCCCATAACACTTGGTAGTGACTTTTACTGATCAGTAATATTAATGACTTGTTACATGTCTTACTAAATAAGGCAGTTTTTCCAAAAGCATCATTCTTAAATGTGACCTATTTTTAATTATGCAGAGAATAATAAACAT
>NW_012139413.1:9914028-9915677 GCF_000956105.1 Propithecus coquereli
GTTAAGCTTTACTTTTACAATAAGAAAAATCAAATACTTTGCCTAGGGTCATTTGTCTTGTCTCTTCATATCTTCAGTTGTCTCTTTTGGAAACTAGTTATAAGAATTTAATTTGGGAATAAAAAATAAAGTGTTTTTAATGCCGGTGAATACATTTGTCCTGCCAAAGGAAGTTGCTATTGGCTACAGAGATAATTCTTTTGGCAGAAGTTTAATTCTTACTGTTTACATATAATTAGTGACTTGGATGCCTGTGAGAAAAAGATAATTTATTTACAAAATCTACAGATGGACCACAACTGCAGATAATGGCATCAGCAATTTATTTCACAGTATTTTAACTCACTTTATTCTGTTCTCTAACCTCAGGATCATCACCTCTTCAATCCAATACTGTTTGTTATTCACTGTCAATAAAGACAGTTTTGTGAAAGAAATATGACAAAGAAAACATTTGAAATAGTCTAGTTACTCACATTTCAGTTGAAGTTCTAGACTCCAATCCTCCACTGGCTTTATCAGAGACCTGCAATGAAGACAGACTCTTTCCTGGCCCTCTGCTCCCCACCAAGCTCTCAAGTGTTCCTTAAGTGGCTCTGAAAAAATTTGTTGGCACATACATTAGTCTGCTTGGCCGCTATAACAAAATACCACAAACTAGGTAGCTTAAACAACAGAAATTAATTTTCTCACAGTTCTGGAGGCTGAGAAGACCACGGTCAAGGTGCCAGGAGGGTTGGTATCTGGAAAAGGCTCTCCCCTTGGGTTGCAGACGACTGCCTTGGCACTGAGTACTTACATGGCCTTTACTCAGTGCATAAAGGGAGGGAGGGGGAGAGAGAGAGAGAGAGAGAGAGAGAGAGAGAGAGAGAGAGAGAGAGAACTCTCTGGTATCTCTTCTTGTAAGGACACTAATCCTATCACACCAAGGCCCCACCTTTATGACCTCATTTAACCATAATTTCTTCCTTAGTGGCCCCAACTCCAAATACAGGCACACTAACGGAGGGATTCAACATGTAAATTTGGGGGAACACAAACATTTAGTCCATAACAGTGTGCTTAGCACCTAAATTTTAGATTTTTAAAGGATGTTTATTATTCATATTAACACATGAGTTTTGTATACTTAATTCTAAAATAAAAATTAAAGTTCTCTCAATGTAAAATGGTAGAGCTACTTTGGGAAACAATTTGGCAGTTTTTTAAAAAAGTTAAACATAGGCTTATTTTTTTGACCCAACAATTCTACTCCTAAAAATCTACACAACGGCATGAACTACGTCCACAGAAATACATGAGCTCAAATATTCAAAGCAGCATCATTCAGAATAGCTTAACACTAAAAACAATCCATTTTTCTATCAATTTTACAAATAGATAAGTAAAATATGATATATCCATACAAATAAATAGTATTCAGTAATAAAAAGAATGAAATACTGATTGATACATGCTTCCACATGGGTGAACCTGAAAAACATTATGCTAAGTGAGAGGAACCAAATGCAAAAGGCTATACATTGTATGATTGTATTTACATGAAGAGTCCAGAGAAGAAGATAAATTTATAGAGATAGAAAACAGAGGTTGCCTAGAGCTGGGTTTGGGAGTCTGTGATACTCTCACGGGATTGATTACAAATGCAA
>NW_012139413.1:9915727-9916923 GCF_000956105.1 Propithecus coquereli
CTTCAAGGCAACTGGCACTTAAGGTTATTTTGAATATGAATATTAGTTTTTCATATAAATTATTGAAAATTCAAAAATGCAAACTTACCTATGTGTTGTCATGAACTGTGACATAGCATGTGCAAATTGGAAATTGTTCCCATATGTCTGGCACTTGTGACATAAGAGAAAGGAGGTGCCTTTCTTTAGACTATTATTTAAGCTCTCAAAAATAAGCTTTATGCCAAAAGACAGGATTATAAATTAATTTAATTTTCCAGTTGAGAGTTCTTCTTCATTAAAATATCAATGCCCATAACTTTCTTTCAGACCATAATTATTACATTCAGATTATTCTCCCATTAATTTGTCTTGATGACAATTAAATTCAGTTTGAATATCTGATTATAGATTTCACATGCTATAATTTTCAAAGGAATCTCTTAGATAGGAAAGTACAACCATGAATAGCTTATAAGGATTAAGATCTAATGGGCAGTTTTGGGTTGATATATTTGCTATTTAAGCTTCAGAAGGAAGCACAATTTACTGGGAAGTGCAATGATTTCAGGTAATGCTTGTGAAGCGCTTTGCACCTGGAGCCCTGTATAAATGTAAGAGCTATGTGTGTAAGATGAGCCTTTGCAGCACTTAGATTAGTGTCCACAGAGGACTTCTTTGACAGTTACTATGGCATCATGGCAAAAATGAAGTCTCTAGCCAGCAGCTCTCATTTCTTGTACTTGTTAGTGTTCTGTATTTATTGTCTGTGGATTTCCCTTAGAGCAATCAGAGGAAAAGCAATTACTTTACAAGGTTGATTTGGTCTAGATCTGGTGTACCCCCAGTAGAGCTTTGTAATAACATTCAGCACAAAGTGGTGAGCACTAAAGCCATGTTTTGTCTTTCCATTCTGTCTCGTGCTGGCTTGTCGTATCCCAGTTCGCATGACTGGAGATTTGCTTTAAGTAATTTTCTGAAAGATGACACAGTTGAACCCTTGGGGTGGGGGTAATAAGAACCTTAAACACTTAGAATAGGTTCCACTGTATATTCACTTCACTTTCCTTGTTTTGTGACTAGAGAACAGGTGATAGTTTCTCTTATTTCACCATTTTCCCTTGGTTTTCTCATCTGTAAGAAATGGGCATAAGATACAGACATAGAAGGATTCTTTGGGGAGGATTTATTAGATAATTAAATTAAATAATATAATA
>NW_012139413.1:9916973-9918428 GCF_000956105.1 Propithecus coquereli
TGATATGTTTAAGAGACCAGGCTAATTGTCCTATCATTAGTTTTAACTTCTGGATTTGTGGAGTCATTTAGCTTATTCCTCTATCACCATGATATTCTATAAACTGGAAGCTGGAGGTAAAAATCTGACTATGTTAATATTAAGCATTTTTGGTTAGAATACAATAGACGACTTATATGGCATTTCGCATTCCATCAGAGACACCTGGTAGCCCCATCATCAGTGATTCCCAGGCTGACCCTTTGATGAAGGTGATAACATTCTACTCTCTATGATACAGTTATGTTTTCTTTCCCTTGTTACTAGATAAACATATTTGTGGTGTTTCTTTATCACAATCAAATGTTCAATCACCATTATAATAGTCAGAAAAGACTAGATTATGCTGAAGTGACTAAAAGTTCCAAAATCTCAGTGGCTTGCAATAACAAAAATTTATTTTTTATTGATTCAAAGTCTGCAATTTTCCACTATGTCATGACTCAGAATTAAATCTCCATATGAACACACTCTTTGTCATCGCCAAGGCAGGGAAAGAGCAAAATGGACAAGTATGCAGTGTCTCTTAAATGTTTCTGCCTGTAAGTGGCACATATTGCTTCTATTCATATATTATTGAACAAAACAAGTCATTGGCTCTGCCTAACTTCAAAGGACAGGGAAGTGCATTACTACTATGCATTCCTGACAGAGGAGAAGCAGAAATAGTGTTGATCAGCGAAAATCACATCTATTATCCATTTCCCTGGAGATTTAATGCTAATTGATAATTCTTGCTAGAATGACTAGTTTTACTAATGATTGTAAAATGATGATTTTTCTAATTCTATCATTTATTCTGCCTTTATTAGCTGATATTCTTCTGTAAAATCAAACTCTTTGATGATCCTGAAATATAGTTTCTATGGAAAGGCAGGTTAAATGTTTTATTATTTTTCTCTAATAACAAATTCTCACGGAGTTAGTTTAACAGCTGCCACAAGTGGTAAGAAAATAAATGTTTTTGGTTAAGTGTTTTTATATATTTAAATTCCCAATCTGAAAGCCTATAGTTGCAATCTCCATTTTCATAGTCTTAATATGTCTCCATCAATTAAAATCATTTGTATTATACGCTCAGGTTGTCATAACTTTGATAAGAGAAAACTCTTTTAAATTGTGTCCTAAGATTTTTTGACCTGCCCACATTAATCATCGACAGCTTCTTTGCTTTGAGACATAAGATTTTCCAGACCTACCTTGTACTTTCCCTGCCCAAAAGGAATCAAGAATTTTTTCAATGATCTCTGGTTCCTTTCAGTGGAGAAGGATAGTAGAGAGCAATTCCCGACCACTGAAGGTGTTCATTGCTGGTCGAGTGATGTTACTTTCAGAATTTATATGGGCAGAACTAAAAAATATGTATTTTAAAAATTCACATAACTCAATTTCAACATCACAATGTTTTACTTAACT
>NW_012139413.1:9922728-9935545 GCF_000956105.1 Propithecus coquereli
ACTCTATAAATTTAATTAAAATAATAGAATTGTATAACTGTAATGGATGAATTTTATGTTGTATAGTTATATCTCAATAAAGCTGTTAAAAAACTAAAGCTCCCTCATATAAACTATGTTATCCTACATCATTTTAGTACTATCAAATGAAATTCTTCCCAGTTTTCACATATTATTCCCCTGATATTTGATTTCAGTGATATTTGATTTCTGGAACTCAGTGTTGTCTCTAACTCTCCTGCTTCCAGTGAAGAAGTCTCCTCTCTATTGCTTTACCCTAAAGGATATTTTCTCATGCATCCAAGCTTACATTTCTTAGCATTTCTTTCCATGAAACATTTTTTTCTTCTCTTTTATTAAAGATCCTTGACATCCAGATTGCCTGACAGACACACTAGGAAAGGAAACATTTCTGAGAGTCTCGGTGTTGCAACATGATATAGCTCTAATTGCCCGGGCTATTTTTTGGGATCAGAAAATCCTGGATTCAAATCCTGTCTCCACTTTATGCTGTGTGAAATTATCTAAGTTACATAATTTCATGAGCTTATCTCCTTATCTCTAAAATATGGATGACATCAGGAGGATTGTTGGAAATACAAATGAAAAAATATTAGTATAATTTTTTTACTACAATGTCTGTAGCATTGTTTATACAGCTATGAGCATTAAATGTGTTTTCTTTCTTCAGTCTTGGAAAATAATTTCTTTAAGATAGTGTGTAATTCATACATTTCACTAATTCGAATTTACGTTGCCTTTAACTTAATGAGATTTCTCTGCACAGTTGGAGAAAATTATTGAACCAGTGACAAAAGTATAGTGACATGATCAACAACAAAACTGTTACTTTGAGTATAATGAGTACATCAAAATAATTTTCAAGGGCAATATAAGAAAGCAGTACATGGCAAATATCTGTGGTATGTTTTGTCTTTTTACTCAATGTTATGAGCTTGAATGAATGTACAGAATTTAATGATTAAATGATACAATCTAATAACATGAGCCTTTGTGGGAAATGACTGGTTGGCTTCACTCTAATTCATTTTAGAGGGGTTTTTATCACAGCTAATCCCGAGGAAAAGAGAGCTCAGAGGATTCGTATTATTTAAAGGTAGGACAGCAGTAGTCACTTGGGATTTATAAGAACAACATAACAGAAATAGGATCCAAATATTAAGAGTTTATATAAGTCTTTCCCCACAATCCACTCGATTTTATAAGGTCTCAATTTGTTTTTATCCATTCAATAATGTAGACTAACCTTGACATAATACATATATTGGAAATATTTCCAACCCATTTCTTAGCATTTTGCTAAGGTTTTTTTAACATGTGCTAGGTTTTGTTTATCATGGACTTAATTTTGTATTAGTACAAAAATATTAAATATGAATCCTTCAGCAAGTGAGGGGTCATATGGCTCTGCACAACCAATGTGTGCTACTCATTTTCTATGTAATAGATTTTTAAATGTTTTGTACAAAGCAAAGCAAAGAAACACATAAAACCAAAAGAGAAGCTTGCTCTTGAGAAACAAAACTTCTTTCTGGATTTTGACTACTATGTTTGCTCATGACATAAAAGCTTATTTCTGCCAAAGTGCAGGGTTCATGAGCAGAAACGGTGAGATGAGACACTGTACCTCAAATTTCATTGTGGTGCTCGCTGGTTTATCTTTCACCAAAATTCTAATTATAAAGTAAAGAAATGGAGATAATTATATAACTTCTCTTGTGCCTAAAGCATTTTGAAAAGTTAACTGTTTTCAGTGAGTATCCATTATCATGAGCAATAAAGCCTGGTTTCTCTAATATCCCTTTTTTAGACATCAACAGGGACTTTATTTATATGGGGAGGCAGTGAAGGAAAAAGCAGATGCCAGGTTGAATGAAATGTTCAAGATGTTTTTTTTATTTTGTATATGAGCTTAAATTAAGAAAGATTTTTAAGACTTGTTGGCAGCAAACCCTCACCACCACATAAATACACATCCCATATAGGTAGGAGCCTTGGGCTTCACAAATAAAATGAGCTGTTAAAGTGTGCCCTAGTAACAATATATCATTGTTCATACTTTCTATCTTTCAAAATAAGAAAAATGATATCTAGTCTATGACTGTATATGTGATTATAAAGATGCAATATACAGTTGACCCTTGAATAAAGCAGGGCTTAGGGGCATTGACCACCCTGAGCCATTGAAAATCCGCATAAGACTGACTCTCCTAAAACTAACTACTAATAGCCTACTGTTGACTGAAAGCCTTACTGATAACATAAATAGGCCATTAGCACATATTTTGTATGTTACGTGTATTATATATTCTTATAATAAAGTAAGCTAGAGAAAAGAAAATGCTATTGAGGAAAATCATAAGGAAGAGAAAATATATTTACTTCTCATTAAATGGAAGTCATCACCATGAAGGTCTTCATCCTCATATCCTTCACATTGAGTAGTCTGAGGAGGAGGAGAAGAGGAGGAGTTGATCTTGCTGTTTCAAGGGTGGCTGAGGTGAAAGAGGTGAAGGAGGATGGAAGGGGAGGCAGAAGGCACACTTCGTGTAATTTTACGGAAATACATCATAATTTCTGTCTGACGTTTTTGCCTTTTCATTTCTCTAAAAATGTTTCTATATGGTACTAATCCTTACTCCACTATTTGTTTTAGTTTCAGTTCTCACATCATAGAAGAGACTATGTCATAAAAGAAGTCAAAAGCAGGCTCAAATAATTGAAACCCTTCTGCCAGGTTGTCTAATGGCAATTTGTTTTCTGGCTGCTTCTGCATCTTATTCCTCATCCTCTGGCACTAGTTCAGAAGCACTCACCTCCAGCAGGTCATCTTCTGTTAATTTCTCTGATGTGGTGTCTGTTAGCTCTTGAATTTCTCCCATATCTTGAAATCCTTTATCCACCCCCCCCTCAACTTTCTTTTGCCATACCCACAATCTCTTTCATGATTTCTTTAATTGGCTCTGTTGTAAATCCTGTGAATTCATGTGCAACATCTGGGCACAGTTTTCTCCAGCAGGAATTTACTGTTTTGAGCTTGATGGCTTTCATGGCTTTTTCTATAACAATGATGGCATCTTCTAGGGTGCAATCCTTCCAGATTATCATGATGTTCTCTCTCTCTCTCTCTCTTTTTATTTTAATCCATTTAGGGATTATGAGTTGAATTTTATTACCTGTATATATAGTGGTGAAGTCTGGGTTTTGGTGTATCTGTCACCCGAGTAGTGTAAGTTGTACCACATAGATAATTTTCTATCTCTCAGCCCCTCCCATCCTTACCCTTTGTGAGTCTCCAATGTCCATTACACCACTCTGTGTGCACTTGTGTAGCCAAAGTTTAACTCCTACTCATAAGTGAGAACTGGAAACATGTGGCATTTACTTTTGTGTTCTTGAGTTACCCACTTAGGATAATGGCCTCCAGGTCTATCTAGGTTGCTGCAAAAGGAATTTTTTCTTTCATTTTGATCACTGAGTAGTACTTCTTGGTATATGTATACCATATTTTATTAATCCACACAGCAGTTGATGGGCACTTAGGTTGATTCCATATTTTCGCTATTGTGAATTGTGCTGCGATAAGTATACAACCGAAGGTATCTTTTTTAAAAATTAATTTATTTTTAAATTTTTAATTATTATGCGTACATAATAGTTGTATAACTTTATAAGGTTTATGTGATGTTTTGATAAAAGCATACAATATGAATTAATCAAATCGGGGTAATTGGGGAATCTATCACCTCAGGCATTTATCATTTTTTTGTGTTAGGCATATTCCAATTCCATTCTTTTATTTTAAAGTATAGTCTAACTTACTGTTGACTATACTCTAACTCACTTTGTCATACTGTAAAATATTGTTCATTCTGTCTAATAATCTAACTATATTTTTATACTCATTAACCATGCCTGCTTTATTCCCCCTCCCTGCTACACTTCCCAGCCTCTGGTAACCATCATTCTACTTTCTGTCTCCACGAGAACAATTGTTTTGAATATTTAGACCCCACATATGAATAAGAACATGTGAGATTTGGCTTTCTGTTCTTGGCTTCTTTTACTTAATATAATGTCCCCTAGTTCTATCTATATTGTTGCAAATAGCAGGATTTCATTATTTTTGTGGTTGTATAATAGTCCATTGTGTAAATGTAGCACAATTTCATTATTGATTCATCTGTTCATAGGCACTTGGTTGATTACCAATCTTAGCTATTGTGCATAGTGCTTCAAGAAACATGGAAGTGCAGATCTTTCTAATTTATTAAATTCCTCTCCTCTGCATATATACCCAGCAGTGAGATTGCTGGGTCATATGGTCGTTATATTTTTAGTTTTTGAGGAACCTCCATATTATTCTCTATAGTGGTTGCACTAATTTACATCCTTACCAACAGTGTACACAGATTCCCCTTTCTCCACATCCTTGCCAGCATTTCCTATTGCCTTTTTGATAAAAGCCATTTGAACTGGGGTGAGATGATATATTATTGTACTTTTGATTTGCATTTTTCTGGTGACTAATGCTGTTGAGCATTTTGAACATACCTGTTGGTCATTTGTATCTCTTCTTTTGAGAAATGTCTATCAATTCCTTTGTCCAATTTTTAATTATAGATTATTTGATTTTTTTCCTATTGAGTTGTTGGCGCTCCTTATATATTCTACTTATTAATGCCTTGTCAGATGGGTAGTTTTCAAATATTTCTCCCATTCTATGGGTTGTCTTTCCAAATTGTTCATTGTTTCTTTTGCTGTGCAGAATTTTTTTAGCTTGATGTTGTGCTATTTGTCCAATTTTGCTTTGGTTGCCTGTGCTTTGGGGGTATATTATTCAAGAGATCCTTGCTCAGACCAACGTCCTGAAGCATTTTCCCAACTTTTTAGTAGTTTTATACTTTCAGGTCTCATATTTAAGTCTTAATCCATTTTAATTTACTTTTTGAATATGGAAGGAGAAAAGTGTCTGGTTTCATTCTTCTACATATGGATATCCAGTTTTTCCAGAACCATTTATTAAGGATACTGTCCTTTCTTCACTGTATGGTCTTGGCACCTTTGTCAAAGATAAGTTCACTATAAATGAGTGGATTTATTTCTAGGTTCTCTAGTCTGTTCTATTGGTCTACATGTCTGTTTTTACGCTGGTGCCATGCTCTTTTGGTTACTATAGCTCTGCAGTATAATTTGAAGTCAAGAAATGTGATTCCTCCAGTTTTGTTCTTTCTGCTCAGCATGGCTTTGGCTATTCTGGGTCTTTTGTGGTTCCATATAAATACCAGGATTGTTTTTTGTATTTCTGTGAAGACTGTCATTAGTATTTTGATGAGGATTGCATTGAATATGTAGATTGCTTTGAGTAATGTGGACATTTTAAAAATATTGATTCTTCCAATCTATGAGCATGGAATATCTTTCCATTTTTTGTGTGTCCTCTTCAATTTCTGTCATCAATGTTTTATAGTTTTCATTACAGAGATCTTTCACTTCTTTGGTTAAGTTGAAGTTCCTAGGTATTTTATTTTATTTATAGCTACTGTAAATGAGATTCCTTTCTTGGTTTCTTTTTTCAGATTGTTTACCATTGGTACAGAGAAATGCTACTAATTTTTGTATATTGGTTTTGTATCCTGCAACTTTACTGAATTTATTTATCAGTTCTAATTTTTGTGTGTGCTCAATCTTTAGGTTTCTCTAGATATAAAATCATATTGTCTGCAAACACAGATAATTTGACTTCTTCCTTTTCAATTTGTATGCCCCTTATCTCTTTCTATTGTCTGATTGCTCTAGCTAGAACTTTCAGTACTATGTTGAGTAACAGTGGTAAAAGTAGGCATCCTTATCTTGTTCCAGATCTTAGAGGAAATGTTTTCAATTTTTTCCCATTCAGTATAATACTAGCTGTGTGTCTGTCATACTTGGCTTTTATTGTGTTCGGGTAAGTTTCTTCTATATACAGTTTTGAGTTTTTATCATTAAGGAATGTTGAATTTTATTAAATGCTTTTTCAGCATCAATTGAAATGAATGTATGGTTTTTGTGCTTTTTTCTGTTGATATGCTGTATCACATTGATTGATTTGTGTATGTTGAACCATCCTTGTATCCCTGGGATGGAACCCACTTGATCATGATGAATAATCTTTTTAATGTGTTGTTGAATTTGGTTTGCCAGTATTTTGTCAAGGATTTTTGCATTTATGTTCGTCAGAGATATTGGCCTATAGTTTTCTTTTTTTGTTGTGCATTTGTCTGGTTTTGTTATTAGAGTGACATAGGCCTTGTAGAATGAGTTTGGAAGTATGCCCTCCTTCTAGATTTTTTGGAATAGTTTAAGTAGGATTGGTATTAGTTCTTCTTTGAATGACTGGTAGAATTCAACAGTGAAGCCATTGAGTCCTGGGCTGTTCTTTTATGGGAGACTTTATATTACTGCTTCTAGCTCATTGTTTGTTATTGGTTTATTCAGGTTTTGGATTTATTCCTGGTTCAATCTTGGTAGGTTGCATGTGTCTAGAAATTTATGCATTTCTTCTAGGTTTTCCAACTTGTTTGGTATATAGTTGCTCATAGTACGTTCTAATGATCCTTTGGATTTCTGTGGTATCAGTTGTAATGTCTCCTTTTTTATCTCTGATTATATTTATTTGTGTATTCTATCTTTTTTTCTTATTCTGGCTAAAAGTTTGTCCATTTTGTTTATCTTTTCAAAAAACCAACTTTTCATTTTGTTGATCTTTTGCATTGACTTTTTTTGGTTTTAATTTCATTTATTCTTGTTCTGATCTTTATTATTTCTTTTCTTCTACTCATTTTGGGTTTGATTGGCTCTTATTTTTCTCGTTCTTTGTTATGCATTGTTAGGTTGTTTATTTGAAGCTTTTCTATGTTTTTGATGTTGACACTTATTGCTATAAACTTTCCCCTTCTTACTGCTTTTTCTGTATTCCATAGGTTTTTATGTGTTGTATTTTCACTTTCATCTGCTTTGAGAATTTTTAAAATTTTCTTCTTGATCTCTTCATTGACCCACTGGCATTCAGGAGCATATTGTTTGATTTCCTTACATTTGTATATGTTCCAATATTCCTCTTGCTTTTGATTTCTGGTTCTATTCCATTGCAATCAGAGAAAATACTTGGTATGATTTCATTTTTTTTGGATTTTTAAAGACTTGTTTCATGGCCTGCCACATGGACTATCTTTGAGAATGATCCATGAGCTGAGGAGAAGAATGTATATTCTGCAACTGTTGGATGAAATATTCTCTGTAAATATTTATTGGGTCCACTGTGTCTATAGTGCAGATTACATCCAATGTTTCTTTGTTGATTTTCTGTCTGGGTGATCTATCCAATGCTGAAAGTTAAGTGTTGAGGTTTCAATGATTATCGTATTGGGGTCTCTCTCTCTCTTTAGCTCTAATAATATTTGCTTTATATATCTAACTGTTCCAGTGTTGCATATATATTTAAAATTGTTATATCCTCTTGCTGAATTAACCATTTTGTCATCATATAATAACCTACTTTGTCTCTTTTTACAGTTTTTGCCTTGAAATCCATTTTGTCTGGTAGAAGTATAGCTACCACTGCCCTATTTTAGTTTTCATTTTCATTAAATATCTTTTTCTACCCCTTTATTTTCAGTCTGTATATGTCTTTATAGGTGAAGTTTGTTTTTTGCAGACAACATATAGTGTTGCTTTCAAAAGAGAGAATTTTTTCCTTAATACGTATATGTGTTGTTGGTTTGTCTAGGACACTTTGACTTTGATTTTGGGTGCCTGCAGTAGAATGATCTTTGTATGATTTCTTAGGTAGTACACAGAGTCGGTAGTATCTGTGATATCCTCAGTGGTTTAGGAAACAGTTATTAGTTGAGGCTGTGGTGAAGTCTTGCTTGGGATTTGAACACCAGCTGAACCAGTCTTTGGGCTGCAGTGGTGGCAGCAGTGAGCTGAGTACACCTCATTTTAGATCCCAGAGCAGCTTATGCTGGTAGTGGTGTTAATGTGTCTGGGGCGGGGAGTGGGGCAATTCTTAGGCCTTCAGGTAGCTTGTTCACAAGCTAGTTGTTGGAGCAGGTATCTGGGTGGAATCTCAGTCCCCTCAGCAGCTGATGTGATGTGAGGATGGTAGTGGCACTGGTGGAGCCACCTACAAAGACCCAAGTGGTCTATGTTGATGTTGCTGGTAGCTGCAATGGACTGGGAAGGCTATTGCCCTGTCCTATAGCTGCCTATAACAGGGTGATGGGTATTTCCCTAAGTGTGCTTAGAAGAGCTTGTTCACCTCTACATCTTCCTGGCTAGGTGGTGATTGCAGCCACATCACCTTGAACTCAGCCTGAGGGTAGGGTACATCCCAGTATTAAAATTTCAAAATGGTGCCAGCCACAGCTTGTAATAAAAGAGGGCAGGACCCCTTTTGGGCAAGTGGCATGGATAAGAAACTGTGGGGAGTGCAGTCTGTTCATGTTTCAGACTTGCAAGAGCCTGTAACAGGGCTGTTGTAATTGTCCCAGGTATGCATAAGAGACCTTGGGCTCTCCTGTCCTTATTCAGCTGGGTAGAATTGCAGCGCTTTAGTCCGAAGTCAGCCCAAGGGTGGGGCACTGCCAAGCTTTAAATTTACAAAATGTTACCTTGGATCTGTGACCAGAGAGGATGGGGTTCCTTCAACGCAAATAGCATGGAGATGCTGGGGGCAGTGCCGTCTTCTTGTGTCTTGTTCTCACTGCAGTCTGGAGCAGGACAGTGGGAATTGTCCTAGGAGTACATGGGAGAGCTTGGGCTCCCCTGTACCTCCTCAGCTGGGTGTGCCTTAGCTGCATGGACCCAAACTCAGCCTGAGTGTGGGGCATCATTCAGCTCTAAACTCACAAAATGCCATCTTGTGCCTGTGATCAGAGAGAGTAGGACCTTTCTCAGTAGGGTACATTGGCAGGAAACTGTAGGGAGTGCAGTTCACTCAAGACTCAGTTCCACAGCAGCCACCTGCAGGATGGTAGGCAACATCCCAGATGTGTGCTGGAGATCCTGGTTTCCCTGCCCCTCTCCAGCCAGTCAGGGCTTGAAGCCACATCGGCCCAAACTAGCCCAGTGGCACCTTGGACCTGCATAGAGAAAAGTTGGGGCCCCATCCAGTTAAGTAGCATGGGTAAGAAACTATGGAAAATTTATCAGTTCACATCTCAGTTTCAAAAGCAACCTGAGGCAGGGTGCTGGGGATCTTTCCATGGGTGCCTACTTGTACCTGGGTTCCTCTATCCCTCCTCAGGGCTTCACAGTGGCTGCAAGTATGCCTGAAGTTCCCTGGCATCTAGGCTCTCGTAATGGCACCTGGCTCAAGCTGCTGTAGGCTTGGATGCTGATGCGATTCCATGTGGGTTTCCTGTCTGGAGCAACATCTCTGTGCAATCTCCAAGTAGCTCCCTATGTTAGGCCCGAGACCTGCATGGATCAGAGGGTTTTCATGTACTCAAGATCATAAAAGCTTGTCTTAGATAGTAGACTGCTGGGGGCTTCTCTCTTTCTGTATCCCTGCATCAAGGAGCTTCTTCCTGCTCTTAGCCAGTCCCCAGGCAGGCAAGTCACCCTTGACCCTCTCCTCATCCACTTTTGGTGCCTCTTGTCACTTCCCTTGTGAATCCTAGTGTTCTCTCCTAGACAACCTATTCAAAATGTAAAACTCTGCTTACTATTCTGGTTCCTCTCTGTGGAGAAGGCACACACTACATGTGTTTATTTGGTCATCTTTTTGTTATCTCCATGATATTCTCTCTATCAAGGTTCTCTTTCCATAGAGTATTCTATTCTGTGTAATCAGTGATAAATGTTCTTTTGACCCCTGATCTAGAGGCTGAATTAGAGATGTTGTGTTTGGTAGCAAGTAGATCATTTTGAGGCCTTTGGTGTTGAACTCAGGGGGTTCAACATGGGTTTCTGGATGGCCAAAGGCATTGTCCAATGTCAAAAAAAACTTTAAAAGGCAATCCCTTACTGACAAGGTGCTTCCTGACTTTAAAGACAAATCACTGATGGATTAAATCTAGAAAAAGGAATCTGATCCAGGCCTTCTTGTTGTACAAGCAAAAGATTTGCAGCTGGTGTTTATCATTTTCCTTCAAGGCTAAATAAATGCTAACCTATTTATTTCAGGGTTAGCAGCTTTATAGAAAAGGGTAATCCTGATCATAAATCTGACAGCATTTGCAAAAAAACAGTTATTCTATTTTATCCTGCCTTAAATCCTGGTGCTCGCATTTCTTCCTTCCTAATAAATATCCTTTTTGATATTTTTTTTCCAATATGGGGCACTTTTGTCTTCATTGAAAACCTGATTAGCCAGATAGCTTTTCTTTGTCAATGATTTTCTTAATGACATCTGAGAACTCATCTACTGCCTATTGGTTGGCAGAAGCTGCTTCTCCTATTATCTTGACATTTTTTTAAGCCAATCATCTTTTTAAAATTATCAAACCATCCTTTGCTGGCATTAAATTCTCTAGCTTTAGATCCTTTACCTTCCTTTTACTTTAAGTGGTCGTATAATAACTTTGCTTTTTCTCAAATCATATTAGAGCCAATAGGAAAGCCTTCCTTATAGTGATCCTGCACCCATTTAAAAGCTTCATTTTCAACATGAGATAAAAAGAAAACTTCGTAAAAGTGCAAGGTTTTCATAATTTCTGATATAGCTGTAGTGACAGATTCACAAGTTTCCTCTTATTTTTTAAATGATGGTTGATACACTGGATTCATTTATCTTGAAATGGCAGGCAACCACGGTTGCAGACCTCACTCTGTGGTGCATATCAAGTAATTCAACATTTTCTTGTAATGTCATGACTTTTTGCTGCTACTTGGGAGCACTTCTGACCCAGCATTTCTAGTGGCACTTTGAATGTGTCCCATCGTGTTAGTCAAGATTTACTATGTTGCACTAAAGACAATGAAAAATACATGAGAACTGTGAAAGATCACTTTTTACTATGATGTACAATCTACTGGAAAGATGAACTGCTTATCTGAAGATGATTAGCGTCACTGCATTTTAAATGGACACTGGTAATACCTGAGCTCACCAAAACAGCAACAAGAGATGGCTACAAAATTATTATGGTATTACAATATGTATTAGTTAATTTTATACACTTAAGATTTAATAATACATCTTTACATTTGTTTACATTTATTTCAGCTGTGAACAGTGACATGTATGGTCTGTAAGTGTGTGTGTAAGTTTTGTTAAATTTTACCTTTTTATAAAATATTTGTGCATATTTTATTTAGTAAATGATAAAATAGACTAGTATCTACATATATTATATGCATTCTTGACATACTTAACTTTTTATTAATTTTTTGGATCTTTCTATGCTACACATTTTTTTCAAATTGTTGCAAATCTCTGATAAAATTTTCCATATATTTATTGAAAAAAATCTGGGTATAAGTGAACCACTGCAGTCAAAACCTGTCTTGTTCAAGGGTCAAAAAAAATATATATATACACATATAAAATATGTGTATATATGTACATATATATATGCACACACACATACCCCCCTCCAAATGTCTTTGTTACCTGGAGTTTGCCAAACAATGCAAAATTATTATTATTTTTTTTTTGCAAAATTATTATAATGTGTTTGTGTATTTCTTCCTAAATAGTGAGGAACACATATGCTGCCGCAGTCTTGGATTACATAGTGTGCACTTTGTGATTGCTGAAAGAAAGTGCTTTTGAAAAATCACTAGAAAATCACTTTTGAAAATCACAGAAACATTCATCAGAAAGAGAGATTTCCTCTTACCCCAACAATATGTAGCAATACTTTGCAGTTAAATATTGTGAAACAAAGAGTACTGTAGTTGTACTTAATGAAAAAAAGTACTTCAAAGTGTCACATCAGGTTGCCATATTGCTTAGACTACCCTCCCCCCTTTATTTTCTATTTTCCATTTTCACAGTTTGGTAGATGCCTGCTATAGATGCTAGAATTTACAGTTGGTTTTCTGTGGAAGGAAAATTCATATAAAAAAGAAAGCAAATAATATGTCCTTTGTGTGTCTTAAATGGCTGATACTAGCATTCTTACATCCATTGAAAGGGGCTTTAAAAATTGTCCATTTCAGTCCCCTAATTTTACACATAAGGTGGCTGACTCACAAAGTTTGGAAATGGCTTGTCTAAAGTCATTTGGCTGACATCTCCAAGCTAGCCAATACTATAGCTAAACTGCAACCCCCCAAATGCTGGCTCTTAGTTTATTACACTATTTACCTTTTAGTATGCTATGGCTCTTTCCACTTAAATATTAGATAGCAAAGCTTTCTTTAGCAGTAATAACAACCATTAGAGAATTTGAGAGAGACAGGCATAGTCCCACTATTCCAAGGTATGTAAATTTCAGGCACGTGTCTCAGAATTCAAGATTTTTAAAAAATCTCTGTAGTTACTTGATATATAAGTCTGTATAAGATTGTCTCTCAGTTTAAATGAATGAACATTTTTGGTAAATAGAACTTGCAATTTAACTAAGATATAATTCATTTATGCTTTGAAATCTTCTTGAGATAAATAGCCTTGAAAAAATAGGCATATGCCTGTTGGGAATCCGCTATGATAAAATATAACTAATCTCTCAAAATTATTTTTTATTTTTAGACCAATATTCATTAGCAAAAAATATATAGTTTGATATCTAATTTTACTAACCATATAGCACTATATTTGGAAAGTAATGTTTAAAAAGCATCTCTCTAGAGAACTACAAAATAG
>NW_012139413.1:9946682-9947698 GCF_000956105.1 Propithecus coquereli
AACCTTAAGAATAGCATTGTAATTTAACTTTAGTATTGCAGATAACTCTTGCTGCATTTTCAGATGTTTTCATTTTTCAAGCACGAAAATGAGACTGTCTAAAAACTGCAGCTGTACTACATGTGAATGAATTTGGTCTTGTTTAAGTGACCACAGAATAAATAACAGCAATCATATAGTACAGGGAAACATTAATGAGAGGAAAGAAAATTATACCTGAAGACATTCTTGTTAGTTTATGTTGTTTGTTTTTGTATCCAAATCTTAATATGATTTCTGCTTCTTTCCCATGATTGCTGCCCCCTTTGCAACAATTACTATCTCCTAATCAGCTTCTAACTTTTGCCTTGGTGGCAATAACAGTAGTGTTAGTACATAATATTTTTTTCCTTTAACAAAACTATCAGATGGCTTAGGTCTTCCATTGGACATGACAAATAGTTAAGAATCAAAAAGGACTTGAATAGCATAGGAAAACAGTCATACATCTTTGTGCTTTAATATTCTTTTTTCAGTTGCAAATTTTATGACTTAATAATCAACATTTATTAATAGCAGCCGTTACTTATTAAGCAGTTACTGTATTCCAGGCACTGCATCATGTGTTTTATACTCGTTATTCTTGGTAGTTGTTATCCTCATTTAATCAATGGGCAACAGAGGCTTGAAGATTCTACCTCAATAGGGTTAACCAATGTTGTAGAGAACAGATTATTCTATCATGGGCCATTGATAGTCTTTAGTACCAAAGCATATTTATCGGCATATTCCCACATGCTCTTCTAACTTCCCAAAGAAAATAAACAAAAGAAAAATGTGTATCTTAAACAAAATACAAGTTATTTCAGTTTTTGACTCATTATTAATTATGATTTTCATGTGAGTTATAGGTATTGATGACTTCTGACTTTGAAATCATGTGACAATCTATTTTAACCAAATACATAATACACAAGATCCAGAGATGTGTTCCTTTCCTAGTCCCCAGTGATCATTATGACCTGAGTTGTATCACT
>NW_012139413.1:9947748-9949626 GCF_000956105.1 Propithecus coquereli
TATGGAGGCTGGGAAGTCCAAGATCAAGGCAACAACAGATTTCATGTCCGATAAGGTCTCACTCCGTTTCAGAGATGACACCTTCTTGCTGCATCCTCACAAGGTGGAACGGGCAAACAAGTTCCCTGGGCCTCTTTTATAAGGAGACTAATCCTATTCTTGAGGCCTCTACCTATATGACCCAATCACCTCCTAAAGATCTCACCTGTTAATACTCTTGCATTGGACATTAGGAAGAATATTTTCATGATGCAATTTTGTGGGACAGTGAACATTCTTTTGAGATTAGATTGTTCACCAGGGTTTAGGAATAAGGTCTATCTAGGAGAAACAAAATTAAGGATATGGAAGTGCACAGTTTGTTGAGCAATAACAATGAGGATAGGAAGAATATTCTTGGAGAATTTAGAATATTTTTCTCCTCTTAAGTATGTTATAATATTTTTGGTACAGTATTTTCTAATTCCTTCTAAATACTCATGCTCATAAATAATTATGTCTTTGTGTATCTAAATCAATTCACTAGTCTTAAATAGTCTAATCTAGTGGAGGCATAGTAATACCTTTTTAAGATGTAGGGAGTACAACAGTATTGGCTAGGAGTTAGTTTAGTAAAACACAGAATTATTGGCGATCAGCTGCCTTCTTTTCAAGATTTATTGCTTAGTTATAGATTGTGTGTGTGTGTGTGTGTGAGGTATGTCTAAAACTCTATCTCTTGAAGTCAAAATTAATTTATGTTTTTATTAAGGAGCAGAAACATGAAATTAATTCATGTTTTTATTAAGGAGCAGAAACATGCAAGGACAATTTTGTAAAATGTAAGTTTCATTAGGTGAGCCATTAGTGACTAAGTTTTAAAAAACACTACTGTATCCGTAGTGCTTAGAACAGTGCCTAGAACAGTGCCTGATTTCAGAGCACATAGTTTGAACATCTGCTGAACAGATTCCGGATAAAATATTCATATATTCTAAAGATCCCTTTCATAGAGCAATATTTCTTTTTTTATTAAATCAGAAATAATAACAAAACATTTCTTAATTTGAATGTGGTCAAAATTTATTTAATTGAAATTATAAGCCTTTTACCTGCACCTTCCCACTTAAAAACCCTAAATTATTGTCATGTTCACTTTCACTTGTATTAAGTAAAACTAATTTTGGATGGAGAGGAAAAAGTATAATTACTTATATTTGACTAAGTAGTTTGAATTTTTTTTCTGTCAAATCCTACCAAAGGTTTTTACCTCATCATATTTCCAGCTTAAGGTGATGGTTATTTTACTAATTTCTTATGACAGTGAATTTCTCCCTCTTCATTTTGATGGTCCCTTAACGTGTATTTTCATCACCTGGCTAATGCAACTGACAAGTGTGTATATGAACACTGACACATCTCATCGATATATATTGTAGTGAAGGAGAGTAATTTGCCCAAAGATCATAGCCTGCCCAGCAATTTATCTCACACCTGCCCAGACAGACACAACAGTCTAGCTCATCCATCAAAGTTCATGATGTAAGCTCAGTGGAATTTGAAACTTACAATAAGACAATGAGATTGGTGTAATCAAGATTATATGCAAGGTGACATAGAACAAACACTTACAAAGCCATATTTTAAAACAATTTTTTGTCAACATCTAACTATTAAAGTTAGGCTGAAAATAGATGTCCTTTAAGTATATTTTTTCTCCTTATAGCTTCAAATCAACATTTTATGGACTTTAAATATAATAATTTCTAAACATAAAATATGAGTTAAATTAGAAACACTTAAAAAATCTTTGACTTACTAGAATGATAGGTTAGGTGGTTTTTAAGTCCTAGATACATAGAAATTTGAATTACAAATAGAAATCTCTATATTATTTCT
>NW_012139413.1:9949676-9953298 GCF_000956105.1 Propithecus coquereli
TCAAACAATCCGCCTGCCTCGGCCTCCCAGAGTGCTAGGATTACAGGCGTGAGCCACCGCGCCCGGGCTGAATGCATCTTCTTGTTACCATTATAATGGCCACCGTAACTTAGTAGCTACTATGTGCCGGATATTGGACCGGGAAACTTCATGTATCATTTTTATTTAACCGTCCCACTAACCTTGAGGAATGAGTGTTGATTTGCCATCTTGCATATAAAAAAAACTAAAGAATCAATAAGAGTAAGTCATTTAGCCAAGTTAACCCAAACCAGTGATTCCAGATGACTTCAGAAAATTTGTGTTACAATGCCAGTATTTTTTTTCCTTGTGGGAGTCAAGCCCTCTCTTATTTCCTCATTCTAAGTGCTACTAGAATTCTAGGATTCTAAGTACTTGTCTGTATGAATACACTATTCATGTAATTATTTAAGTGAATAAATAATAATGGAATCCCAAAAAGCTGTCTAATTCAAAGGTTTATTCACTATGCTTTGTGTACTAAAATCCACTGTAGGGCTCCAAATGTAAGATAAATGCCAGGGAATTAAAGCTAAAAACAGCATTCTATTTTTGTAAAACCATAGAATTCTTATTTTCCTATTGTTTATTATCATATTTACCTAATTTTTATAATGAAGATATTAAATAAATGTGAAGATTTCAACTAAAGAGAATAATGTTTCTACTTGTTTACTAATTAAAGCTTGGATAAAAAGAGAAACTGGCAAGCAAGTCAGAAAGAAAGACTCATATTACCGGTTTTAGTGAGCCCTTTAGAATTTTTTTCTCCCCAGTGTTGCCAGGTTACAATCTCTGCCAAAGAACTCTATCTAATAGATATGTGAGAAGGAAAAAAAGAGTATATGTGTGTGTGTGTGTGTGTGTGTGTGTGTATGTGTGTGTGTGTGTGTGTGTGTGTGTAGTACTCATTCCTTATAGGTAAAAATTGTGATTCTATGGAAGAATGTGGCTGATCATAAATATCTCAGCATTCTACAATGTGAAATTACTTTCTGTAGTTGGATAGCTAGGTTGAATGAAATTAACATTTTATTATTTTACCATAACCTCAGAGATATTTTTGTGTATGGATTCCACACTTGCTGCAGTTGCTACGGATTATGTAATCCAGATGTAGTGGTTGTTATGAGTTATGCAACCCAAATGCCAGGGCCCACAATGTAGTCTCCTCAGATTGTTAAAGGACTCTGTCAGGTGCAGCTTTATTACTCTATAGGAAAATTGTCTAGTTTGAGGGAATTTTATCTGATAAATTTATTTATTGGTCATTAAAAATGATATATTAATTTTTTATCTTGACACTCTGAGGCTTCCTTGACTGGCTTTCTTTCTTCTATTAAGTAGAGATTGTAATTTGCTAGTATTAAGGAATATGGAAACATTTAGTAGGTTAATGGATAAAATATACAACAAGGTACAAATTGAATATGATAGCTTTGCTTCTTCCTTGAAAAACAAAGAACACACAATCAGAAGTTCTCAGAATTCAGAAATGCTTTGTATGTTTTCATAATTGATTTGGATATACACTATTTCTAGTATGCAGACATAAAAACATATAGCCACTAGGAAATTTATGGACACATCCAAACAACCTTGATTTTGAAAGTTCATTGTACCTTGAATCCAACAGATTTTATTATTTTTTAAAGTAAAGTTGCACATTTGCCTCCATTTAGCTTTAAATTTGTCAAAGCAATGTTTCCCAATGTATCTCATAAATAATTATTTTTAGCAGGTCTTATAATTTTTATTATTCTACTTACCTAGAGATACTAGGGACACACACAACACACACACACTTATGTTTGCTATATTCTGGATTTACAATGCTAAGGGTGAAGAGTGTGGATCTTAATGCTCAGGAGACAGATCACAGATGTGATCTTTAATTCTAGGTCCTCTGTTTTTATTAATCATATCACTTTGAGATATTTGGCTAAACTCTCAAAATATTTGCTGCTTCATCTGTAAATTAGTGATAATAATATTTACCAAATAGTGTTAGGAAGATCATATGCCTCACATATAGTAAAAACACAATAAATGTTAGTATTAGATATTTGTTTATATTGATCAATAAAGCCTTTAACACTTTTACAAAGAGCCAAATGGAAACATTAATACTTCCCAGTGATTATAGGATAATTTTTATGAATGGGTCATCAGGTTTTTCATAGCATTTTAAGGAAAATTCAGAATTGTGTTTAGATTTTTACAATCAAGTAATTACATCCCTGGATATTATTGCAGTATGCTATGCAAAGTATTTATTATTCTTGGTAATTAGCAGCAACACTGTAGTCCATTTTATATTTGCTCAAATTTCTATGACTTCTAATGTTTGCTTTTCTAGTTATTAAAATGTTGGATTACTAGAGAGCAAATAGAAAGAACATCAGTAAGTCTTTCTGATCAATTTAGTATTTTACAATTAAAAAATTCAACTTTGTATAATTAAATTGATTAAATTCAGTATTTGATCTAAAGTATCCCATTAGCAAGATCTTTCTTATTCTTAAAAATAAATTAGATGAATTCATCATTTTGTAAAATTTAATTTGGTTTTGAGATTGCTGTATCACACCCAGCTACCTAGTCAAAAAAAAGCTGGATTTCTGTATATATCATTTGGGTTCTTTGTCTTTCAATGCTTTGTTAACATGTTTCCAAGGAAACTGAATTCAGTTTTCAACCAGATACTGTCTGTCTCAGTCTGCTCAGATTGCTATACGAAAATACCTTGGATCCAGTAATTTACAAACAACAGAAATTTATTGCTCACAGCTATGGAGGCTGGGAAGTCCAAGATCAAGGCAACAACAGATTTCATGTCCGATAAGGTCTCACTCCGTTTCAGAGATGACACCTTCTTGCTGCATCCTCACAAGGTGGAACGGGCAAACAAGTTCCCTGGGCCTCTTTTATAAGGAGACTAATCCTATTCTTGAGGCCTCTACCTATATGACCCAATCACCTCCTAAAGATCTCACCTGTTAATACTCTTGCATTGGACATTAGGAAGAATATTTTCATGATGCAATTTTGTGGGACAGTGAACATTCTTTTGAGATTAGATTGTTCACCAGGGTTTAGGAATAAGGTCTATCTAGGAGAAACAAAATTAAGGATATGGAAGTGCACAGTTTGTTGAGCAATAACAATGAGGATAGGAAGAATATTCTTGGAGAATTTAGAATATTTTTCTCCTCTTAAGTATGTTATAATATTTTTGGTACAGTATTTTCTAATTCCTTCTAAATACTCATGCTCATAAATAATTATGTCTTTGTGTATCTAAATCAATTCACTAGTCTTAAATAGTCTAATCTAGTGGAGGCATAGTAATACCTTTTTAAGATGTAGGGAGTACAACAGTATTGGCTAGGAGTTAGTTTAGTAAAACACAGAATTATTGGCGATCAGCTGCCTTCTTTTCAAGATTTATTGCTTAGTTATAGATTGTGTGTGTGTGTGTGTGTGTGAGGTATGTCTAAAACTCTATCTCTTGAAGTCAAAATTAATTTATGTTTTTATTAAGGAGCAGAAACATGAAATTAATTCATGTTTTTATTAAGGAGCAGAAACATGCAAGGAC
>NW_012139413.1:9954363-9955687 GCF_000956105.1 Propithecus coquereli
TATTTCCATCACATTTTCATGACTTTAAAAAATTTAAATGCTAGAATAAATTTTGATATTATTCAATCCTAACACAATAAACATTAATATCTTTCCAATTCATTATGATAGCATCTTAACATTTTAAGAAGATAGTTGAGCATCTGAAGGGATTAAATTGACTAATTTCTCAAGCATCAGGCATCTGGGTCAGATGCTTCAAGCCTCAGAATTGACCCCCAGCTCAAATATATCCAAGCATGAAAATATAAGCAAAGAGCCAAACTGTCATATATTTTAAAATCTCAATAGATCTCCTCATATATCGAAACTGTTTTACTGTTTCCCTCGGTTAGAGGTTAGGAAATGGAGAGGGTGGTAAAATTTCAGGATGGGGTTGTGTTCTGTTGCTGTGGTATCTATCATTCTCTTTGTTTCTTAGAGTACTGCTTTTATTGATGCTGGCACAGGAACAGTCGGCCACCGAGATCCACTATCATAACAGAAGTGTAAATAGTATCAGATTTAGTAACCGGAAGAACACTAAACTGAAAGTTAGGAAATACACACCTCGGTTTTCACTTGACCTTGAAATTACTTGCTATCCTTAGATAATCATATAACCTCAGAAATCTGTTTTTTTTTACAAAAGGATGAAGTTAGACCCAAGGATGTGTTTTTTCTTCTACCTGTGAGTTTATCATGAGGGGACACTCAGAATATATGTTATTTTAGTGTTGAATTAATATTTAGTGTTGTATTAATATTTGAAATATACCATGATTTCTATTCAATTCTTACTAATATAGTTCATTCATCATTTGCCTAATTCATTGGGTATTATTCACTGCATAAAGGACCGTCCTGCCTGCAATGTGGAAAGTATACCCATCATCACACAGCACTGATAGGTTGCAGTAGTTACATTGGTTTAATACTACATTCTCCTTCAACTGGCAAGAATTACTACACCCCTTCTTTAGAGGAGCTATTTCATTAGGCAGTATGTGACCTCTCCTTGGAGTTTATTATTCTAATAATTACTCAGAGAGATGGAGAAAACTGATTATCTTGGTATTTTTAGTACCTTTATTTTATACAATGAAATTTTGTAGCTGCTAGAGTTACTAAAATGCCATAATAGTCCTTAAGTTTGGCCCGTGTAGCTATCAGAAGACAAATCATTGTGGCATTTAATAAGTTTTATACCATGGCCACAGATTCTGTTTTATAAACTATTGTTTGCTATATTACGATAACCTTAAGAATAGCATTGTAATTTAACTTTAGTATTGCAGATAACTCTTGCTGCATTTTCAGATGTTTTCATTTTTCAAGCACGAAA
>NW_012139413.1:9959960-9960641 GCF_000956105.1 Propithecus coquereli
GTCCAGCTGACTTACTTCCTTTATGACCTTCCAAGCTTTTCTTATCTATACAAAGTATTCCTTTAGCAGACAGACTCATTTATATTCTAAGAGTAAGATTTTTGTATAGGGCCTTAAAAAATTTACAACATCTTCACGTTGCCAAAAACATTTTATTTTGAAGTGGATATTGTTTTGCCTGCTAAGTAAAGGGGAAGTCAGAGCATCATCGTCAAATCAAATGGAGATCAATAACTACATAATATTATTCATGTAAAAACAATGTTTCTGCCCTTTACTAGTCATAAGAATTTATCTTTCAATTCGTTTTTTTCAAATTTTTAGTTTTTGGATTTTTTCTTTACTAGAAAATACAGGTAGTGTTTTCACAAAAGTATACAACATATAAAACAAAGGCTTGTATGTTGATAGATCCGCATATCAATAGAATCATAGTCTTTGGAGTAGAATTAGATCTTAAATTTCAATTGGCTTTAAATATTAGAGACAGTTTAAAATCTTTTTGGTGTGTAAATTAGATAAAATCACTACAATAATTTTAACTTAATTTTCTTTTATCAGTTAGTAAGGTATCACAAGCTTCAGAATTCTAAAGTTACCAATAGGAAGATTGTGAATTGATTCCTCATATTCGTGTTCCCTAATCACACATTTCCTTTCCTTATGGAAACCAGTATTCCT
>NW_012139413.1:9961153-9961562 GCF_000956105.1 Propithecus coquereli
AATAATGGTAAGTTGATCCTCTTATCCTGTGGAGTCTATGGAGAAATCTCAGCTATTAGTGCTGTTAAATGAAAATACCGCTGATCAAGACTGCTTATGCTTGGCAGCTGGGTAAAGGGAATAGGGTGTTGGGTTTTTTTTTGTTTTTTTTTTTAGCTTTAGAAAAAGACAGGGAAAGTAAATTGAATAACCTTTTATGAAGCTCATTACAAAATCTGAACTTCAAAAGACTGAACTAGCAAAAGAAGAAAGAGCTAGTTAGGATTTATAAATCAAGAGTTTGAACTAAAACAATGAATAGGATATATAAATTCAATCATAATGGCAAGGGAGAAAATACTGATATGCAAATCTGTCACTTTTATATGTAAGGTGCTTAGGAAAATTTGTAAATCAAAAATATTTTTAA
>NW_012139413.1:9965292-9965658 GCF_000956105.1 Propithecus coquereli
ATTTGCAGCAACTTGGATGGAAATGGAGACTGTTATCCTAAGACTCCACTTCTTTTTAACTAGTTTAGCTCCAGAGTTTCCAAACTTGTTTCCAGCGAGGAGCCCTTTCTGACTCCCTCCTAATCAAGGTGCATCAAAACCTATATCCTGGCCAAAATCTCACTCAAGTAAGCAAACATGATGTCAATGGTTGTGGTTGCTGAGGAAAAAGCTGGAAAGAATTAAGTAATGAGACCTTGGAAGTAGATTCAGAAACAGTGAAGTTTTAAGGGATGGAAACACCTGAAGAATAGCAAGGACAAAACCAGATAGTGGAAATAAATGAGGTTACATTATTTTTTAAAGAAGGGTTTATAGGTACATTTG
>NW_012139413.1:9966343-9968009 GCF_000956105.1 Propithecus coquereli
TTATGTTTTTCTCTTAAAGATGCACATTTTGTAATCAAAAATATAAGAAACGAATCTTTTTTAGTAGGGAGTACAATATTCTGCCTAAACTTGATACCTGTGAAAATAAAAATGAGTTCCAGTGAAAAATAATGGCTTATTGCCTTCTCCTGTTCCCTGAACCCAGGAACCCAGGAACCCAGGAATTGTGTACTTATGACCCTGTGATGTCATTTGACAGTGGGAAACACAACAGGAGCTATAGAAGGAGGCCTTCAGAGTCAGCACTAAAAGAGTTTTGTGCTGAATATCTGCTACCATGGGTCCTAGTTATTGTTTTTGGAGGAATGCACTTGGTAAAACAAAATTGCTTTTAGAAAAAGAAGCGAGATTTGTGGTATAGGCTAAATGGCTGATAAATGAATGATTCTAAAGTAAGAAAGAAAATTACAGCAGTAAAATGTGCTTTTTATAATCTAAAGCCTATTTTCAATTTTCTATATAGTCTTCTGAGGAATGAACTTGAAACATTGTCTATAGTGTTGAATTGCTTGTGAACTGGAGCGACGTATAGATATCTGTGTGCTATTGCATCTCTGCTTGTTTTAACTTGGGGTTTAATTCTACAGTTCTTTTTAGCAATCTTAATTAGAATACCATAATTCTGAGTCAAATCAGTCAATATGAAATCTATTTTACCTGTGATAAACAAATGACTAGCTTTTATTAACATCAGCAACTGCTGTGCCTGAAAAGTGAGAGAAGGCTATATTTGCTCGTGATTTTCTTACCATGAAAATTGCTTATGGCATGCATTTCAGAGACTCAATTTGAGCAAAGATTTCTCAGTGAAGAGTATAACAAATAAGCAGAAATAGAATTTGGAACTTGAGCTCAGACAACCCAAGACTGTATGGTATAGAATCAAGTTGATAGGAGAGAAAATGTGAGGAAAAAAAGAAGACTTCACACATTTTCACCTGCCTGAAAAAGGAAAAGAAAATGGTGAGGAAAAAAGATTCTCTTTGGATGGAATTATCATTACTGGGACCAAATCTTTGAGAGCTTTGAATAACTTAGAGTGCCCTGAGGTTTATATTAATGGTAATTCCTTTGAGATGGTACAAGCTCAGAGGAATTTTAATCCCAACATCCCATTTCAGGAAAGCCTTGCTCTTTGATTGTTTAGTATTTTTAAAATGCCTTTCATTGTTACACATAAAAACGTCCCGTGGTTATATTGACTGCACGGGAAATGTCTAACGTTTCAGCGAA
Source organism: Propithecus coquereli (assembly GCF_000956105.1). NCBI lineage: Eukaryota > Metazoa > Chordata > Mammalia > Primates > Indriidae > Propithecus > Propithecus coquereli. The sequence continues at coordinate 9,967,598 of NW_012139413.1, forward strand.
TAGATTTTCTTCCCTATTTGGGAGCTCTCTAAAGGAATGTGAATGTGCTTCCATTGATTTATTTATCTGTCCTAGACACTGTGCGAGCATTGAAGATTCAAAAATATCCTTTCCTTGTGGAACTTGTGGTCTAATGCCACTGATAAATGAGTATATACTTACTTATTAAAACTCAGAAATGTAAATACTAGCAGAGGTAAGGAGAAAAAACTGTTTACTACTTTGCTTCATTTTTTAAAAAAATATTTTTTGAGCCTTCACCTAGTTTCAGGAGGTACTACATGCTTTACATATTTGATTCCATTTAGTTCTCATGACACTCTTATGAGATAGATATCACTAGTATCTTCATATTGTGACATGCAAGTGGAAGATAAAAATGGCTGCATTTCTGAGACAGGCCATGCAGGCA
>NW_012139413.1:9968368-9969179 GCF_000956105.1 Propithecus coquereli
CAGAAACCTTTTTTATTATATTCTTCATAGCATTTCTAATTTTAACTAAATAACTGGTTTAGTTCAAACCTATGTAACACTTTCTAAATATTAGAATTTACATGTGATAGTTTTAACACCATTATAAGCTAACAAGTGATCTACAATATTTCCTTATCTAAAACTTGTAAAAACTTTTATTATAAAGTCTTAAGACTATACACATGTATCCTTGTGCTTTCTTAGATGACTCTCAAAGAATTGTTACAAAAATACTTCAAATTTTGTTCAAAATTGCCATTTTGGTTTTTCGAAGAATGCTCTTTATACCAAACATACAACACATAAACTGTAACAGAAAACTAAAAATCATGCCAATGCAGGCATTGACAAGGGGAAGTTTATCTCCTGTGCAGTGCAAATGTCTGAAAATGCAGCTTTCTTCATGGGAATCGAAATCTGACTCAGTGCTTGAAGACAGGCTGATGTGGAGCTCTGCTGAAAGCAAAAGTAGGTTTTAAAAATCAAGCTCTGTTACCAATTCCCCCCTGTACCTATAGCTTTCTATAAACCGTAAGCATAAAGAAGTTAGTAAATGAACCAAATTATCTGTTGGCTGAGAGTTGGAATTTTTCTAAGAATGTCCTTTCTAATGCCTTCATGGGGCAAAAGTGCCCAAATGCCATTAAACTTCATGTCAGGGCTATGTGCCACCAACCATATTACCACTGGATGAGTCCAGAGAGTAGACAATGCAAAGAAAGAGAGAGAAAAAAAAAACGTTCACAGAAATGAACTTCCACCTGCAAACACAAATTTCAAATGAGAGGAA
>NW_012139413.1:9972510-9975326 GCF_000956105.1 Propithecus coquereli
TGATTATTTGCAAAATATGCTATTTAAATATACTAATTTGAAGGATGCTTAATGTCCGTGAGAGGTCAAAATAAAACAGAAGTGGTAGAAAATTGCTACAATTCAATTACATGGCGTTTCGTATGAGCAAGTTCTCCTTTATGTTTTCTGCACATATCATCTTATTTATTTATTTAGAGACAGAGTTTCACTCTGTTGCCTGGGCTAGAGTGCTGTGGTGTAAGCCTAGCTCATAGCAACCTCAAACTCCTGGGCTCGAGCGATCCTTCTGCCTCAGCCTCTAGAGTAGCCGGGACTATAGGCATGCACCACCATGTTCAGCTAATTTCCTCTATATATTTTTTGTTGTCCAGCTGGATTTCTTTCTATTTTTTAGTAGAAACTGGGTCTTGCTCTTGCTCAGGCTGGTCTCGAACTCCTGAGCTCAAATGATCCACCTGCCTCGGCCTCCCAATATTATTTAATATCACCCTATGGTGTTTATCCTATTATTAATCCCATCTTCAGATGAGGAAATCAAACCTTAAATGTTTAGTAACTTGTCTAAGGTACAAGTTATAAGGGGGCAGAGCCAGAATTTGTATCTAGTTCTAGACAAATGATTTGCTCTGAGACAGAGAAAATCTTTCTTTAATAAAGCTGTCATAAACTCCTAAATAGTGGCAAATTGGTATCCTTAGGTAATAAGTCTTACTTTGAAATCAATAACAAATAATCTGGAATAAATTTTGGTAAATAAATCAGGTAATAAAGTTGTGTATTGCAAATTAAATATTTAACAGTGAGATGTGATTATAAATTAATAAAAATAACTTTCTCTTACATACATTATGAAGGCATTTTCAAAGTAGTATGTTTCAAAAGTATTCTGAACAGTACTAGTGTTATAGATGTAGGTATTCTGCCATTGTGGCCTAGGGTGAGCAAATGTACTATTGCCAATATCCATTATATATGTTATTGTTTATGCACAGCTTTATGAGTATAAGAAATTCTGATGAGAACATCTAGTAGTTTATATAGTAGCCCTACCTAATCTTCCTAACAATCTTTTGTTGTAGAAAAGAGTCGGCGGTGATCAGTGACTGACTGGTCGTGGGTTATGTGGCTAGCAAGCAGCAGAGTCCCAGCATTGGGTCCAGAGCTCGCACTCTTTCCATGCACCACACTGCCTTAATACTTGTATCTCTGAAGAGTAGCAAATATTCTCAAAGTGCCAATAAGTGTTCTGCATGTTTAGGAATCCTAAAGTTAAGTTCCTAAAGTTAAGATCTCATATGAAAGCTCTGTGAAGTAGAATGAAAAAATTTGTCATTATGAACACTCCATGGGTTACTGAGGATAACAAATTAATGAACGACTTCTTGCTGGTGCTGAAAAGTGATCCAAATAATAGCTTTTCTTCATATTTATTTTGTCAATATTTGATACATTTTTAAGAGGAATTAGAGATAATTTCAAGAGGTTAACTATATTTTTGTTTTGAAAAAAGGAGCAAGATTATTGAGTAATATCGTGGAATCTTACGACAACATATTGTCAGGAGCTCAGGTGAGCAGGGAGAGGAAGAGCTGGGCTGGCAAGTGTCAGAGTAGCCAATTATAGCCACAAGACCAAAAGGAAAGATTTAGCCCTTAATCACCTACTGTGATGATGTAAGCAAGAGTATAAAATGGAAGAAAATGTCAACTTCCCTTCCTCCTTTCTCCTTCATTGAACGGTGCACAGTCAGGAGTCTGGTGGATCAGCACAGGCATGGGGGTCATCTCACTGTTGAGGAAGCCCCCAGCAAAGGGCTCAGGCAGTTTAGAGACTCTGGCATTGAGAGGAGAGTGAAGGGGAGGGCCTGGGGTGGAAAAGGCAGAGCACAGAGTCAGAGTGGGGCAAAATGTCTTCAAGGTGTACCCCTTCTTCCCCATCTGCCATAAGGTGGCCTCAGCAGAGGCACCTGAAGAGGACCTCTGCCCAAGGCCCCAGATAAAAAGATCTAGGAATGAAGGCACCTGGGCTGTCAATGCAATTATGCAAAGAGCTTGACCTGCCGCCTAGGCCTGAGTCCTGGACTGTCTTCCCTTCAGGGACGGCAACGCACTGGCTTTGCACCAAGGGTGGTGCAGAGTGGGCAGTCCGCCCCCAGTGCCTGCCAGGTAAAGCCTTTGTAATTGCTTATGATAAGTCCTAAAACATCACACAGATTTTTGTGGGTTTTGTTTTGGATGAAGTTAATTTTATTGAAATGCCTGACAAAGGCTTTAATACAAGTGTATATTGGATACTTCAAGAAAAATGAAAACATGGCTTTCATTAGAAGACAAAATAATAAACTAGCATAGGTGAATATGAAAGAAATAATCAATACAAGGGTTAGATGTGAAATAGATCATTATAAAAAACTTAAAATCCCCCATATAGAAAATGTCTTGCCAGGAATCAATTAAAATGATTTATCATTTGAAATATAGAACTGACAAACATACAAATGGTATCATAGGAAGACAAAGAGATTTTTAAAAATGAAAGTAGAGTTAAGATATGTTCTAGATAAACTAGGAAGCTCCAACCTATATATAATTGGAATTCTATAATAACAGAAAAAAGGGAAGAGAGTGAAAATTGCTAATAATTCCTATAATTGATGAAAGATAATACACATTGGTTTTAACCGGGAGCTTGACTCCTCACATTTGATTTCAAATATAAGCTTGGTCAGACTGTGTCTATCACATGATTATCTGTTAAATGCAGGTTTTTTCCTCCTCAGCCACTATAAATATTCTCAGTGAACCCTGCTGTACCTTAAATATTGTAAGTTTATA
>NW_012139413.1:9975736-9979265 GCF_000956105.1 Propithecus coquereli
GATATACTACATAAATATGCCTAAAAGGTTTAACTCTGTAGTCCTTCATGGCACCTGGGAGAATTTTTATTCAAGAATTCCTTCGATGACTGTGGATTGCTCATGTTGGGCCAAATTAAAAATGTGATTATGAATATAAAACACAGACAGAACAGGAGTAATGTGCCTTTAGTGGGATAAAGGAGGTGGAGGGAAAATATCCAGGGCCTTTGTACTATATCCCCACATCAGTTAAGAGTTGAGGGAGATGAAATACACAGTAAGAGTGTCAAAGGCACGTAACATCATTCTACTATCATAAAGTAAACTTGAGAAAAATCTACTGGCTATGCCAAACATGCCAGAAATCATCCCAAGTTGTTATTGTTACTGGTTTTATATTTTGTTTCATCTCAACCATTGCAATTGCATTGCTTCCTGAATTATGATAGGGCCTAAGAGGTAGAATTCAATAACCCTGAGTCGTAAAATCAGAAAGGTTGTGAACAATTGGATACAGAGCCAAACACAGGGAGTGGGGTTGTGGTGCCGGGGGCCGTCTCCTCATACGCACGTTCTCTGAATCTGCAGAAAATGAATGTTTAAGAATGTTTTTGGACCTACAGAGGGAGGAGGTTAAGAAAATTTTCTAGAAATTGAGGTATGATAATTGAGACTTAATTATATTAATAACTTAAGATATATAAAAGTGTCATTCACAGTATTTTGTTTAACAAGCTGTCTTTATTGTTTTATTTTAGTGTAAAAATAGTGTTAGACTTTTTATAGATTTGTTCATCACATAAACCTCAAACTCCATATTCTCTGTAAAATCTTAAATACCTCTACTGTCAGTTCTCCTATGTTAGTAATTTTTCAAGATCCTAACCCTCATATTTGGAAAAAGCCTATTATTGATCCATAAGTTGCCTGTGAAATATGATTTTATATTTGAACTTGAATCACTTTGAAATAATTGCATTTATTGAGTTACTGCTATGAATTAGGTACTTTAGACACATTATTTTATTTAATCTTTAAAGCAATTCTGTAATAAATATTATTTTCCACATTTAACAAATGAGGAAATCAAGGCTCAGTAGAGTTTAGGTACTTGATCATATTACATATGCATAGAATAGAATTGATACTCAAGCCAAATTGATTCCAAATCTTGCTTATACCACAGTGGTACACTTTTCCTCTCTCTATTACAATTCAGAATAACTAGATAAGCAATGTGAAGCAAGTAGAAATACATATTCTAGACTAAAGTCACATAGTTTATTTGGAAAATCTATACCTTGTGAAAAGCTTTCGGTGGGTGAATTACAAGTACTATTTGGTTTCAATGTGTTTCTGTGTTCTCTTGTATGTAATGGAGATTTTAATGTTACCTTTTCTCATACCAATTGTTGCAGATAAGGATGGCAAATCTTGGGGAAATTAAGTGAATAACTTTGAGGTAATCATCAAATGGAGGCACTGAATATTTTGACTTGCTGAAGAGAAACATGAGGCCCTGAAATCTCTGAAACTTCAGCTGTATAATTTCAGGTCCTCTAACATAGAGAATGAACTGGATCAGTGACATGGAACTCAGAAAATAAGCATCATTTTTATGTGAATTATTTAGCCATACCTTACAGATATACAGTTCTGTTTCTGTATTCCCTTCCCCAACCCTATGAAGAATGCGGTTTCAATGCAAAGACTTTCAATTTGACTTTCTGAAACATACCTCAGACCTACTCCCAAAGTTTTGTAGGAATTTCTCTCTCTCTTTCTTTAATTTCCACATTATTCTGAAATGCTACCAGTTTTACAGACCCATACTTATCTAGAGAAAAGAACACTAGGGAGTTTTTAAAAAAGACTTCCTAATTTTGCTAATTAGAGGTCAAATGTAACTCACTGGATTAAGGTGTTCCCTTTAAGGTTTAATAAATTCTTCTTATTATGTGTGTGTCTAAAAATATGGCATTTTAAATGTTTTCCTGGCTAGTTTTAAAACACAGCACATCTAGTTGTATAAAAGCAAAAACAGAACCAACTTTTTATTAGTTTTATTGATATCAAAGGAAATCTGTTGTTACTTTAGAGTGAACAATTGTTTTTGTTATTTTAATCTTCCTCTCCAAGAACGCGGTCTTTCACTGTGTTCAAGTGTCTTTTGTGTCCTTCAGTAGTATTTTAAGGTTTTCTGCATATAGATATTGCCTATTTCTTATTAATTTTATTCATAGCTATGTTTTCTTTGCTTTTTAGTTATAGCTTTTAATTTCTGATTAGTTTTATGTATATAAACGTGTATATATTAATATAATTTCTGTCTCTACAGAATTTCACTTATGAAACTATTAATTTGATACCTAAAGGTATTATTGAAATTCTTACTGTTTGTAATATGTTTTCAATTGATATTGGGTTTTTCAGGTTTCAGATTTTATCATCTATTTCCCTCTTCCTTGTCAATTTTTATAGAACTAATTTATATCTTTCTTAATTGTATAGACTAATGGCTATAGGAATATAAAAATAAGAGTGCTGATACTAAGCATTTTGACCTGTTTCGGACTTCAGGGTGAATGCCTCCAGTGTATCTCCATTAAATATGGAACTGCTTTATAGTATGTTACTTAAGATTTTTGCAATAAGATTCATGAATTAGAGTGGTTTGCATTTTTATAATTTAATCTTTTTAAGGTTTAGGATCAATGTTAAACTTGTATCATAAAAATAATTTAGAAGTTTTCTTTCTTCATCTGTGCCAACAGTTTATCAATACTGGACTTTTCTGCTATTTAAAGGATATAGTGTTTGCATTTTAAGGTGAGCTCTTACCCTTTAGCAGTTATGGTTTGCTGCTACTTTCTGAGATAAGATGATGCTGGAGTCTTTCACTACTGTTCCTAATTCTCTTGTCTTCTGAGTGTGTGTGTGTGTGTGTGTGTGTGTGTGTGTGTGTGTGTGTATAACTTCTGCCTGATCTTAGGTTTTATACCTCTTATATGAATTTTTGGAATCTGAAATTTTGTCTTCAAAATTTTTTTGAAAAAGATTTTCACAGGTTGTTTGCCTTTCATTGTTACATTTCTGTGATTTCCAGGACTTACTATCATGCTCATATGAGATTCACCTTGGTTTTTTGCTTTTTCTTTTCCATTTTTATAAAAACTATAAATCATTCTTAAATTGATTAATCCTTAATTCATAATTATTCGTAAATAGTTTTAAATTGCATCTTGATTGATGTACAGCTTGGGCCTAGAGGTGGAAATTTACTAGAATAAATGCTGACTATCTTTGTGCATAAATGAATTTTGATAAACAAGGGCATTATATAGTGAATATGTGATCACCTCTTCAGAGTTCATTATAGCCTTTACCCATTATGTAGCAATCCTGAAGTTTCCATAGACTGACCCCACAATTAGATCCCAGTTAGATCCCACAGATCTAATTGGCCTAAACTAGTCAGGGTATAGCATTTTCCTGGCCATAGTGATTTTTTTCCCCAATGAAAAATAGGTGACCTAAGTAGATACAA
>NW_012139413.1:9980413-10000851 GCF_000956105.1 Propithecus coquereli
CCCCTTATTTGTATTTTTTTTCATCAATTTTAGCTAATAATTCTTGTTTAAGTCAGTTTATTTTTGGAGAGGATATAAAGTTAGGGAGCTGTCCAAAAGACCACACTCACTTTGATACCAATTACAAGCCTGGAGGTCCCCACGACCAACCTTATATTCAATAATTTGCTAGAAGAACTCCCAGAACAGTTACAGTTTATTACAGTAAAAAAATACACATTAAAAATCAGCCAAGGAAATAGATACATGAAGCGAAGTCCAGGAAATTTTCAATTGTGGAGCCTCTAGATTTTCTCTTCCCTTGGAATCATGTGTGTTACTATTTTTCCCCAACAACGATGTGTGAGAACACACGTGAAGTATTGTCAATGAGGGAAGTTCACTAAGCTTTGTTGTCCAGAGATTTTATGGGGGCTCCATCACATAGGCAGAGGTGACTGCCCATGTAGTTGAATTTCATCTCCAGCCCTTCCAGAGGTCCAAGTGATGCCATTGACCTGAACCCCCTGACCCAAGTCACGTTGTTAAAGTATCTGATTCGGCTAAGCCCCACCCTAATTCACATTTTTAGATAATCTGTTGTAACCCAACACACTCAGGCAAACAAAGACACTCTATCAGGAATGGCATTCCAAGGGCTTAGATATTACCTACCAGGACTCAAGGGTGAAGGGCAGATATCTCTTTAGGCAAAGTTAAATTTTTTACTACATGGTTGGCAGAAGTGGGGTTCTAGTTCTTGAAATGTAAGAAGTTATATGCCCTTACTGAAATATATAATAGGGAAGAGACTGATAAGATTAATTATTAGATTTGACTCTTTTTGTGGGTACTTCTATCTAGAATTGAAATATTGATTTATGAAAATAAAAAAGAAGAAACATTCTCAGGAAAGTGGCAGATTTCACTTGAATTTATTTTCTTTAAATCACAAAGAAAATGTCTAGACATATGTTTCTTATAGGTTAATTAAAATTTCTACAAACCACCCTATAAAATATATTTCTTTATAGTAGCGCCATGTTTTTGTACTGCATTAATTTGTTTTTTATGGCATCAGATATTTTCTCTGTACCCAGAAGAACCTGATTAGAATATGGGTTGTTCTAAGACAGATATGAAATAGTTGACATTATTATAGCTTTCCAAAATAGGTGAAATTAACATAATGTCCAGTAGACATAGCAAACATGACCCAATATAAAGTTATAAGTTAATCCACTTGCACAGTTTATCAAATTTTTAAAAACATCTATTCCTTTTTTAATAGGGAAATTATTTTATTTCCAGCAATGGAAGAATGTCTAAGAAGTCAAAAAATAAATCACACTGACTATGTATAAGATGTGTTCTAGATGGTAGTAGTGAATCTTTGGTATGAAGAAACTGAAGACTGGTAAAAGATTACAACTATAGGCTATAGTTTTTAATTTTTTTTGCCCTCTTGGAAAAATCAATTTTGGTGGACATTCATAGCCAACGAATTATACAGAAACTCCAGTGTCAAATAGACACCCTTAGTCAAAGTATTGACTGAAAAGAATGCTATAACGGTCTCTAAGACATAAATAAGGAATTAGCATAGAAAAGTGATGGGAAAGAACTTTTTTTTGGGGGGGGAGGAGAACTTTTAAGACACCTCTATGACATGTCCATATTAAAAACACAAAATGAAATTCCAACTTTAGGGATTCTCTTTTGGTTTCATTTCTGGGTCCTTTGTCTGTTGTGATTATTTTTTTTTTTTATTTCAGCATATTATGGGGTACAGATGTTTAGGTTACGTGTGTTGCCCTTGGTTCCCCCCCCCCAAGTCCGTGTTTCAAATATGTCCATCCTTCAGGTAGTGCGCATTGCACTCCTTGTGTATACAAATGATTATTTAATAAAAGTAGTCCTTTTCAATCTGCTATTTCACCTATCAGATTTTTAAGGCTATGGAAACAGAAATTCAGGTAAATAAGTTATTTTATCCTGTGACAGGCCTTTGCCAGTAGTGTGGCAGTGAAGCTTTTGTGGGCTTTCAACAATATAATTAGTAAAAAGAAAATTAGATTCAGTATTCAGTTGTTAATGCTTGGTTTCAACTTCTTTGTTGTTAGACTTTTTGTGCTTTGTGTGTTTGCATTGCCTAATTTAATGTGTTTCTGGTGAGATCCATATAGGTGACTGAAAAAAATCCAATCCCTAGGATAACTGGACATTATTGTACAATACACACTTGCAATTTTATGTAGAGTAGTTTTTTTTTTCAATTGTACATAAATCATGGTTTCCAATAAGATCCCTTCAGATTTTGAATAGGGACATTTCTGTTTTCCTACTCTTTCCACCCAGACACTCTTCAAATTGTAGACTCCACATTGCAATTTTGTTGTTCAAGTTTATTTTCCAGCATCTGTTGAAGTGATTTTCAAAGTAAATGTTTAAAAGAATACTTCTTGAAAAAATGTGCTACATTCTTTATCTAGTTACACATGCTGAGCTTCTGTAGGCACAGTTATCACCCTCTTTACCTGTATAGGTGCAATTAGTGCTATTTGTTCTTTTAGTATCAAATCTTCTGTAATGAGCAGAAACCATCTTTTTCAGGCAATAGTACTAAAAAATGATTAAATAAGTTAAGAAAATGTCTCCTTAGAATGACATAATGCTTCCAAAAATAGATTTCAATGTATATGAGGTATTTTGGAGAATATCCTTTGAGGAATAAACAATTATATGTCTCAAATTTATAATTATTAAACTTAATAATATTCAGTATCCAATACTCCATAGTTGCTGATACACTTTATTAGTAATAATTAGCCTGGCTGTTCTTACTGAAATTAAAGTAGTTATACAATGTCCTACTTAACAAATAAAAAAAAATGAAGCTAATAACTGGCCATTTTACTAAATATGAAAAAGAGAAAACAAATGGCATTATGCTGTTCTTATTCCCTGATCTTGATCTTCCTAAATCTATCTCTGAAAGAAGGATCTGAAGCATTTTCTAGCTTGGCCATTAATTTTTATAGCAAGAGTGACAAATATTCAGATTAATTCCAACATTGTTAGAATACTAATTCAATTCACAGAGTTCTCAGAAGACATTTTTTTATCCTAAAATATTTATTTAATACATATTAGTGAGCATCTAGCACATACAAAACATTCTGGTTGATGCTATGAAGATAAAAATGACCCAGACATGGGCCATCCTTCCCTTGTGGAGATTAGTATCCATGAAGAAAGATGAGATATACAGAGCAAACAATAATATAGTAAGATGTTAATTATTGTTATGAAAGAAATATAAATAAATAAAACTTCAGGGGAGAAAGTCTTTATTCCCCCTAGTTAGGGAGGGAGATCATTTGTAAGTCCACTTAGACAATGTTAGAGAGAAAAGATTTAGGGAAGAATTGTCACAGACACTCTAGATAGAGAGTTCACTCTAGATAGAGTGAACCAAAGTTCAGAAAGGTGAACACATGGGATATGTTTGTGGGACATGAAAAGCTGTTTCATTGGATTGTAAGGGACATCAAAGGGAAAAATTGAAGGTCATATTGAAAAGGTGTGTTGGCCAGGGCCAGATTATTTGCTCGGTATACTCATTTAAGATGGTGACCCAGAGGTCACTCACTGTCTTAGTTCATTTTCTGCTGCTATAACAGAATACCACAGACTGGGAAAATTGTAAAGAAAAGTTTATTTGGCTCACAGTTCTAGTGACTGGGAAGTCCAAAAGCATGGCACCAGCATCCGGCAAGGGTCATCCTGTGGTGTAAGGACATGAGTGTGCATGTGAGACAGAGATAAAATAGGGGCTAAATATATCCTTTTAGCAGGCACCCACTCCCAAGATGACCAACCCACTCCCACAATGATGGCATTAATTTACTCATAAGGGTGGAGCTCTCATGACATAATAACCTCTTAAGGACCCTATCTCTGTTTTGTATATTTCAAAATAGTGAGACAGTACAAATGTTTTTGGTTGCATGGGTCACTTTTGTAATGCTTGAGTTGTGGCAGTAAGTGTGCCCATCATCCAAATAATTGTCATTGTACTTGTTAGGTAGGTTTTTGTCCATCTTCCCCTCCCCCCCCCCGCCACTTGATTTTCACTAAGTTTTACTTCCCTCTGTGCACATGAATGTTTATAGGTTAGTTCCCATTTAATACTGAGTACATGTGGTATTTGTTTTTTTCATTGTGTAGATACTTCACTTAGGATGATGATCTCCAGTTCTATCCAAATTGTTGCAAAAGGCATTAATTCATCCTTTTATATGGCTGAGTAGTATTCCATGATATATACACAAACATCACATTTTGTCAATCCACTCATGAATCAGTGGGCACTGGAGTTGATTCTACATCTTTAAAATTGTGAATTGTGCTGCAGCAAACATTTGAGTGCAGGTGTCTTTTTGATAAAATTACTTATTTTTCTTTGGGTAGATACCCAGTAGTGGGATTGCTAGATTGAATGGTAGGTCTCCTTTTAGTTCTTTGAGGAATTTCTATACTGTTTTCCATAGAGACTGTACTAATTTGCAGTCCCACCAAAAGTGTATAAGTGTTTCTCTCTGCATTCATGCCTGCATCTATTGTTTATGGACTGTTTAATAAAATCCATTCTGACAGGGGTAAGGTGGTATCTCGTGGTTTTAATGTGCATTTCTCTGATGAGTAGTGATATTGAGGATTTTTTCGTATGTTTATTGACCACGTGTCTATCCTTTTTGAAAAGCTTCTGTTCATGTCTTTTGCCCACTCTTTAATGGGGTAGTTTGTTTTTTTCTTGTTGATTTGTTTGTGTTCTTTGTAGATTCTAGTTATTTGCCCTTTATTGGATGTATAGTGTGCCAATATTTTCTCCCATTTTGTAGGTTATGTATTTGCTCTGCTGATTATTTCCTTATCTGTGCAGAAGCTTTTTAATTTAATCAAGTCCAATTTATTTATTTTTGTTGTTGCTGTGATTGACATTGGGGTCTTTTTCATAAATTCTTTGCCTAGGCTGATATCTAGAAGAGTTTTTCTCCATTTTATTCTAAAATTCTTATGGTTTTATCCCTTACATTTAAGTATTTTATCCATCTTTGCTGGGAGTTAGCTACTCCCCCAGCAAAACAGGTCCCAGGCAGGATCATCGCAAGGGATTTGGAAATAATGGAGACAGACACAAAGTGTAGCTTAAAGTGATGGGGGAGTCAGGGATCCTCCAGCATTCTGGTAAGCCAGGAAGCACTAAGTGAAATCCCACATCAGTATTTATTGTTACAGTAAGCAGTTGTCCTTGGTTAAAGAATTATGTGTACAGATCATTCGTAAAGGTTTCAAGGGACCCTTACCTAATTCTGTCTATAAGAATAGACGATTACAAAACTTTTCTAAGGTAAACATTTTAAGCCCTACGTTAAGAATAGATCTAGCTGAGCATATAAATTAAAAATAAAAATGTATGAAGCAGGAACACTGAGTCTGTATATTAATCTAATCTATTTCTCTAAATACAGAGACATGTGGTCAGGAGTGAAGCAGGAACAGCCTTGAAGTTTAAGATAGTTCCAGCTGCACGTTGTCTGCTGGGCAAGCATTTCGATCAGCTTCTTAGCTTTGGGCCCAATGTTGAGCTCTGCCTTGCACAAGTTCATGGTGATGGCTTGCTGGCCTCAAACGTTGCCTTGCAGACATTTTCTGATCAGTGGAACGCCCCTCTTGTTGCTAAGTAGCTTCTAGTCTGTGAACTAACCACACCCATAGATTCCTTCAAGGCGAAGCCCTGCAAAACTCCTGAAACTTTTCATGTCCCTGAATCCTATATTCCAACACATCTTGAATTAATTTTTGTGTATGGTGAGAGATATGGATCCTGTTTCATTCTTCTGCGTGTGGCTATCCGAGTCTCCCCATACCACTTATTGAATAGGACTTCTTTTCCCCAATGTATATTATTATCTGCTTTGTAAAAGATCTGTTGACCGTATGTGGATGGTTTTATATCTGGGTTCTCTGTTTTGTTCCATTGGTCTATGTCTCTATTTTTGTGCCAATGCTGTTTTGGTCACTATAGCCTTGTAGTATAGTTTGAAGTCTGATAGTGTGATGCGTCCAGATTGCTTTTGCTATTTGGGTTCTTTCAAGTTTAAACAAAGCATAGAATTATTCTTTCTAGATCTAAAAAATATGATGATATTTGATGGAGATTGCATTGAATCTGTAAATTACTTTGTGTAGTATGGACATTTGAACAACGTTGATTCTACCAAAACATAAGCATATGTTTTTCCATTTGTTTGTGTCATTTGCAATTTCTTTCCTCAGTATTTTGTAGTTCTCTTTGCACAGGTCTTTCACCTCCTTGGTTAAGTACATTCCTAGGTATTTTATTTTCTTTTTAGCTATTGTGAATGGTATTGAGTCTTTGATTTGACTCTCAGCTTGACTGTTATTAGTATATAGAAATGCTACTGATTCCTGTACATTAGTTTTATAACCTGAGACTTTGGTGAATTTATCAATTCCAGGGGTCTCTTGGTGGCATCACTGGGGTTTTGTAGATAAAAGTTTATATCATCAGCAAAAAGCTGTAGTTTCACCTCCTCTTTTCAAATTTGTGCACCTTTAATTTCTTTCTCTTGCCTGATTGCTCTGGATAGGACTTCCAGCACTATGTTGAAGAGGAGTGGTGAAGTGGGCATCCTTGTTTTGTTCCAGTTCTTAGTAGGAATGCTTTCAACATTTTCCCATTCAGTATCATATTGGCTATGGGTTTGTCATTTATAGCTTTTATCATTTTGAGACATGTTCTTTCTATGCCTAGTTTGTTGGGTGTTTTTATCAGGAAAGGGTGTGGATTTTGTCAAATGCTTTTTCTGCATCCACTAAGATGATCACATGTTCTTTGTTTTTGATTCTGTTTACGTGGTCAATCACATTTATTGACTTACGTATGTTGAACCAACCTTGTATCCCTCAAATGAAGCCCATTTGGTCATGGTGGATTAATTTTTTAATATGCTGTTGAATTCAGATTGCTACTATTTTATTGAGGGGTTTTGTATCTATATTCTTAAGGGATATTGGTCTATAGTTTTCTGTTTTTCTTGGGTTCTTCTTGGATTTGGTATCAAGGTGATCCTGGTTTCATAAAATCACTTGGGGAGGAATCCCTTTTTCCTGATATTATGGAATCATTTCTGCATTATGTGTACCAGCTATTCTTTATAGGTATGTTAAAATTTGACTGAAAATCCATATGGTCCAGGACTTTTTTTTGTAGGAATGTTTTTTTGTTTTGTTTTGTTTTGTTTTACTGTTTTATTCTCACTACTCGTTATTGGTCTTTCAGGAGTTCTATTTCTTGCTGTTTTGAGTCTTGGGAGGTTGTTTGTCCATTTCCTCTACATATTCTAGTTTATATGCATAGAAATTTTCATAGTTTTCAAATGATATTTTGTATTTCTGTGGTATCAGATGTGATATCTCTTTTTTTCATTTCTGATTGAGCCTATTTGGATCCTATCTCTTCTATTCCAGGTTGATCTAGCAAGAAGTCTATCAGTTT
Organism: Propithecus coquereli; assembly: GCF_000956105.1. Classification (NCBI taxonomy): domain Eukaryota; kingdom Metazoa; phylum Chordata; class Mammalia; order Primates; family Indriidae; genus Propithecus; species Propithecus coquereli. The sequence goes on from NW_012139413.1 coordinate 9,987,978, forward strand.
TGTTTATGTATTCAAAGAACCAACTTTTTGTTTTGTTAATCCTTTGTATTTTGTTTGTTCATTTGTTTGCTTCCTATTTCATTTAGTTCTGCTCTGATCTTAGTTATTTCTTTTCTTTCTTTCTTTCTTCTTCTTTTTTTTTTTTTTGCTGGCTTTGGGTTTAATTTGCTCTTCCTTTTCTAGTTCCATGACATGTGTCATTAGATTGTTAATTTGTGATCTTTCTGTCTTTTTGATGTAGGCATTTAATGCTATGAATTTTCCTCTTAGCACTTTTTTGGCACTAATTCCCATATAATTTCATAGCTTGTGTCTGCTTTGTCTTTCAGTTTGAGGAATCTTTTGATTTCCATCTTAATGGCATTATTGACCTAATGTTCAGCAGCAGGTTGTTTAATTTTCATGATTTTGTGCATAATTGAGTGTTTCTCTTGGAATTGATTTCTAGTTTTTTTCCACTATGGTGTAAGAAGATACATGGTATGATTTCTATTTTTTTAAATTTGTTGAGATATGTTTTGTGGCCTAAGATATTATCGAGCTTGGAGAATGTTCCATGTGCTGATGAGAAGAATGTATATTCAGTAGTTTGGGGGTAAAGTGCTTTGTAAATGTTTCTTGGGCCCAATTGTACTAGAGTCCATTATAATTCCAGTGTTTCTTTATTTATTTTCTGCTTGGAAGATCTATCCAGCTCTGTCAGTGGGATGTTGAAGTCCCTAGCAATTACGATGGTGCCATTTATCTCTTTGTTTAGATCTAGTAGAATTTGCTTTATGAATCTGAACACTCCTGTTTTAGGTCCATAAATATTTAGGATTATTGTCTTCTTGTTGAATTGCTCCCTTTACCATTATATAATGGCCATCTTTGTCTTTCTTTACCATTGTTGATTTAAAGTCAATTTTATCTGATATAAGAATGGCTACACCTGTTTTCTTTTAGTTTCCATTTGCATGGAATATTTTTTCCACCCCCTCACCTTGATTCTGAACGAGTTCTTGTGGGTTAGATATGTTTCCTGGAGAAAGAAGATAGTTGTATTGTATTTTTTCATCCATTCATCTAGCCTGTGTATTTTGAGTGAGGCATTCAGATCTTTTATGTTGATTGGTAGGATTGATATATGGGATGCTGTTGTGTTCATCATGTTGGGTAGCACCTTATTGCCTCATTTATCCTCTCATGCTCTTGTTTTATATGAGCTCTGAGCTTTAGTTTTTGGGTAGTTTTACACTGGTTTGTGTCTGTTTTGCTGATCCATGCATAATGCTATTCTGAGTATTTCCTGTAAGGCAGATCTTATCTTGACACATTTCTTCAATGTTTTCTTGTCTGGAAAAGTCTTTATTTCTCCTTCATATATGAAACTTAGGTTTGCTGGATAAAAATTTATAGGCTGGCCGTTGTTTTGTTTAAGAAGACTGAAGATGAGGCCCCAGTCCTTTTTGGCTTGCAAGGTCTCTACCGAGAAGTCTGCAGTTGTCCTGATGGGTTTTCCTTTGTAAGTTACTTGATGTTTTCATTTCGTGTCTCTCAGGAGTTCCTCCTTCATGTTGACTTTGGCCAGTTTGATGACTATATGTCTTGAAGAGTCCGTCTTTGCAATGAATCCCCCAAGTGTTTGCTGAGCTTCTCGTACCTGGATATCTAAATCTTTAGCAAGACCGAGAAGTTTTTCTCAATTATTCCGTCAAACAGGTTTTCTAGTCCTTGTGAATTTTCTTCTTCACCATCAGGTATGCCTATTATTCTTATATTTGGCCATTTTACATAATCCTGTGTTTCTTGTAGGCTTTGTTTGTTCATTTTTCTTCTTTGTTCTTTATTTTTGACTGGGTTAATTTGAGAGAGTTGTGTTCAAGCTATGAAATTCTTTCTTCTACCTGGTTTAGTCTGTTCTTAAGGTTTCCACTGTGTTTTGTATTTCCTTAAATTAATTTTCTATTTCCAGAAGTTTTTTTTTTAACATGTCTATATCTTTAGCAAGTTTTTTTATTCATTTCCTGAATTGTTTTTCTGGCTTCTTTAAGTTGTTTTTTCATTTTCTTTGGATTTCATTGAGCTTCCTTGTAATCCATATTTGGAATTCTGTATCTGTCATTTCAGTATTTTCATTTTATTTGAGATTCATTGCTGCAGAACTGTTTTTCCCCTTTGTGGATATACTTTCAGTCAGATTTTTCATACTTCTGGAGTTCTTGCCCTGATTCCTTCTCTGGAACAGCTATTGCTTATTGTTTTTGGATTTTCATTTGATGGTGCTTTTTTCTCCCCCTCACTCACAAGGGTGTGTCTTTAGCATATGTTGGGTAAGAACATGTGACTTTTCTTGTGGGTACTTTGGTGATCTAGGTTCTGGATGGATACCTTGGTTATAGATATCCTCAGTGTGGTGGTCTTCTCAGTTGCTAGTTATTTGTAAGCTGTAGTGGTGATGAGCTATATGTGTGGGCACATTTTCTGTCTCGTTGATGAAAGAGGATGGAGCTTTTTGAAATCCTTTCTCTTCCCCTCACCCTATGCTATTCTTAATGGTGTAAATTATATTGACCCACCCAGTTTAATCTCTAAGACATTAGGTGATGCTTGTGGGTAAGAATCAACAACACCCTAGATGATTGAGTCAGTAAATATTGTAAAGGGCTGTACAAATTGACCTTCCTGCCAGTAGAGGCTGCTTGCCATTCAGAATCAGCTGCAGTGTTGTTTTTGGGTCCTGTGACCCTTTCTATCCCCTCAGAAAAAGCACTCAAATGTGGCTAACCTGGCCACAATTCTGATTTCACAATTCCATAAATCATAATTGTCTGACAGCCAAGTTATAAACTGAATTAAAAAAAACAAGAAATTCTCACTGATAAATAAGACAATAAAACGAAGCAGAACTACACACACACACACACACACACACACACGCCACACACAGTGCACAGTGGTAGTGGGGCCCCAGAACTTCCAGATGAGTCCTTATTCTCCACCACAACAGAGGCCAGTGTGGGAGTGAGGCTGGGTGGGGATTAGTTGGATAAGCCTGCCCTCAAACTCCACAAATTCTGGTAAGGAAGCTGTCTTGGTAGGGGTCAAAGTTCTCTCCAAGGCTGCTGGGAATAGCCACCAGGGAGGGATGGAAGTGCCCCACAGAGTCAAAAAGTCTCCTTGTAGGGGCTGGGCCATTTGAGATTCACACTCTGGCTGTTATGAGTGGGTTTTACTCTTCTCCCCCCTCCCCTGCTCTGCAGTCTGCCTTATGCATCTGCTGGCAGGCAGGGGCCCAAATCAGCTGAGCTCCCCAGCAATGGTGCTGTGAGCTGGGAGCTTCTTTGTCCAGGATCCCACCCAGGTCAAGATGCAGCCTTCCTCTGTGGGGAGTGGTGCTCCATGAGTGTGCTGTGGCTCAGATTCACACTGCACTCTTCTCTCAGTTCTGCGCAGGCAGGCTTCATTGCTTTTTGAGATTAGTTCACAAATATCTGCTCCATGCCCCTGAGCAACATGATTGAGTCCTGGGGGTGCAGGATCTGGCCTGTGGGCCTCTCCTCAGGTCCCTGAAGATCAATCCCTGACCATGTCAGTGAGAAGGGTGCTGATCCCGAGTTGTCTATGGGGTGGTCAAGCAGGTTTGATGTCTCTCTGCTTTGGGGTGTGCCCTCCTGTGATGGAACAGCCAGGCAAGCAGCACCAGGAGTGCCGGTGAGCAGGGAGTTAATTCACAGTATGAGTATCCCTTAGTTTGCTGTAGGTTTTTAAGAGGAAAGGCTTGAGCCTGACACTCTGTGGAAGCCTCGGTGTAGTGTACGCATCGATAGAGAGGAAGCAGCCGCTACGCTCCTGAAAGCCCTGGCTCAGTTGTCTCCTCAGCAGCTGCAGGCGGGCGAGGGGAAGAGGAGGCAAAGAGTCTGAATGGAGGGCAGCTAGCACTCTGATTGCCTTTGTCCCCCTCTCTGAAAGGCAGCCTGCCTGGAATGTCTAGGCTCTAGGGTCACACAGATCCCCTAGGACCCACTGGCCTCTGTGGTTCCCACAGTCTGAGCTGGAGTTGGGAAATGTTTGTGTGAGAATGAGCGAGATGTAAACACAGGTCCTGAAGCTCACTGGGGAGGACAAAGGCACACAGTGGGTGGAGAAGCAATATGGTACCTGCCGTCTGGATTCAGGTCTGTGGCTATGGGATGTGACCGTAATGGGGCTGACAGCCTGGTGCTTTGTCCTCAAGAAGATCCCAGTTTACTGGTGCAGCCACTTTTGGGCTCATGAGGGTAGAAAGGCTCTCCAGCAGCCTGGGAGCCTGTTGACTGCAAGAGATGTGAGAAAGGGAGAAACAACCCCCCACCTACCCTTTTCACCAGCCTCTAAGCCTCTCGCAGGTTGATGGCTGCTGATATCTTGCTCCTTCTTGTTCTGTTCTGCAACTTCTTCCCATGGAATCTCTGGTAGGTTGTGGCACTTATCCCTTGGAATTACACTGGATTTATGTTTTTCCCCCTTGTTCATCTGTAACTTTTTCTTCTTTCTGAGGCGATCTGGCAGCCGATGTCTCTGGTCAGCCATCTTGTCTCTCCTCCCCTACATCTTAATACTATTATAATGGCATTTAAATTTCAACATGAGTTTAAATGGGACATTCAAACTACAGCATTCACTAATCAATTTTAGCCTGTCTAGGAGCATTTTGGATATGTCAATCAATTTGAAGCCAGCAGCATCCAGGAAAGCCTCAGAATTTAGATCTTATGGTGAGGTTTAAACTAGGTCTCAGTAGCTCGTAACTTTGCCTGCCCTCGTGAACTTCTGCAGCTAGAATGTAGGAGCAGAATGCTAATGGATGTGATTCATCCCATACCTTAAGGGAAAATATAGAGAATGTTCTTTTCACACAACTTGTGTTTTATGGGTAGGGCTTACTAGCCCCTTTCTGTTGAACAACTACTTACAGTGTGCTAGTGCTAAAGTTGCACAAAAAGACTACCTGTGAGGGTATATTGTTATTTTTTTCTTTTGTTCTTTTTTTTGAGATGTAGTAATTGAGTTAGAGTAGTAGGATAACTCTGGAATTCAAAGTAAGATCTGACCCAAAACTAACCTGCTAACTTGGCCACAATTCTAATTCACAATTCCATAAATCATAATTGTCTCAAAGCCAAGTTCTCAACTGAATTAAAAAACAACAGGAAATTCTCACTGATAAATAAGACAATAAAACCAAGGAGAACTACACACACACACACACACACACACACACACACATCTCCAAGCAAACAATTATGTAAAATATAGTGCAGGAAGATAGATTTTAATTTTAATGACTTGGTATCTGCAAAGAGGGGGAATATTGCTATACCCTTTAGTAGTTAAATACAGCCCATGTTTCTGATATTATATATTAAGGGTAGACAAATCCAAAAAATACATATAATTTTCAAATCCTTGTTTCGTGTACCACAGGTTCCAGTTATTTAAGATACAGACATTATAACCATCTATCCACATTAATATTATTCATAATCTTAGAATAGAGAATTTAGTCAAATAATACTTGGTCTCAAAGACCACACAACACTAAAATTCCATTGATTTGAATATTACTTCATATACACATGTACAATCCTGCAGCAAGGAAAAAATACAAATGCTAAGAAGAGTACTAAACACATATAAACTGATCTGGCACAAGTTCAAAAATATATGACAACACGTGAAGCTCAAACTTTGAATTGTTAGACTCAAAAGCATCTAGTTCTGGACCCCAACACTGTCTTACAGAAAAGCATTCCCAAAAGATTCTCCCAAAGTACATTTTTTCTTAAATTTTTAATTTTTTAAAATTAGGATATTTTTAAACTATGTGATTAAAAGTAGGTTATATAAACAAAGAAAGTTGTCACAAAGTGTACAGGTTTCAGCTGTGCAAATTTTTGTTGGAAATATCTTATTTGAATCTGTTATCTTACAAGTTCAGGAAAATAAAGGATCTACCAAAACAATATTGAGGACAATAATTGTTAACATATAGCACTACATACATAATTGTTTTAAATTGAGTCTTTTTTTATTATTAATACTATTAATACTAATACTAGATGACAGGCAGCAAGGGATTAAAAATAAAGTACATTGTTTTCAGGAGTAGTCCTCTGTCTTAAAGTTTGCTAACATACATGAAACACTCACTAGTTCTTACCTTGATCTTTCTGTAGGAGCAATGTGGGGAATTAATTCTACATTCAAGAACGTGTCTGGAATCCCCACTGAGATTCCATGAGGTGTTCTTATCCCACTCACCCTCTACCCTTCATATTACTACCCTTCATGTTAAAGACTAGAAATTCATTTCTACTGCAGTTATCTGACATGAGACTAACACTTCTAAACCTTGGTCTATCACCATAAATTCTATTCAGCAAGTATTTATTAAACATCCACTGTTTATAACCTTTATGAAATGTGACAAATTAAGAACAGGGTTATGATAGAATGCACACACAAAAAATCCATGTATTTATTAACTGACAATTAGAAAGATATTTTTATACACTATAATACATACCATAGGATTTTTTTCTCAGCATAGTCATTATTGTAATAGGTCCTTTTAAATAATTGATAAATGCCAAATCCTTTAATACTTACTTTCAAGACATTTTAAACAATGTTTTACTTGTAATGTCAGCGGACAGGAGATTCAAAGACTTGGCAGAATGTCTAAGGGCATTTTCTATAGTCCAGTTAGAATACCAGAGATAATAAACTTTTATTATTTCCAAGTTGTATTTTTGAGTTTTGCTTTTAAAGATAAAGTTTGTCATATTAATTTTCTGCATCCAGAAGGATTTACTTCCCTTATATTTGCAATCAACTGTGTGCTATAGTGCTCATTTGACAGCAGAAGTGAAAATATATGTGAAAGCCTCATTTGATTGTAAATGTTATATATTAGATTATGTTTATGCAAACTTATCTTTGTATGGAAAAATAAGTTTGGCTTTTGAAAAAAGCTAAGTGCCAAGTTTTCTTCCAGCTTCAATTGAGGCAGCTGATTGGAACAAATTGACAAGGAACGATATTGTCATCAGGCCAATAGGATAATGAGTTCAGGAAAAGCTCAGGAAAATTCTTTTTCGTGAATCAGATATGAGATCATAAAATCTTGTATGTTGAGAGAAAAAGACTACTGCAGCAAATTTAATTAAAAAACAGAGGTATTCCTTAGGAAGAGAGTTACCAAAGATGTTCTAGCAAAGGTAACTGGCTATTCTGAAACTCATAGAAGGATCTGATAGTAAGTATTAAAGATCTTGTTGCTCTTTTCAATGACTATATGATTTGAAATATATATAACATTTTTAAAATTAGAACTTTTACTATCTAAAGTTTCTTATAGAAGGCTATATGAAAGTGTGAAGAGAATGTATAGGATCATTGGTTTTTAGAGCAACCTTAAAAATCTCTCAACTCTCCTGTCTTCCTAGATGAGGATGTTATTATAAATGATGGAATGTCTGCTTTTTATTATTTTTTCTAAACTTACCCTGGTTTATATTCTTACATTTAACTCTATTATGGTTTATTAATATTCTTTTATTTTTATGTGAAATGCATATTTACCTTGAAAAAAGTATGTAAAAGCAGTGGAGTTTATTGAATCTTAAAATGTGGTGTTAGCTATATCAGTCTAACAAGCAATACTATTTGACTTGGCAAGGGAAAGTCCAAAGAGAACATCACAGAAGAGCCATCATGAGACTTTTAGGGTACTTCGTGCTCAGGTATATCGGTGATGTAAGCTTACTACTATGGAAATAAATGAAGAGCACCCAAATTAGAAAAACCAAAGACTATTTATTTAGAGCTTGCTATAGCTAGGGAGCCACCCACCATCACTTGCATTTGGCAGAAACTCAAAGGCAGCTGGAGGAGTGAAATAGTTTTGTAGTGAAAAAAAGGAAAGTCTCAAGTATGCCCTGATTAGAGGCTGTAGGCTGGGGGATGCCGGAGGCAGGCTAACTACAAGTGAGGCACCCTATCTAGGTTAGGGGGGCATATCTGACTTTTTCTGGTTGGTACTATGTTGGAAATCAGGGTGAAAATTAAAGAAGCTGTCAGTTATTGATTAAGACTGGCTGTTTTCAGTCTTAATAACTGGTTTTTCAGCCAAACCACAGAAGTTTTGGTTTGGCTTCTTAGATTGGTTGTTGCAGATTGTGGGTCAGACTTCTACTTTTATACAGTATCTGGCCATTGTCTATTTTTGTATTCAGTCTCTCACTACAGACTCATGACTCTGATGTGCCTATGCGTGCATGTAATCAGCAGCTGATTTCACACATATATTTACCCAGAACTATCATGCTTTCCATTGTAAAATTGCACTTGTGGGCATAGGAGGAAAAACTGTACCAACTGGCTAGTTGTCTATGATTTTACCATGTTAGATGTATCAAGCAGAATGAAACAGCAGCAGAAGCCAATACCAGTGAACCATGAGTAACAAGGATATTAATATCATGATTGCTTGCTTTAAAAAAGAAAAAAAACCTATTTCTTAAGCCCAATTTTTCTTGTAAGTAATATAATCCATTTGTGTTTCATATTTCGGAAAATGTATTTAACATGATGGCATTATTATAATTGAATTATCTTTTCCATTAGGTGATATTTAACACCACATTCAATTTTTCTGTCTTTTTGTTTTGAATTGCATGTTCTTCAATTTTATTATGTGCTTCTATTTTTAGAAACTAGATGAATACCACACTAATTTATCTAAATTTCAATTTCCTGAATAATGAACTTTGGCTGCCATGAGAGCTAATATATTCGTCTAAATTTACCAGATGCCCCCATCTCCAATATTTATTTACAGTTTCCTCTGAGGTTCTTTTTCTTGAGAAAATAAATTATGAATATGCCAACAATGCTAGTTCTAACATTTAACAAGATAACAAATGGCCTTATAAAATGGCACTAAAGAAAAGAAATACAAAGCTAATCTTGTAATTCTGTTCTAACAGTAGTTTACAGAGATCTGGTGCCAAAGTTTTGGTATTCTCTCTTTGCAGGTCACAAAGCACTAAGGATGGTGTCATTCAAAAATGGCAGTCTGTCCATATATCTTTAAAAGAAATTCTCACTGATGAATCTGGAATATGGGATTAATATTAGGGTCTCCTTCAAAGTAGGTTCTCTTAAAAATGTTGATTTTACTTTCTTTACCAAGTCACTCAATCGAAGGATCTTTACAAAGAACTTACTATGGAAGACTTACCAGACTTTATGGAAAGCAGGAAAAAAAACCTAAAACAGAATCATTGCCCACAAAGTTACAGAATAACAAAGCATACTTGAATAAAAAGAAAAATAGCACTATATTAAAAATGTCCAATAAATGCAACCGTTGCATATAAGTTACAGTCTATTATTAAGACACATAATAAAATTTGTTCTCCAACCCATGCAAGATCCTGATGCAAGTCATCAAAATGTTCCTAACTTTGGAACTCAAAGCTTCTAAGAATAAAGCTTTTCTAGGAATGAAACTAACAAAAGAAAAGCAACATCTTCATCTGTATTTCAGGTACTTAAAAACCAAAACATCCTTCACCTGTTAAGCAAATTAAATTATCAGCAAAAAAGTCTCTGGAAGAAACTAGTGTATGGGTCAGAAGAGTAGGTACTTAGATCATATATTTAAATCTGAAAAGAAATACACTTTTTTCCTTTAATATAAAAAAGACATCTACACTCGAATGTTTATAGCAGTACAATTCACAATTGCAAAGATGTGGAAAAAACACAAGTGCCCATCAATACATGAGTGGATTAATAAAAAGTGGTATATGTATACCATGGAGTTCTACTCAGCCACAAAAAACAATGGTGGTCTAGCACCTCTTGTATTCTCTGGGATAGAGCTAGAGCCCATTCTACTAAGTATCACAGGAATGGAAAAGCAAGTACCACGTGTACTCACCGTCAAGTTGGTATTAACTGATCAGCACTTATGTGCACATACAGTAGTAACATTCATTGGGTGTCGAGCAGTTGGGGGGGAAGAGAAAGGGATGGGTATATTCACACCTAATGGGTGCAGTGCGCATTGTCTGGGGGATGGACAGGCTTGAAGCTCTGACCCACATGTGGCAAAGGCAGTATATGTAACCTGAACATTTGCAATCCTGTAATATGCTAAAATAAAAAAATAAATATAGAAATGAAAAAAAGAAAAAAAAAAGAAATACACTTGAAGAAAAGAAAATAAAACAAAATAGAAGTGGACTGAGATGTTTCTCTTAACTAGAAGAGAATGGGAATTCCTCCAATGTGCTACAAAATAGCTTTACTATGTTTTACCTGCTATATAAATTATTTTAATTAAATGTAGTCCCAGCATTCACATGTCCTCTGAAAGCTTAGAAAAACTTTCCCCTGGAGATCTAATCTAAGGTTAGAATAACACTTAATCAAATTGCACTAGCACTCACAGCATTTCTCTTGTAAATAACCCTAAATATAAAGCATTCTCAGACTCTTCTTTTCCCAAATCATGAACAAATTTTTCTTTTAAGTAGAGAGAAATTTCTTTTGCAAGTGAATTATTAAACATTGGGAACAAGAAGAGTAATTATAAAATACTTCAGGAGGTCCATCAAACTGTCTAGAGATTCCCCGAGGTGCCGTAAGTCTGACAGAGTTGGCATATTTTACTAGTCTGAGGAGAAACTGGACAGTCCTCAATACATGTACTATAATTAATGTTTTCTTTAAGTACCTTCTTTTCCTTATTATTTAACCTACGTTGTTAACTTTGAGCTAAATAAATCAACCTGCATACATTTTCCCTTTTTCTTTTTATCTCTCTGACATGATGAATATATTTTATTTTTATATTAGTTTTCTCAAAATGTGTCTATTCATATTGATTATTACGACATGAGTTGATCTAAATAATTGATTCCAGGAGTAAATGAGATTATGATCTTGTTATCACTGAAGACATAAAACTAAATGGGTTTGGATTCTTGGCTTAGAGAAAAAATAATTTTCCTTTATGAGAAAAAACTGCCTTTATTCTATTCTTTGTCCAAATGCCTTCTCTCTAAGACTCTCTAGAATTCCTTTGATCTTCTATAAAATATAATTTGAAGATTAAAATAGTTAATATATGTAAAAAGCTTATTACTGTGCTTACAATACACTAAAGACTACATAAATATTAGCTATTATAACTAGAAAATAGGGCTGTGGGAAAAGAAGCTTCCTGTCCTCTGTCATTAGGTATAAATATTTGAAAGGCCCTGGAAGATATAATCTGTAAAGTTCATTCCCATTCCATGAGTTCCAGTAACAGTTACTTCAAGGCCATACTTGTAACAGTAAGTCTGACCAAATCCCTTTTCTTAGGGCTATTTAACTTATCTTTGTACATAAAAATGAAAATAAATCCTTTGACAGTCTTTTGCCAACACAATAAAATTATAAAGCAGGCAGCTAAGTAAAGTTTCAGTTTTTTCCCTTTACCCTTTGTGTTCCTTTACTTGGTCCTGCCTCTTTTCTTCATCTAAATCCCAGCTATGTCTTCACTACACACACTCAATACAGAATCTTTTCTAATACAACCACATGCTCTGCATTGATCTATACTTTTGTTACTCCAAAGCTTTAAAATTTGATATTTTGATGACTTTAAAGATTACCAACCATGTTCACATTCCCACCCGTCTTACTTGGACAGCAATTTGTGTATGAAATCTTACCTAGGTATCAAGGTGTCAAACTTGAATGAGCACTAGAATCTGTCCTTGAAGTCTGGGATCTGTGAGGAGCTAATGATTTCATTTAACTATGGTGAAACATGTGAAAGCATTGAGCACAAATGACTGCAGGAACAAAGAAAGGAAGAGCAACTCTAACCTCGGGAAATTAGTGCTAAAACCATCTTCCAGATGAGGAATATTTGCCCCCATGTAAGCACAATGAATCAGAGCCTTCTGTGGAAAGAGATCCCAGATGGAGGAAATATTAATAACACTTTTAGAGACATCTGATCAGAGACCACACTAGTGGAGAACTGTGTCTGGCGTGGCTGGAGAGAAGGAGGAATAGGAGAGATGCTGGAAAGGAGAAAGGGGATGGGGTCATGACAGCAGTTCACATCAACCTGCCAGCATGTAAGATTGATTTTGTCCTCATTTCGCAGAAGAGAAAAATGAGGCCCACTGAGTATAAATGACACAGGAAATAAACAGCAGAGCCCAAATTCAAAGCCAGATCTTCTCCCAAGTCTTATCTTGCACACTTTCTGCTGCAGTATATGTCTAGTTAGAATTTCCATAATGAAAGGATGGAATCCCTCATCTTACAAGACATTCCCTGTAGTGCAACATACACTGAAGGGATCTTTTAGTCAGAGTTCCTTTTAGGGATGAGTCAATATTCCATTTACTCATAAAGAAGTATTTTCCTGAGTGTATCCCAGTGCTTTTCCCACCCTAAGGCAATTGGAGGTGAGGAGAAATGGAAGAAAGGAAAACAAACAAACAAACAAACAAACAAAAAACACAAAAACCTCTAACACTGGGTGTACATTGTCAGCCACAGATCGTATACTATTTTGTATATATTTACATTTTATAGATATTTTGTATGTTGTTTTATTTGAATGCTAACAACAGTTTTGTGAATTAGATATTATTATCCACTTTTAAGGATGAGGACTGTGAGATTCAGATGGAAAAATCTTGCCCAATTAACTTGTCCACAGGCATGCAGCCAGCTAAGTGGCAAGCTTACCGTTAGAATCTTGGTTTGCTTGACCCAGACCAAAATCATCTCATCACCTTATCCAACTGTGCTCCTCATGAATGTGTTCATTACG
>NW_012139413.1:10002186-10003640 GCF_000956105.1 Propithecus coquereli
ACTTATTGAATGCCTAAAGGCATCGTTCTAGACCTGGGCCAGATAGTAAATATTTTGGCTTTGTGGGCCACATGCTATCTGTAGCAACTACTCAACTCTGCTGGCACAAAAGCAATCAGACAATAATACATCAGTGAATGAACATGACTGTGTTCCAATAAGACTTTATTTATGAACTATGAAATTTAGATTTCACATAATTTTCATGTGTCATGAAATATTGTTTTTTTTTTTAATTTCAATAGACTTAAGGAGTACAAGTGTTTTTTATTACATGGATGAATTGTATAGCAGTGAAGTCAGGGCTTTTAGTGCACCTGTCACCCAAATAGTTTACATCTTACCTGATAGATAATTATTGATTCGTCACCGCCCTGCTACTCTCCCACCTTCTTAGTTTCCAATGTCCATTGTACCACTCTATATGACCGTATATACCTATTGTTTATCTTCCACTCATTATTGGTTTGTTCAGAATTTCTATTTCTTCTTGATTTAAGTTTGGGAGGTTGTGTGTTTTCAAAAATGTGTCCATTTCCTCTAGATTTTATTGTTTGTGTGCACAGAGGTGTTTATATTAGTCTTAGATGATCTTTTTTATTTCTGTGGTATCAGTTGTAATGTCTCCATTTTCATTTCATATTGAGCTTATTTGAATCCTCTCTTTTCTTGGTTAGTCTAGTCAGTGGTCTATCGATTTTGTTTATCTTTTCAAAGAACCGATTTATTGTTTTGTTGATCCTTTGTATTGTGTTTTTGGTTTCAATTCATTTAGTTCTGTTCTGATGTTTGTTATTTATTTTCTTCTGCTAGCTGTGGGTTTGGTTCGTTCTTATTCTAGTTCCTTGAGGTGTGACTTTAGGTTATTAATTTGTGATCTTTCTGTCTTTTTAATGTAGGCATGCTGTGTAGGCATGCTATGAACTTCCCTTTTAGCACTAATTTTACTACATTCCTAGAGATTTTGGTAGCTTTTGTTGCCACTGTCATTCAATTCAGGAAATTTTTGATTTCCATCTTGATTTTTGTCATTGACCCAAGGATCATTCGGCAGCAGGTTGTTTAATTTCCATGTTATCTGTGTAGTTTTGGGTTGTCCTCTTGGAATTGATTTCTAATTTTATTCCACTGTGGTCTGAGAAGACACATGGTATGTAACAATCCTAACATATAAGCACCTAACATGGATTCATAAAACAAATACTACTACTAGACATAGGAAAGGAAATAAATAGTAACATAATAATAGTTGGGAACTTCAATATCTGCTGACAGAACTAGACAGATCATTGAGGCAGAAAATCAACAAAGAAACCTAGATTTTAAAGGGACTCTAGAACAAATGGACCTAACAGACATTTACAGAATGTTCTATCCCCAAACTACAGAAGATACATGCTTCTCATTAGCACATGGAACATTTTCCAAGATAGATCTTATGTTAGGCCACAAAA
>NW_012139413.1:10006137-10008324 GCF_000956105.1 Propithecus coquereli
TAAAAAAAAAAAAAAATGAGTAGGTATGATGTGAGGAAATCAAGACTGTGAGTCTAAGCTCTTTCAAGAATTTAGGCCCACATGGAATAGGGAAGAGACAAAAGCATTATTGCTTATTTTCCTGTATTTTTTTGTGTGTGTAAGTGAAAGAGACCTGAATATGTTCCAGTAGTGATAGGAAACAGCCAGTAAAGATTCCTGTAGTGGCTGGTTCCTGGAAAGCATTGTCACATGGAACCTCAGAGCTCCCGGAAGGGAAAATTTGAAGCCAGATAGAATTATATATACACCATTTCTTTGGGAACTTCAGCCCTCAAGATTCCAACACCATGTCCTCAGTTCCAACACAATTGCATAGTCTTCATTTCACTCTTTTCTGTGCTGCCAGTTACTGAAGCAGTGGAAGCTGGAGATGCAGTCACTCTCCTGTGAGGTGTGGTTCTCAGCACTATAGGCATTTTGCTTGCTTGCGGGTGTATGCACAAAAACGAAAAGGACAGATGTGACTGTGAGGGGCCTCCTGAAGTGGAAGTGTCTATGATACCCTGAGCCCCTGGTGAGCTCACTCTAAAAACTTTCATGCTATTGAAGCAAAACCTGAGCTTTGGTGTTTGAAAGTTTCCAAGAAACATTAAATAGGGATGTCTCACACTCTTAGTGGGAACAAATTGATATATGAGTGAGAAAAAATGTTTTCTTTATGACAAACAATACTGAAAAATGCAGCCTAAAATTTTTATTTGTTGGTTAGAAAGGGGGTAAAAGAAGTAAGATGGCTGAAGTTTACAAAAGTAATATTTCTTAGTTTTAGAATTTTCACAGCACCTAAAATAGGAAGAAGAAAGCTCTTGCCCAGAATCCTAGGAAATTGCCACTGTTCAGTTATAATCCTTGTCTCCTGAATCATTGAGGAGTCTTTTCTTCATATTTTTAATAGATTGTTGTTTTGTTATCTCCAAAGTTAATATTATATTTAGATATCAAATACACAGCCAAAAATCGAAACTTTTATGTCTGGGGGGAAAAAACATTTAGAAAAATGTATTTAGTGAATCTAATATTGCAATGGAGAAAAGATTTAATGTAAAGAAAAACCCAACTTTCTATTGACATTGAAATGGAGAAGAGCTTTAACGTGAAAAAAACCTTTACATTAATTGAGTAACATCCCCATGATGAGAAGTACTATATTAAATATAAACCCATTATGTTGTTTAAAAAAAGAAAATAAAAAGAAAAAAAAAAGAGCCAGCAGGAAGAGATTTTGAAGATTCAGGGAGAGAAGGAAATCTGATAGAGATCACTGGAAAAGTGGGAAGGGAAGAAATCTAAGAAAGAAACAGAGGGTCTGTGTTAAAAATTTTAAGAAATGACAGTGATCTAGCACCTCTTACATTTTCCTGTATAGAGCTTGAGCCCATTCTCTGAAGTGAGGTATCACAGGAATGGAAGAATAGGGACCACATGTTCTTGCCATCAAATTGCACTAACTGATCAACACTACGGTGCTCACATGGTAGTAACATTCTTCAGGGATTGGGGGGTTGGGGGTGGGTAAACTCACAACTAAAGGATGCGGTGAGCATCGTAGTGGGGAAAAGTCACGCCTCAAATCATGGTTTGAGTGTGGCAAAGTCAAAACATGTAAGCAAAATGTTTGTACCTCCATAATATTCTGAAATTGAAAAAAAATACCCTTTGCTTACATTGAAACAACAGGGAAGTAGGAAAGTATGAATACGTGGTATATATACTTGTAAGCTAGATGTCAGGCAGTTGAGATATTTCCCTCTGAAGAGGGAATATTTTTCACAATATTTTTATTGTGAAATAGCTAAAAGGTATGGTAAAGGAATAAAATAGTCAAGGTTTTAGTATTTAGATAATCATTTTGGACAATAGGATGTCAGACAGATAAAGGCCAGGTAGACATTGATGATCATGAATTAATAGGGGCATTAAATCTGCTTGCTTCTAAGATAATTCAGTCCCTAGCACAAATGTCTGGCAACCATTATGTTCTCTGTAAACATTTCTACAGGATGAGTAAGTAGTTTATATTATATATAAATGTCCATATATGTAAAAAGTGTATAAAAATATGTACATAGGTGTACATATTTATACAGATACATATATAGATACATAAACATATATAAACACTTTAAAAGAATGGTGAGAGTATGG
>NW_012139413.1:10008374-10009536 GCF_000956105.1 Propithecus coquereli
AAGAGAAGGAATATATGACTGGAGCTACAGATTAAGTGCAGAAATAACTGATACAAACAGATGTCAAAGGAAAACTAATCACGTACCCTGCTTCACCCGCACATCCCATAATAGACATTTTCTTCAAGGTAGAAGATTCTCTAGTTTAAAATAATGTACCTGAAACTTTATATATTTTAGTAATTGAGTATATCATTGAGAGTCAGTTGGTTGGGTTCTTAGGATGACATTCTTCATCCAAGGTGATTTTTATCAAGATATCAAGACCTCTACCAGTTCTACAGGGCACCATTCTACATCCTTTATCTACACTCTAAGACCTCTTGAAAATGGTTAATACCACAAATAATTTTCCTCAGAAGGATATGTTACTCATTGGTATAGTTCAATTTCAGAATATTTTTTAGCTAATGATTATTCTGCCTTTAATTTAAATGATTTCTGGAGGTAAATATACCATGTTATGTGTGTGTGTGTGTGTGTGTGTGTGTCCATGTGTGTGTGTGTGTAGTATGTAGATAGACTAACAATTTATATGTTAAGTTCTTTGATACAATAAACCTGTATTCATAAATGGTATTTCCAGAATACTCGAGAGCAGGAGGTGAGGTCATTACAAAGTATTCCAGTAAGGTGAATGGAGAAACTTATCAAATAGAGATCTTCATAAAGAAAAAAATTTAGAGAGTAAAACCATTAAGTTAATTCTTGGCATATTAAGTTGGAAGTGTCTATGAAGCCTTCAGCCCCAGTGGACATGTTCACCAGTTGTATATATTCATCTGAACCTAAAGAAAGAGCATTGGGCTGTAAATAATAGACTTGGCAATCATTCTGTTTGTATATGATATTTGAAACTGTGGCAGTGGATGGAATTACCTAGTAAAACTGCCTTGAGAAGTGTTAGCATTTGAGAAATATGAAAATAAGACCTCAGCAAAAGAGATTGAGAAAGAGCAGCTAAGAAGCGGAAGGTGAGTCTAGAGCTGGCAGTCGCAGAAGCCAAGGATGAACTGTTTCACAACGGTATATTGTACCAAAATGATCCATAATGGGCTAATTGGTTTAGCAAAACAGAGTTAATCATGATCTTGACCAAAATGGTGTCAATACTGAGATTGGAAGTCTGATGCATGATTCTTTAAAAAAGAATCATGTCTCC
>NW_012139413.1:10012926-10018191 GCF_000956105.1 Propithecus coquereli
ATTAAGTGACATTTGAGGCTCAGTGCAGTGTTCATGCCTATAATCCTAGAACTTTGGGTGGCTGAGGCAGGAGGATTGCTTGAGGCCAGGGGTTCAAGATCAATCTAGGCAACATAGTGAGACCTCTGTCTCTACAAAAAATAAAAGAAAATGAGCTGGGTACAGTGGCCTATGCCTGTGGTCCCAACTATTAAGTACTTGGGAGGCTGAAGCAGGATGATCACTTGAACCCAGAAGTTTGAGGTTACAATTAGCTATGATTGTGCAACTGCACTCCAGCCAGCCTGGATGACAGAGTAAGACCCTGTCTCAAAAAATAAAAATCAAAAGAGAGAAAAAAAGTTATGTTTGTGTCGTCAATCTGCAAGGCAGTATAAAAACACACTTTCAATCTTTCATGTAAGCAATGTAAAAGAGATACAGAAAATATTAAGCCATAGTCCTTATTTCTTCCTTTCTCAAGTAAAGTCAGGGTTTGAAAGCAGGAAATCCTAGCATGAGGCAAGGAAGTAAAGTTTAAAAAGAGCTGGGAAGGAAAGAATACCTCGTGTACATGTAAACAAACAGAGTCAGTATGGGCTTTGTACAACTTGAAAGCCTAGTAACTATAATAAAGACAAAGGAACCATTGGTCTCTGGGCCCATCAAGAAAGACTCAGGCCAAAGATGGTAATTATTTGTCTAATACAGTTTTAAAGATATGTGTACTAGTGCTTACTATAATTCCTTTACATCATAACCAGCATTTCCCTATGATATTATAAAGTACAAAGCTTTAAGTTCAACAAACGTGTTGAAAAGTCACTATTTGAAGTACTATACTGACTTCTGAGGAAACAACATAGAGAAGACATGGTCCATACCTTTGGCACTCTTAGTCTAGACAAAGAATAGGTATTTCACTGATTCTCATGCAAGCACGTTTCTTGAATGCTCTTTCTATCATCTGTCTGTATCTCTATTTATCTGTCTAATTTGTTTTTATACTTTTTAAAATTTTAAAGAAAAATAGATTGCATTTCCCCCAAATGCTAACATAATACTAGATACAAAGATAAAATATTGCGTGTATTGTTTCATTTGAATACATTTTACAAAACAAAAATACATGTACATTCTAGTCATCCACCACAATGTTGGAGTTTGGAAAGATTATGTAATTTGTTGAAAATTATCTAACTTAGACATAGCTGATAATGAACATAGCTGGAACTTAAACATAGATCTATGTGGTAGAAACATTTACAGCTGATCAAATACCTGTGTGCTCCTCAGCTTTTCACAGGCCTTTTGCAATTAGTTGGAAAAATGTGGCTAGTTCTAAGTAATACTAATACTTATGCCAATTCTCAGCAACAGTCAGTGAGTCCAGCTCTTTGCTTCACCTGTCATGGAATCATAGAAACCAACAACACTTCCAATGGGGGACTGCTATGGTCTGAATGTCTGGATATCCCCAAAATGCATAGGTTGAAACCTAATTTCCAGTGTGATGATATTAGGAGGAAGGGCCTTTGAGAGGTGACTAGGACATGAGGGCAGAACCCTCATGAATGGGATTAATGCCCTTATAAAAGAGGTCTGAGGGAAGTTGTTCTCACTTCCACCATGTGAAGATGCATCAAGAAGGTGCTATTTGTGAAGTATGGGCCCTCACCATACATCAAATCTGTCAGTGCCTTGATCTTGGACTTCTCAGCCTCCAGGACTATGAGAAAGGGATGTTTGTCTTTTGTAAAGCCACCCACTTTTATGGTATTTTTGTGGTAAGTAGCCAAAATAGGCTAAGACCTGGACTCTAAAGTATCCTCAGACCCCAAATGACCATGTGGGCTAGAAACTCAGTAGACCAATATTTGTGTTAGGCTACTAAGATTTAAGGATTAATTTGTTATTGCAGCAAGGATTATTTGTTATAGTGGAGTTCATAACTCTAGCTCACAACCTAACTAATAAAATCTCAAAGTCTGTGTTCTTAATCTAAATGCTGTAATAGTGGCTATGATATAATAGGAAAAAAAATTCAGTCACAATAGTGATTTCTTTACTCCTACAGCTTGAAATTGAAAGTCAAACATTGCCTTCAATTTCATATATAAACTCTGAATTGGTAGATTTGACTTCAAGGTGGTAATAACAAGGTTAAGATTCATAGATAAATAATCACAATGTTATAGTGGATTGATAAAATGCTTAGTAATTACAGGCTACAACAATTTAAAGTCAGCTGGCCTTGCCAGTTTTTACTTGCCCACCCAACATTTAACTTTTCCTCAACAATTCTGAATTCAATTCATTTTAAGTGTTTATATTGTTTTGTCTAGGCAAAAGAATAAAATATTCATGATAGTCTGTGATGATTCATACATTTTTGTTACTTAGAAATAGCTAACTCCATTAATTCTTCAGAATGCCTTCCACTGCCCTGAAATACAAACAATATGATAGTGTTCCCGGGGAATTGACAGCTGAAATATATCTAAAATAATTCTGTGACTTCTAATATACAGTGTTTTGAGGAAGAGTTTAAAGTTTTAGAATATCATGTACATACGATGTTATTTAATAATTGATAAAGCAGTTCCTAAACAACTTTGACATTCTGTTCAAATCAGACTTTTAAAAAATCAGTATTTTTTTCTTTCCTAAATTCTCTATTCACATTTAAAACAACTGCAAATGTTTAAGAAATATCAGATTTTCCCCAATATTCTTTACATTATTGTTAAAAGCAATGTCTTAAATATATGTAGAGCATATCTTTGGTATTATGTAAATTACTCTCACATCATTCTTCATGGAGTAAAAGAACAAAAGCCTGGAGTAGTTTTGTGTCCAAGGCCACATGCATAGTGACAGAGCCGGGGTTAACATTCAGATTCACTGGCTGCTACTGCAATGTTCATTCTGCTCTATTTTGTCCAGTCATATGTGGATCCACTTTAGGTGATATTTAAAATGCTTGAAATAATAGTAGTGTCTTCAAAATCTCGTATTCTTTCCTTGAATTATCTCTAATTGGTACATGAATATAAAAAATACCAAAATTATCAATATAATATACCTTGAATATTTTCTGCATAGATCTTGCAAATATTATTATTAGATGCCTTTATTATTTTTCCAAAATCCTTATAATTGGGTGATAATTGATCAAAGAATGTTAGGGGGTCAAAAAATTCAGCAAATGACTAAAGGATAAACACTCAAATATCTGAAGATATAGAAATGACTTGCTTTACAGATCTTTTGTTTGTTCATTCATTCAGTAAATGTTCATTTAATACCCACTTTGAGGCATGAACTGTGGGTAGGTGCTAGGTATATAACCATAAACAAATAGGCAAGACAGCCACACTCAAAGTCCTGATATTTAATAGACAGGAAAAATATGCATACACTTAAAAGGCTCTATGAAAGCAATAAACAGACTGCTGTAAGACAGAAGAATATTGGGGGAAGTAGGGAGAAATTCTCCTTCCCTATGATTGATATGGAAGCTTGACTAAGTAGCTCAAAATTACACTGAGGGTTAAAGGAGAAGGAATCAGCTCTGTAAAGAATGGGAAGCAGAGCACTTCCATCAGTGGGAAAAGCACATGCAAATTCATAAAGGCAAGAAAGGGCTTAGAATGTCTGGGATATAAAAGTGACTGAGAGGGAATGTGGCTTAAAGTTAGGTTAAAGACAAGATTGTCATAGGTCTTAGGATTCTGGCTCATATTTGAGTACATGGGAAGTCAGGTTTTAAGAGCAAAGTTATATGACTTAATCTATGTTTCAAAAAAAAGAAAAAAAAATGAAAAATCATCCTGGCTGTTATATAAAGAATATTTCGGGGAAGTCTAATTCTAGTAACATTGGAGACTGAGCTAATATAGACTCACTTCCTGCTATGCGGTCATAGAATGCCAGATACATTTAAAGCTAAACAAATAAATATCATAGCTGAATAAAGAAATATATTCCCTGGTATCAGAAAGAATGGGTAATCCCAAATCAGAGTTATAATTTATGAATATGATGCTATGGCTATCTAGAATATTGGAATTAGCTTTGGGCCCTAATGTCTGGGCCCTAGAGTTTGCGCCCTCAGGGATAGAAGACATAGCCTTTGACTTGCATGATGAAAATTTCATAGAGACAATTAGAAACCTTAGAAATAACCTTAGAAAGAACCCTAGAAAGACTGATATTTTTTTAAATGGGTCACTAGATATCTCTATATACTACTGGCCCAGTGTGGCAAAAAGAAACTTTCCCTACCTAATTATGAGAGTGTGTATATTGAAAGTACCATAAGAAATTGACCCTAAGCTATACCACTTCTGGTATGGCATTCAGGTTATATTATTCCCATGATGTGAGAATATCCAAGTTAGAAACATAAAGTAAAACCTGCTCTAAACTGATGAAATAACTGTTGTGTCTGGCAATAACAAATACAAGCTGCTCTGTGGCAATATGTCTGAATATTTCCAAGATGATTTTTCTTTTCTTTTTTTTTTTTAAACACATATTAGTTGATATCATTTCTCCCTTAAACTCTGGCTTCCCAATGCACTTACAATACTATTTAGCATCCTAAAGTCCTATGACAATCTAATCTTTAAACTCACTTTCAACTACATTCCCTCTTATATTTTTTGGGCTGCTTTAACAAAATGCTATAAACTCAGTAGCTCATAAACAGCCAAAATTTATGCCTCACAATTTTGGAGGCTGAAAAGCTTGAAATCAAGATGCTAGTAGATTCTGTGTCTTGTGAGGGCTGTTTCTGGTTCATAAATGTTTCCTTCTCACCTTGTCCTCACATGGTGGACATGTTAGCTCTCTCAGGTCTCTTTTATAAGGGCACTAATCCCAATCATGAGGGCTCTACCCTCATGTTTTAACCACCTGCCAAAGACCTTCCTTCCTAATACCATAACTGTGGGGGTTAGGATTTGAACATGAATTTTGGGAGGATGCATTCTAACCATAGTACCGTCTTAGTCATTTTTAGTCCTTAGCAACACACACAGACATACATGTACACAAATTAAAGCTGTATGCAATAAAAAATTGTAAATAATGGTAGAAATTGATTTACCATGATAAATTAACCTGGAGGCTGGGCGTGGTGGCTCACGCCTGTAATCCTAGCACTCTGGGAGGCCGAGGCAGGAGGACTGCTTGAGGTCAGGAGTTTGAGACCAGCCTGAGCAAGAGCGAGACCCCGTCTCCACTATAAATAGAAAGAAATTAGCCAAACAACTAAAAATA
>NW_012139413.1:10029501-10030988 GCF_000956105.1 Propithecus coquereli
TGTTCTAATAAAAGCATAGGGTCATATCACATAGTTTAACTGGTCAACTATAATAAGATCTAAAAATTCTTGTATTGCTGGTTTGTGTTGTTCTATGAGACATCCTGTGATGTTTGAGAAGCAAGGAGCCATGAGAGTCCTGTCTATCACTGAGCAACATGTTAAGAAAAAAATACATCATAGAAATTCTAGAGCTTGACAATGTGCTCAGTTTGTGCAATTCTTTATTTACATACATATATTTTGGATTCAGCTAAACAATAGCATCTATTAACAGTACAGAGAAAGTTGCTGTAAGAAACTTGCCATGAATATAATCACACATCAAAGAATCTAAAGTCCTTGTGGTTCTTTTACTATTTTTAAAATGTCAAGTCTCACTCTGTAGGCTGCAGTCTACAACAACATTTATTGCATTTATAAGTAGAAAAGAAATTGTATTAACACCATAATTGCATACAGAAAGGGTCACATATATTTCGACCATCATTCAAAGTCTCTCTAAGTAGAAGCTCAAGTTTAAAAAAGAACAATATGCTTATTTTTTTCATTCCTATACCTCCACCTCCTCTATTGCCTTTATTGCCTCTGTAATATAGAAACATGATTTCATTATCTTTCAGTGTTAATATTTTTGTGGAAAAATGGAATAATATTCTGAGGATATTATTTTTAGAAAAATAGAATTTTACTAGCTATCCAACTCTATAATAAAATAGAGGTGTTTTTTGTTGGTTTTTCAACTAGGATGTATAGAAGGAAATAATTATATTGATAATTTATTTCAAAATGATAACATTGATCTATTAACTAAACAATTGACTCTCTATGTAATTTAATCCATTATTACCAAAATGTCCTTCGTTCAATGATTTGGTGTTTGGAAGAAATGCCATCTTTATCCTTTACTAAAACACTGCTTTATTAAATTCCTAAAGAGCAAACTAAAACCGCATTATTTTGCATATACAGGTACCCAGAATTATGGTCAGAAAATACAATCCTTAAAAATTGATAATACAGAGCTATATATCCTGTTTATAGCTCTTTATAGAAGGCCTTTTATGTCTTGCTGTATTATGTATACTTGATGAGTATTTCTTTAGCATTATTGCAAACTCTGCTAAATCAATTCTCTAATCTTTCTCTCTATGATTAATTGATTAATGATTTAATAAACATACGATTACCTTTTTAAAAACAGAAAAACCTCTACCGTGTTTGTCACATCACAGCTATGGTAGTATCTGCAGCTACTGAGAACTAGATTTCTGTTGCTGGTAGTGATGGGGGTGGATTGTGGGGCTAGTGAGGATAGCTAGTTCTAACTACTCAAAGACATGAAGTTTTCTTTAGAAGGAGCTCCCAAGAAATATATGTTAGACAAAAAATAAAACAACTTTTAACTTTAAAATTTTATTGTGTAAAAATACATAAAATTCAATTAAGCAATCTTTGTAAACTGATGTAAGAGGTTGTTTTTTGCA
>NW_012139413.1:10033193-10035300 GCF_000956105.1 Propithecus coquereli
AAGAAACCTGGGGCTCCACTGCAGTAAAAAAAAAAAAAAAGGTACTACCAAATACCAAATCCAAATATATTCTAGTGGGCTGTCTTCCCTTTCTTGTCTTTCCTTCCTATTCCACTGCCCTAACCTCTCAATGAACTGCTTGTCCTCAAATTTTGTCTCAAGGTCTATTTTGAGGGGAAGCCAGACTAAGACTCCTGGTAAACTCCAGGTTATGCAGTCAGAGTTTAGGCTGAGAACATAGAGAGGAAATGGGGCTTCCAGCAAAAACAGAAGCCAGAAAGAAGCATTAGAAGCAGGAAGTTTGTATTCCTACATTAGTTTCCTGACAACAGGTGTTGTCTTCTTCTTCCTTAATGTCCTGGCTTTGGCAGGTATTAGTGTATATTTGCAAAAAAAAAAAAAAATCTGTATCAGTTTAGGGGACAAATGAAGGTCCCATCTCTTTCATAATCCAAAAAATTTTTGTGGAGATATACCCTGTTTATGTCTCCTTTCTTTGCTTCACAGCCCATGGATTTCCCTCTATGACCAGAGAACCTATGCATGATCTGTCAGCTGCAGCAACTCTGCAGTGAAAGTATGTGTCAGCCCCCAAACCAGATGTCCCGGGGTTTTTATTCAGCCCTTGGCAACTGTTGGAGGTATTGGAATTCCTCCATGATTTTTTGTAATCCTTGCTACCAGGTAAGGTAGTTTTCATTTGAGATTACCTTAGTCCATCGAAAGTATTCTAATACTTTTGAAACCTTAAGAAGGAAAGGTGAAGTTTTGAATCATTTCTTTCCTGGAAGTTTACAGGTTCCGTAACAATTTTCCTATCTCTTTTTCCTCCTCCTATTGGCTTTCGCAAATGTAAGCAGTAGAAACAAGGCCTTTGGCAAGACCTTCTAAGTGTCCTATCAAAACCTTTCTGCAGAAAGAAACCCTCAAGTCATCCATTGGCAAGAGCAGGTGCTCTCTTGGGGTGACTGGATGTCTCTACTTCCACATGCAACTTTCACATGGCAGTTCTTCTTGGGGCTGAGGGAGCCGGTGTCACATTTAAGGTCTTTCTCATTGGTTTCTGTGATATGGGTTGTGTCTGAAGTATCCTTTTTTGTAGCTCTGGGGGTTATATAAGTTTTTGATTTTCTAAGATAGTTTTACTTTCAAGTAATTTTTCCATATATAGACTTGCCAGATCATAGGCTTTTGAGTTGAGTATTGGATGCCATCCATTTTCCTATAGGTCAAGGGAAGCAATAGAAAGGAAGTGGGACAAACAGGTCTGTCTTTGCAGGGTGCACAAGAAACATTTTGAATAAGTAACTGCATAACTCAGGCTATAATGTGGAGAGTGGGTTGGACACAGACATTTAGATCAATTAGGGAGTTTGTGGATTATTACAAATGAGAGATAATGAGAATCTTAACGCTAAATTTTAGCCATGTTAGGGGTACATATGTTGTGTGTTAATTTTGTGTAGCACCATTTAATTTCTGATATTGCTGAGAAAATAATAGATTGAGTGTGTCAGGAGTACATCCTCACTCCCTCTCCTCTATTGATGACATTGCTTTGGAAAGGATCATGATGACTGGAGGCTGCTTCTTGTTCTTCTCATGTTCAGGGAGCTGCCCCCAATCCCCTTGCCCATGGCTGGCTGCCCTGAGGTTTGTTATCCACAGGATGTTTGTTGCTAAATTGGGGGTTTTCTGCTATAAGGTAACATAAATCAGAGCCCGGTCACCTCAGGATGAACATAACAGCCTGAAGGGTACCATGCACTACAAAATCCTG
This sequence comes from Propithecus coquereli, assembly GCF_000956105.1. Lineage (NCBI taxonomy): Eukaryota > Metazoa > Chordata > Mammalia > Primates > Indriidae > Propithecus > Propithecus coquereli. The sequence continues at coordinate 10,034,974 of NW_012139413.1, forward strand.
TTATGAAGACTCTCAGCAGGCCATAATTTATCAGATAATGCCTCTGCTCTGGAAGTTAAGACAAGTGGAAAGGACTCCCTGCAGATCACTGAATTATGGCTATATGCCTTGATTGAGTTTTAGGGTTTTCTGACCTCTTGCCCCACACTCCACACACAAACTTACTTCCCTATAAGAAGAACTCTGTTTCAGTCACACTGGTTTCTTTATGTTTCTCTAAAAAGTCAGTGCTTCTTTCTACCCCAAGGTTTTTACTCATTATATTTCTCTAGTATGGAATACCTTTCTCCTTTTACACTCTAGATTCCTGAGCCCAACACACACACA
>NW_012139413.1:10036585-10037684 GCF_000956105.1 Propithecus coquereli
TTATAATTCATTCTCCCCTTATCTTCTGATCAGGGTTAAGATGGTCAGAGAAGAGAGAAGGGAGGATACAGGGATGCTGAGGCAGATTATGTGCTTCTAAAGTTATTGTAATGGAATTTTACAGGTGTCATAACTAGCTGTTTGCTGATGCTATGTGCCACAGGGATCTAAATATCATAGTCATCGAGGGTTGGGATAAGATATTATAAGTACTGACCAGTATTACAAGAAACATAGTTTCTTCTTCCCACCAGGAAACATGGTAGTGTAGTGGAAAGAACGTTAGACAAGAAGTAAAGTATTTAGAGTCTAGCTTTAGTTCTCTACAAATAACCAATTGAGATACTTTTGCTAGATTCTGACATGTACCTCATGTTATAGGAAAAGAATAGCATAGGCCTTCAAATCAGTTATACTCAGATATGTGACTTGAGCAAGTTACTAATCTCTGTGACCCTAAGTTTATTTATCTATAATAGGAACATAATGATACTGCCTAGCTGAGCTGCTGTAAGAATGAATGAGAATGATGTTTGAAAACTTCTGAACAGTATCTGATACCTAGTAGGTGCTTAAGAAATTTTGGTTATTGATATTTTAGCTTTGGCATTATTGTTAACTATGTCTTCTCAGTGAGGCTGATTCTCAATGTTTTAAACACAGAATATTAATTCCCCCACTACCTGTCTCTAGGGTTGTCAGAGATGTAGGTGTCAAGCATTTTGAAAAAAGAAACGCCTCATACAAATTTAAGAGAAAGCTTTTCTGGCTTGCCTGAGGAAGACAATTTCAGAGTGGGTGCGTAGAGTATGTGGTATGGCTCCTCTCTTCTCACTGTATGGCAAAGAGTATACAAACCTCACTCTTGCTTATAGAGCTGGAAACGAAGCTGATTTAGTCTAAGCATTCTATCCTGGGCCAAGTGCCTTGAAATCCCAGTCTTGGTTGCCAGGTTCTTTTTGAAATAAATAGCAAGGTAGTTGGCTTATGTTCCAGTTGTTCGAGCTGCCAACCGACTCTTCAAAAAAAAGAACAAAACAGCTTTCTCCAGCGGTACACAGAGAAGTCGTCTTTTTCCTTCCTCCCCGTTCTTTCATTT
>NW_012139413.1:10037734-10039458 GCF_000956105.1 Propithecus coquereli
CTTTTAACTTTAAAATTTTATTGTGTAAAAATACATAAAATTCAATTAAGCAATCTTTGTAAACTGATGTAAGAGGTTGTTTTTTGCATTAAATCTACTTCTGATTTTTTTCCTGTGTGATATGCAGCCTAGCCCAGCATCTTCCTCATAGAAGGACATTTCTCAAGAAAGCCTTTCTTGATGCTCTCAAATGAATTAGAACCCCTGTATATATTTCCATAGCACCTTGTAGAATTTAATCATTTTATAATTGTAGTCAATATTTATCACCTCTCTTGAGAAAAGCTTCAAAATCCTAGCACTTTACATAGTCCCTGACATATAGCTGTTGCCCAAAAAATATTTATTTAATGCTAGAAATTCCTTCTAACAGTATGAGTGTGGATGAATGGGTGATTACTGATAACAATTAGGTAAGTGTTTGTGCTAGTTTTTAGAGATATTTCCCTGAACTTTGTTCAAAGAACCTAAGGTTGCAGTAGTAATTAATAACTTACAATCTACTAAAATATATAAATACCAATCATTATGCATACCAACTTACCTCACTTGTTTATTATCCTCACCCTTCTGGTGTATTTGATATCTATTTAATCAATGCTTTTTATTGTAAGAAAAATGTGAAAAATATTCACTAGGGCATCTTAGAGAATTGCTTTACTTCATAAATCTCTATGTCCACTTTTCTAGGCTCAGGATCTATAAACATGAAAATTAACAATGGCAAGTAGCAAAAGTTATAACCCTGATAGGATCACTTTTTGCTCAGGTTTTTATTTTAAATAAGTGTAATCAACCCTTGATTATTCCTTAGAATCATAATTTCGCACTTGATAAATGTTTTCTAAGTGGCCATTGGTATTCCTGATTATTAAAATTAGGAAAGAGGTTGGAAAATTTTTAAAAAGTTGCTAATTAGTGTAATAATTAAGAGTCTAGATTCTGTAGTCAGAATGCTTGGGCTCAAATCTCAAAATTACCGTGCACTAGCTAAGTGGCCTTGAGAAATTTAATTAACTGAGTAATGCTTCTGTGTTCTCATGCAAAATAGAATAAGGCCATTGTAAGAATCCAATGAATTAATTCATGCAAGGAATTTAGGATAATGTGTGTCACGTGGTAAGAGCTCAATAAATGTTAGCTGCTATTATTAATAGTAATAATATCATGTTAAAGTTGGTTATTAGTGAAATACAATGAAGATACTTAATTTTTAATTTGTTAATCAGCACATGCAAATTACTACTAAACATAGTAAAAAAGAAAAGTTGGTATCTTGAAGTTTCGTTTTCCAGAGCACTAAAAAGTAATAACATACTGTGGTCCCTCTCTAGGAACAATATGACTAGCAGAAGATACAGCTATTGTTACAAAGTCAAAACATGACATCACTAAAAATAGTCATTAAAAATACCAATAAACTAATTGATTATTTCCTATTTAATCTGTAAATATATTTTCTCTGCTACAATTTAATAACAGAGAGGTGATGGCAGTCACCAAAAGAGGAAAGATATCTCAAAATTGAAAAAAATTACACCAGTTATCTTTTCTGTGGTCTGGGAATAGGAAGTAAGCATTCTATTTTAGTAGTGGAGTTCTAAAATGTACTACGAAATCCATCCCTCGCATGGTGTGCATTGCACTCTTCGTGTGTGCATATACCCGTCCCCTCCTCCCCTCTCCCCCCTGTGGTCTGGGAATAGGAAGTAAGCATTCTATTT
>NW_012139413.1:10051583-10052870 GCF_000956105.1 Propithecus coquereli
CCAAGATAGGGGCAAGGGCACCCACTTTAGTCTCCCGGAGACCCGGAATCCCTCGCTAACTACCTAACACATCTATAAAGGAATAACTATCATGCACAGAAAGAAGCCTCAAAGAATATACTGCAAAATGCTAATATTGTAAAATACAATTATAAATGATAGACAAGGTACTTTTCTGAGTCCAGATATTCTATGATAAATGTATGTCTTTGTAATAAAGACCTGAGAAGTTATAGTTTAATAGATTAAAGAAATAAAGCCAGCAAAAACAAAACTGTTCGCAATATTGTCATTTAAAATGTTAAGTTCTATTTTTCTAAACAATCAAATTTATTATTAAAAATCCATAAATATGATGCTTTTGTGGTTCATAAGTGTGATTACTGGGGTTTCATGCTAATGTGTAAGATGTGCCTTCTCAAACTTTGTTAGCATATTGGCACATTACCTGTCTGATGTGAAAAAAAAAAATCCATAAATAGGCACAATATTACAGCATTATTACTGATATATGAACATTTTAAGTAACATGGGCTACTACTGAAGCTCAAAAAAGGACTTATTGGGTCATTGTTAGAATTACATTATTAATATGATTTTTGTGGGTGATTAAGGACTTCTTTCAAAATCTGAAAAGAACAATGATATCTCTGCCCAGAAAGTTAAGTACATACAAAAAAATTCACATGTAATCTCCACGAATTTCACAGGGTCTCCTGAATCCATTTATTCATTAATTTAACAAATATTTATTAAGCACCTATGGTATGCCTGGTATAGCTCTATTACCAAAACAAGCAAAACAAAATCAAACAGCAGCTAAATAAATAAAATTAAAATCCCTGCTCTTGGGAAACATGTAAATACATTCCCATAGAGAAACAAAATTGGCATAATTAAAAGCAAATTTGAAATTAACATTATGCTCAAACTGTTCCCTAATACCAGTCACTTTGGAAGAAATTTGCATTCTCAAAACAAGTGTTACAGCAGAACTTAGCAGTTGTATTCAGAAAATAGAGAGATCTGACCTGGGAATATAAATTTAGGAGTTTTCCTAGGTAAGATTACTTCTTGTGGTTATAACAGATTGCTTTTGCTATAAGTGAAGAACTTTTTCTTTGGCTGTTGATTTGTGTGTGTGTTTTGTTTTATTTTGTTTCCTTGGTTCTCCCTGTCACTTTCACTCAGAAAGATGAGGCCAGATTTAAGATATATCCATATTAATAAAACAAAGCAAAGCAAAACAAAATGTAACAAAAAATTGGCCAAAAAACCATTTGTCCT
>NW_012139413.1:10054845-10055855 GCF_000956105.1 Propithecus coquereli
AAAATTAAGTTATGAGCATATAAATAGCATGATTCTAGTTCTCATCCCATCTGTCTGCAATCTTTATTTTAATTAACACTAATTCCTTCTGTGGGCTGGCCCTACAGGTAGTGAAGTACAATGGACACTCAGTCCTATGCCCTCTCTGAGAAGTCCAAGGCAGCCTGTCTAAAATCCAAACAATTCCAAAGAAAGATTTTGTTCCCATGGGAAATATGTACATGCTAGATTTCTAGATGTTTTACCTGAATTGACATTTCTGAAACTTATCTTTTTAGTGTAATAAGGACTTAAACTCAAAAGCATTCTCTGAAAAGTGCTTTACCTTGTTTGCTCAAATAGAGTACTTTGGTAAGAGACTGGCCATCTAATGGGGGCAAATTCCTAAAAATACGTTTAGTCTCCATCTCCATTGTATTTTTATATGGATTCTGACTACATAACTATATTAAAGATTGTATTTCATTTATTGATTATCCATACCTAGTTTAAGAAAGGATTTGAGGTACCTGGGTCTGTAAGAAAATCTGATTGTCCCACATTGTCAGTGTTTGCTCAGAATCGTGTTTTTTTTTCATTTATCTTCTGTCTCACAATTTGTTGCTATTCATACAGCCTCCCTTTGTGATCCTTTCCTTCCCCACTCTTAGTACTTTACTCAAATTCCTTTGAAGGCTTCTTTTCCGTTACCTACGTTTTATATGTGACACTACATTGATTCAAATCTGTTAGTGACTTCTTCTCAGTCTCCTACTCTCCCATCATGGTAACAGTCTATTGTATGGTAAATTTTCTCCTGCGGTGTATTGGTGTATTTTTAGGATAAAACCTTAGCCCATGACAGGATAGGGCCACAATCCATTATTCTGTGAGTGTTGCTTCACTGACACACTTTCAAAGTTGTTTGTTTGAATTATAAAGATAATTTTTAATCTTGGCTTATAATAGAGCATAAAGTACCCTTGACCCCCTCATTTTTATTAATTTTAGTTAAGCCCTTTTTATTTTAG
>NW_012139413.1:10057610-10059463 GCF_000956105.1 Propithecus coquereli
GGACGAATACATTTTGTGGGAAGCACTTTGGCCTTTTAGAAGTCACTCCACCAAGCCCCAGTTATTGTGTTAAGTGCCTTACATTTGTTGTAATATTTTACCTTACTCTACCTCGATGACATGAGCTGGAGATTATTTCTAATTTAGAGATTAATAAACCTAATGTCAGAGGGGTTTTGTTTCTTACCCAGATGTATATATTTATTATAATAGGACTCGAATCTGGATCTGTCAGATTCCAAAGCCCCCGTGCTTTCTGCTACACCACACTGCCTCATGAACTGTCTTGAGGGAAGGATGATGCAGGATGATGGTTAGCTAGAAGGCAGGAGATTACCTGAGTGGTAGGGATTTGTTTTCTCCACTACATCTTAGAATCTTTCCTGAATTGTCCTGCCTAGATTTCAATATCCATTGACTAACAACCCTCTGTCTCTCCATTCCTTTCTTCCTTCCTCCTCTTCAATGAATATTAATACTTCTTAGAATATCCACCTTCATTCTTTCCATAACAATCTAGAAAAATGAAAAGGTTTGGGTTAGAGGTAGATTCATCCTCTAGATGGGTGAGGACTGAGGGAACAGGAAGGGAAGACATCAATATTGTTGTTTACAGATGGAACACTCTTCCTCAAGTGCTTTGGGTAGATAAAGTGCTAGAATTTTTAAGAGCTCACTTGAGATGCTCTTGATTTTTAGGCAATTCCATGATCTATCTCTCAAGTTTTACTTCTTCCATGGGTTCTACAGAGAATGTTTCTATACACAATGAACTCTTAAGTCATCCTCATGAACATTTATTTCATGTGATATTTATTGTATATTTAGGTGTATTATATACATTTCTAACTAGATCAGGAACTTTTTAACATTAGAGATTTAATCTTATATGTCTTCTTTCTCAATACTTTACAGAATAATGCACAAAATAGGGCTCAGTAAGTACTTACTGAATAAATGTTTTTAATGTTGAGATGAAGGGAATAGAAAAAAATAAATGCAAGCTCTGAAATTTAGAAGTACATTTCAATTGTCTCTTAAAGAATATCAAGATAATTTCAGTAGCCAGTCTCAATGATTTTGTAGAATATTAAGCTTGATTTTCAATATTTATGATAAAGCAGTATGTTCTACCCTACTATAAAAAATTTATCAATGGTTGTTTTTTTATCAGGAGCAAAGATATAAAAGACTCATTTTTAAAAGCTGGCTGTTTAAAACCTTTACCCTTTATATTATTCATTTCCTTGTTCTTCAGAGGTTTGAGATACCAGCCCATGGAAAGACAAATAGCTCCAGATTCATAGGCACTGCAAAATAAAATTGAAAATCCTCATTAAAGCATATATGGGGAGGAGTGTGAAACATTTGGGGGCATAGATTGGGAACATGATATGGAATGACATCTCCGAGAATAAACTCATCGGTAAACCTGCTACAGTATTTTTCCCATGCCTTTTAAAAATGAGTTAGCAGTAACTTGTGTTTAGTTTGTGTACTCTCTTAATAGTAACTTGCATTTATAGTAATTTATGCACTTAGAAAGTGAAGTAATCATTTCCTCCAAAGAAGCTGAAGAACAGTAGTATTAAGTAACTTATTCAAGACTTCATTGATGGTAATTAAGTAGACCAGGCTCTTATATATCTTTTGATATCAAGTCCTTGGTCTTTAGACTCCATGTATTTAACCTAAAGATAATTGTATTAACCTATGAGAGAAATCTCTAGTTTCCACTTAATTATTTTGGTCAAATGGACTTATTTTTTAAACCTGAACTGTGAGCAGCCTCAATGAGTCCTCTGTTCTCTGATATTTACTATACCTTAAGTAAAATGTTATATATCCTTATG
>NW_012139413.1:10059538-10061193 GCF_000956105.1 Propithecus coquereli
TATACAGTTCCAATTTCTGCTTTAGGGGAATGATAAAAATAAATTCTATGTGAATTTATTTCATTCAAGAATGATTTTGCTTACCCTTCAAAGCAACTAGTAGCCAGATCTTGTAGGTAGAAACATAATGCAGTGAGAGCATCTGTAGGTCATAAAAAGAGCTTTTGGTTCTATTTCTGCAACAGGCAGACAGACAATGTTGGGAGAACCCACTCCATGCAATGTGTTGAAAGGCCTTGGCTACTTGTATTACTGGGTAATCTTTACAATGCAGAAATATGTTGCCTATTTTTTAAAAAGTGGCTAACCTAATCCTTCTAAACATATCGCTTTGGCATCTTGGTAATAAGGGTTTCTACTGCATTCAGTTTAGTCCTAATTATCCATTGTATTCTGGCATATTTCATCTTTAAATAATATTCTTTTATCTATGCATTATAAAATCAATGTTAGATTATTTGAGTATCAATAATGAACTAGCTACCACATTTCTTTTTCTACCTCAGTTTTGTTTGTTTAACATTTTTAAATAGCCAGCTGAGATGATTCATTGTGATTTGTACTAAAGAAGGCAGCATGAAGAATAGATGATGTAGAATAATAAAGGACTGCTGTTTCCCCTGGCTGAAATCATATTGACAATTTCTTTTCTTCTCTTTAGTGATACCACAAGATATTTTTAAGATGACATTAGGTAACATACATTTTTCCCCCAAAATAATCTTCTATTCTTCTTTTAATCGTAGTATTATGTGGAACATAAATCATACTTTTTCTTGTCACTATAAATCAGTGAAGTCTAAGATGTGATTGTGCAATTGTTAGCACCTTTAAAACTGTGATAAGCTCATCCATAGAAGAGTAGGTTCTGTGAAATACCATTAAATAAAAATGCTATGTTTATTTGATATAAAAATGTACTTTTAGAGTATGACTAGTACATTTCTCTTTTAATTTAAAATAAAATTGAGTGGGTCTTTAAAAATATAGCCACAAAATAGAACTGAAAGTTAGAAAAATGGAGATAAACCAAAAACATTTAAAAGTTTTTGGAGTGTGAAACTCTGAAGAGATCACAATAGTAGGCAGTAAAATCACTCTTTAAAATAGGAAAGTTATAAATTTGTCCAGGAAGTTGTAGAACAGACTTAATACACAGGAGTTTATGCCAAGTTGAAACTCATTGTCTTAGTGTGTTTTGTGTTACTATAACAGAATACCTGAGACTAGGTAATTTATAAACAATGGACATGTATTTCCCACAGTTCTGGAGGTTGGAAAGTTCAAGATCAAGGTGTTAGCAGGTTTGATGTCTGGTGATGTCCCATCCTCTGCTTCCAGGATGGCCTCATCTCTGGAAGGGAGGAACACTGTTCCTCACATGGCAGAAAAACAGAAGAGCAAAGAGAGATAACCCACTCCCAAAAGTCTTTTTTTTTTAAAAGGCATTAAACCCACCCATGAGAGCAGAGCCCTCATGGTCTAAGGACCTCTTAAAGGCCCCACTTTCCAATACCATTACATGGACAATTACATTTCAATATGAGTTTTTGACAGTACAAACATTCAAACCATAGCACTTATCAAGTTTTGAAGTACCTCGGGTAAAAGGTAGTTTGTGTAGATCCCAGGTACTCACAGGTTAGAATATTTAC
>NW_012139413.1:10065208-10066008 GCF_000956105.1 Propithecus coquereli
ATCGTTTGTAGTAATGTGCCGACCTTGTTGGAGCCAGTTGTACCTGGTTTCCTGAGAATGATACCACTAAATGTTGTCTCACTTAGAGACTGATTATAATGGTAGGATATGTGGGAAAAGATGACTAGGGAATGCTCCCTCTCATGGTATGATAAAAGAATAATTGTTAAGCAAGATCTCAAATCACATTAGCTGGGAACCTCTTGCCTATAGGGAAATACTTTATGAGTATTAATCATTTAATCCTAATAATAAATCTATGAAGTAGGTGCCATTATTATATTCATTTTGCAGATGAGGACACAGAGGCTCAGTCACTTTACCAACATCACACATGTACAAAGTAGCAGAGCAGCGATTTGAACTCAGGTGGACTAGCTCCAGGGTCCAGTGGACCACTACACTAATGTTGCCTTTTTCTTAGCCAAAAAAATATCCTGTGGAACTTTTGTGACCATATCAGAATGATTTTCAATAAGTTATACCAAAAATGGAAAAGAAACAAAATCAAGCAAAAATTTATTCAAAAGCAAAACGAAACACTACAAACATTACCTAGAATAGTTTTCAGTGTATTGAGTCAAGATGTATTTCAATTTCACATTACAGGAAATTTCTAGTAAATAACAAAGAGTCTGTAGACACATAACAACACATAGTAACATATTTCATGTTCTCAGAAGAAAAAATTTAAAACTCTATTTACATTATTTTTTTTGAAATACAGGATACTCCATGGTGAGCATGAATTTTTGATCAGAAAGACAAGTCTTCTAATTCTGGCCTGTTATTTATTTGCT
>NW_012139413.1:10066058-10066410 GCF_000956105.1 Propithecus coquereli
AAACATTCAAACCATAGCACTTATCAAGTTTTGAAGTACCTCGGGTAAAAGGTAGTTTGTGTAGATCCCAGGTACTCACAGGTTAGAATATTTACAGATTCAATGGGTGCAGTCAGCACTGTAGTTAATGGTCTTACTCAGAAATCTTAGAGTCCTTAAGTAGACAGGACTTTGTACATGCAATTTTGTACAAAGCAATTTTGAGCTTCTGAGCTACCATTGGAAGGTGTTTTGGAACCCTAAGTTGAGGATCTTCAGGACGAATACATTTTGTGGGAAGCACTTTGGCCTTTTAGAAGTCACTCCACCAAGCCCCAGTTATTGTGTTAAGTGCCTTACATTTGTTGTAATA
>NW_012139413.1:10067073-10067424 GCF_000956105.1 Propithecus coquereli
CTGTCCACCTGCTTGATTTCCAATAAATGTTATTTCCATATGTGCACGTAACAGCAGCAATAAAAATAAATAAATGGGACCTGATCAAATTAAAAAGCTTCTGCATAGTCAAGGAAATGAGTGAATAGATAGAGTGAATAGATAACCTGCAGAATGGGAGAAAATATTTGCATGCTCTATATCCAATAAAAGGCTGATAACTAGAATCTATAAAGAACTCAAGCAATCAGCAAGAAAAAAATCAAACAACCCCACTAAAAGTGGGCAAAAGACATGAACAGAAAGTTTTCAAAAGAAGATAGACTAATGGCCAAAAAACATAAAAAAGTGTTCAACATCTCTAATCATCAG
>NW_012139413.1:10071276-10072432 GCF_000956105.1 Propithecus coquereli
GTGCTAGTAATAGAATCTGAAGTTACAAAGACAGATAAAAACATATTTGCTGGTTTTGTGGGGTTCTTTTCAGTCAAGAAGACAAGAGAGACAAGACAGATTTGGATAAAAATATTACAGATGCTATAAGATAATACATAATTCAGTCATTCTTTGATTAAATGATATGCCTGGCACTTTTAGGTGCTAGGGAAATGGCAGTGAACAAAACAGCCAAAAATCTACTCTCTCACAAAGCTGATATTCTAGGGATCCTAAGAAGCATCAATCATTTGGAGTCACAAAGCTTGAGTAGAGAAGGTAGCATTTCATTCTGGGTCTTATTTAAAGGGACAAGCAAGCTCTAATTGGCAGAGAAATGGCTAATAGGAATCTTTGGAGTATCATTCATATATCAAAATGATTGAGTGAACATTGAAAATAGAGCCACTTTTCAATTTCTAACCTCATACCCTTGAAATAATGCATATGGTTTGTTGTGAGTGGCAGGTTTCCACTATTAGGGTCCTTTCTGTAACTAACCAGTTCCTAAAGCTGTCAACTCTGTACATCTGCACTACCATGAAAGATAAATTCATTTAAAGATAAATAAGGTAGAATGGTACAATTTGTCTCACTTGATTCAGTAGTAATGTGTTCAATTCTGTAGTGTACTTTAGATCAGAACAGATTTTTCTTTCTTAAATGGAAGACTCTCAAGGATGTCAAACTCGTTTTTTCTGTTGTTCAGTCTTTCAATTCTAGTATAATCTAAATGTGCCTTATCCATCTTATTCTTTCCTTGTGTAAAGATATTCCCTCAAAGTTCTCTATACATTAACTTTGGAAAACCATCATAATTTAAGATAAATCATATTTTCATAAAATGGCATTGAGTATGTTATTTAAGGGCTAGATTTTCAAAATGAACAAAAATACCTCTTCTTGTCAAACAAAATAATTAATGAATGTGGAATGCACTTTGGAAACATCAAGTGCCAAAACCTTGTGAATACCTACAGTTGATTTTTTTCATGTTGTTAAGATCAGGGCTGGACTCAATGGCTCATGCTTGTAATCCTAGTACTCTGGGAGGCTGAGGCGGGTGGATTGTTTGAGTTCAGGAGTTCGAGACCAGCCTGAGCGAGAGCGAGACCCCATCTCTATTTTTTTCTAA
>NW_012139413.1:10072958-10073395 GCF_000956105.1 Propithecus coquereli
ATGATGTGTATCCACCACTACAGTAGCACACGAAATAGTTTTACTTCCCTAAAAATCTCTTGTGTTCCACCTATTCATCCCCCTCCCTCCCCAAAAAGCCTCTAGCAACCACTGATCTTTTTTACTGTCTCCACAGTTTTGCCTTTTCCAAAATGTCATATAACGGAGTAGTACTGCATGCAACCTTTTCAGATTGGCTTCTTTTACTTGCCAATATGCATTACATTTCCTGCATGTTCAGTTATTTTTATCACTGAATAATATTCCATTGTGTAGCTATATCAGTTTGTTTATCCATTCCTCTACTGAAGGACATTTTTGTTGCTTTCAAGTTTGGGCGGTTGTGAATAAAGTTGCTACGTACATCTGTTTGCAGGATTTTATGTGGACATATATTTCAATTCAATTGGATAAATACTAAAGAGCACAATTGCTGG
>NW_012139413.1:10073445-10074397 GCF_000956105.1 Propithecus coquereli
TGAAAATCCCCTCTGTCTTCAGTGGTCTGTCAGGCTTATAACTTGGAGTCATGATTATAAAATGCTTATTTTGCTCCTTTGAGAATGTTTCTTTTGAGATGGGCTCATTTATCTTCTCAAGGTGATCAACCCAACACTCGTCAGCTGCTAGCCCTGGCATCACACCTGAGGGAGAGTGCTGAAATCTTTCAGTCAGATGAGATGCGACCTGCTAATGATCCCAAGGAGAGAGCTCCCATCCGCGTCCGGATGCTGAATGACATTCTCCAAGACATGGAGAAAAGCTTCCTGGTGCGGCAGGTGCCACCAGGTTTTTATAGGTAGGATACTTTGTTCAAAATTCATATTTTTGCCCTTAATTATACCTTTATGGCTAATTTTCAGAATGTGTACCTTCTCTGAACATAACACTGTTTAAAAGGAAACTGTACAGAAGTTTTGTCTACGATAGTGGACCATCTCATTCCCCTAAAGAAAAATTCAACTGCATAAATACAGAATAAAGGAAACTTGGCTTAGCAGTAGCATACAGAAAATGACTAAGCTTCTTTTACATTAATTTCAATGTAAGTCAAATGTGATTTGGCTAATGAAAAAGCAAATGGAATTATAGGTTGCACTGAGAGAAATGTCCTTTCTTGAATGGGTCAGGAGACAGGAGCATGTTATTTTGTCCTAGTAAGATTGTTGTGTTTAATTCACTAAATTTTATGAAGGAATTAAATAAGTTTAATATTTAAGAGAGGGTGTAGTTTAGATGCATCTTGAAACAACTGAGGAATTAAGGGTATTTGGCTAAAGAGTCACAATGGAGTGCTTTCTGCAAACATTTTAACAATTATCATATGGAAGGGGGATTGCATTTAGACTCCTGGAAGATGAGGCAAGTACAACAGGGTTTTGTTTTTGAATTTCCTGATATAGTAGAAAATAAACAAAGAGAAAATGGAGT
>NW_012139413.1:10074469-10074849 GCF_000956105.1 Propithecus coquereli
GCCTTTTCCACATCTGGTATTTGGTGATTTTCCTTTATGATTTTAAACTCAAATTCACATTTAAAATCTAAATTTTACATATTTTAACGCTATGATTCTGTATTATAAGACTTTGAAAAATATTCATTTACTAGAGTAGATTTTTTTTAAGGCACTTTGTATACTCCATGTATTTTTTTCCACTTTTTTTTTTTAATTTCAAAATGTTAAGTGGGTACGAATGTTTTAGTTTATATGGATTGTTTTTGTAATGTTTGATTCCTGGCTATAGGTATGTTTGTCCTTCAAATGTTTTCGTCTTACCCATTAGGTCAATTTATTCCCCTCTTCTCCTCCCTTCCACTCCCCTGATTAATTTCCTTTTTTTTTTTAAATTTCAG
>NW_012139413.1:10079300-10079574 GCF_000956105.1 Propithecus coquereli
ATGATTAAATAAATGATTTTTTCCTGTTAGTGATATGATTATAGAATATTGTGTTCTTGCTGTGCAAGCTTCATAATGTTGATTACGATAATGTTCTAACTCATAATAAACTTTAGAATGAAAGCTTTTGGCTCAATATTTTGCCATTGTACTAAATTATTACTATTTTTGTTGAAGGGATACATGTCTGCCATTCTTTTCCTTAGCTGTATTAATTTATATATGTCAAGCAGTGTAAATAGGTTAAATAATTTCATTTTGATGTATCTGAAGA
>NW_012139413.1:10080534-10082075 GCF_000956105.1 Propithecus coquereli
TCAGGAAAGACTTCACAGGGAAAGAGAGAGAATTATCTGGGCTTGAGGGAATGGTAGTGTGCCCATTAAATTAGGGAGCATTTCCAGGAGGATAGTGTGAAAAAAGACAAGACACAAAGGAGAGGTTGTTGAGGGGTGTGCTGTAGAGTGGAGAAGAAGAAGTAGAATAGTTTGAATGGTTACTGGATTCATGGTTACGGAAAGGTAGGTAGGATCAAATTGTGAAGTCCCTTAAATGCTCTGTTGAAGGGGATGGGCTTAGTTTTTCACACACAGAAAAAGCCATGTAGACATTTGTGTTTTTAGAAAGATTTATGTGGTGCTCCTGACAGGGCGCACTGCAGTCAGGAGAGAGCAGAAACCTTCAGGAAGATTCTGAGGATAAAAAAGGCATGGGATGCTAAGAACATGGTTTGACATGTTGGTATCAGGAATGAAGAGCAAAGGGCCAATTTGGGACAGGATGTTAAGGAAGAATTGATTGATTTAGGGATTCAGTGGCTGTGAGAGTCTTATTTCAGGTTGATTTTAGGATTCCCCTGAGACTAGGTGGGCAAAGAAAGGTTGAGTATTGGAAAGAACCTTCTCTCTGTCCCATTTCTCCAGCCAGTTAGGCAAGATATGCAGTGTTTCCACTGCACGAAAATCTGTTGATAATTTCTAAAATCATTTCCATCTCTAAGACGATGATTCAATAGACAGTCACTTTATTCAGCCCCATAACCTCTATCTTCAAGGAGATTACTCTGAACGTGAGTAAGAGAGAGGGAGAAAACACAGCAATGATTGCAATACAGTAATAGACTGTGACCGCATAAATGAAAAAGCTGCAGAGTGCGCCGCAAGTACTGAGGTTGGCAGTGGGGAGCAGGTGAAAGGTCATCTATGATCGGGGACCATGTAAGTGAAAGTATGTTGAAAAGTACGAAGCATCACAAAAATATCACTACTGTCAGATCCAACAATGTAAAATTCGACTCGTTGTCCCTGAGTAGGGAGGGATTATATATTTTCTTACGAATTCTAAATCTTCTATGTCACTCCTTCCTTTCCTGTGATTCCAATAGGCACAGCTCTACCACTCTTGGGGACTGAGTGTGTCTGGAGGGGAGATCTCTCGGCATCTGTGTATTGTTGAATTCCTTTTTACTCTGTGTAGTTACTATTCTGTGAAAGAAGAGGAAGGAGACTGACCTGGTGAAACACGCATTCTCTACTACAATATATTAATACATTTGTACGATGAGCCAATTGACCAGCCAATTGATGAGCCAATATTGATACACTATTATTAACTAAAGTCCACAGTTTATATTAGGGTTCACTCTTTAAGCTTTACATTCTATGGGCTTTGACAAATATGTAATGATGTGTATCCACCACTACAGTAGCACACGAAATAGTTTTACTTCCCTAAAAATCTCTTGTGTTCCACCTATTCATCCCCCTCCCTCCCCAAAAAGCCTCTAGCAACCACTGATCTTTTTTACTGTCTCCACAGTTTTGCCTTTTCCAAAATGTCATATAACGGAGTAGTACTG
>NW_012139413.1:10083685-10085034 GCF_000956105.1 Propithecus coquereli
ATAGCACTAGTTTCCAAAATAAATCTAGGCACTCTAAATGACAAATCTTTTCCAGTAGAAAAGGCTTCTCTCAAATCACTTTCTTTAGGTGTTCAGGGAGTGCTGTTATAAGCATCACAGTCTTCTGGAGCAGATTCTCCCGCATGTTTTAAGATTTAACATTTGCAACACTTTTTAGATTTTAGCACTAACCATTTTGTGATTGAAATTTTTATCTTCTTAAAATGCATTCTTTCTAGCTTATTTTAGGAAATTTCAGCAAGATTCCCAGCCTTGTCACAAATTATTGCAATGGTTAAGAGCATGAGTTCTTGAAGCTGCTGTTGTGTCTCTATTTATCTTCTTTCTTCACTCACCATGCCAGGCTACGTAGTCTTAAAAATGGGCGAGCACTAATTATTGCCATCTCTTCTATTTAAGATGATTGTACTAAACTGTACAGACATAGAAAGATCTTTGATTTTAAATCTTTAGTGTACAAATAGAAAACCATGAGATTTCAAAATTGCTCTCATCAAAGATATAATTGTCAAAGGTTTTCTATTAATAGGTAACTCTAATATGAGTGAAAAATGTATCAACGTTACCTCACATTTATACATCGGGATAGAATATCTGCATAAAATCCTGTGTTTAGTCTCTCTGTACAGTTAAAGAGATGGCAGTCAAACAGCAAAAGCTAATAAGAGTTTCCCTTCCTCCCCATCTGTGTACACACATACACACACACACATACACACATTGCTGCACTACTAACTGTGGTTAGGTGCGAGTATAGAGGAATTTTACCAAAGGATAGGAAATTTGGTGTGGCTTTGGGAAGGAGAATCAGAGATTCACACTGCATTTGTATTGATTTGAAGGGTGTGGGGAATTGAGAAAGAGGCAAACATGAGCCAGTGTCTACTGCCAGCTGCTAGAGAGAAATGGGACCCTCAGAATGTCAATATCCTCAAGCACCACCATTAGAGAGGAATTAAAGGCTAATGATTATCATTAAAAGAAAACTATTGATCGTACTCCAATATTGTCCTTTTTAAAAAACAGATGGTATTTCAGCTACATCTTGATTAAGCAGACTGTAGGTGCTATCTAAGCAACTATATTTATAATATTATTATTTCTTTGGCAAGATACTTCTGAATTCAAAACAATGGCCATAATCAGTCATTTAGGGAGTATAGCCCATTTGTAAGTTGAGGGACAGTAGTTGTATCTGTACATGCCAGTATATGCATGAGTGTGTCTCTGGCTTTGTGTCCTTATAAAAGATGTAGTGGCAGGTTTATGGTAAAGGAAGTTCTTCCAGAGATTGCTGGAATGGCCTTGTGGAAGTTCAGAAGACCAGT
>NW_012139413.1:10085084-10085743 GCF_000956105.1 Propithecus coquereli
CCTCTAGCAACCACTGATCTTTTTTACTGTCTCCGCAGTTTTGCCTTTTCCAGAATGTCATATAATGGAGTAGTACTGCATGCAACCTTTTCAGATTGGCTTCTTTTACTTGCCAATATGCATTACATTTCCTGCATGTTCATTTATTTTTATCACTGAATAATATTCCATTGTGTAGCTATATCAGTTTGTTTATCCATTCCTCTACTGAAGGACATTTTTGTTGCTTTCAAGTTTTGGCGGTTGTGAATAAAGTTGCTACGTACATCTGTTTGCAGGATTTTATGTGGACATATATTTCAATTCAATTGGATAAATACTAAAGAGCACAATTGCTGGATCATATATATGCTAAGCCTATGTTTAGTTTTATAAGAAGCTGCCAAACTGTCTTCCAAAGTGGCTGTACTATTTTTCATTCCCACCAACAGTGAATGAGACTCTGTTGCTCCGTATCCTCACCAGCATTTAGTGTTGTCAGTGTTTTGGATTTTAGCTATTCTAATAGATGTATGTTTATATCTCATTTGAATTTGCAATTCCCTAATGGTATATGATGTCAAGCATATTTTCATATGCTTATTTTCCATCTGTATATATTCTGTGATGAGATATCTGTTCAGATATTTGGCCCATTTTTTAAATTGAGTTGTTTTCTT
>NW_012139413.1:10089297-10090010 GCF_000956105.1 Propithecus coquereli
AGCCAAGACAATTTTTTCGTTAGCATCCTTGAAAGCAGGAAAGTAGCAATGTAAATGTCAGGATGCTTTTGCCTCAAACCAAGAATAAACAAAGCAAGCAATCCATTAAAGAGTACTTTTCAAACATACGAGCTCCCACAACTTTGATTTTCAAAGATGTTAAAACTAGTTTACATTTGGACAAGCAATGACATGAGGCAGAACTATTAAAAAATACATTTCTCAGATAACACTATCATCGAATTTCCAGCTACATGTTCAGTATATGCATTTGATTTTAAGAATTTTAAGAGAGTGAAACCAAAACCTTCCAAATCATTTCAGAATAACAGTGATCTCATTATACAGTTTTCGTGGTGTTTTAATTACAGTTAGTATATAAGTACTAATAGAACCTCATGTTCAGAGTTTGATTGGGATAATGACTACTTTGTTCGGGTTGTACTTTTTCTTTCAGCGAGGTGTGGGTGGTCTGAATGGAGCTAAAATCCCCCCATTGTTTCTATTGCCATTAATTCTATGAGCAATGCTTTTGATTTCTTTAGACTGTGAAAAATAACTAGTGATTAAGAATTAACATAATGCTTTTAAAAATATTTTTAATAATGGCCACTTGTACAAAAGAATCTATGTATGAGTATAGAATTTTATAATCTACACAATGTAAAATTTTCAAAAGAGAGTTGAAGAGCTGGTTCATACAAAAATCTTTA
>NW_012139413.1:10091355-10092677 GCF_000956105.1 Propithecus coquereli
GAAAATCAAGAGAAGGGATCATGCTCACTCAGTATTTCCTTCGTACTCACTGAAGCTCCTAACACCTCATTTTGCTACATAACGAAACTAAAGTATTTGACTGTTGTACAAATCATATGTTTAGTAGATCAAATGCTCAGGAGTCATTTTGTACTAGACAATATCTAGATTATTAGTAGCAACATTTTCTTCTTATAATGAGACAGTAGGTCTTTATACTGTACAAAAAATTATGGAGCAGTTACAATGTATTAAGATGGTTCACATGGAAAGGAATGAGAGCCAATAGGATGCCTGTGTTAGCACATATTTATTCCTGCACACCACCTCCAGTGGAATCCTTTGTTCAAATGAAGGCTTACCTACGGTATGCTAGTTGAGGAGCAAAGGGATACAAATGCCCCCCTTTCCTCATAGTCACCTGAAAGGCCTTCTTGGTTTGCTATCCATTACTTTTGGTTGTGTTGCTTATGCAGTCTGCTAACTAAGAGCATAACACGCCAACATTTTCAACTAATGAAAAAAAAAATGGTCCAATAATCATATTGAGATGACGCCAACTTGCAAACTTATAGGGACAATATAAGGTGAAATAGGAAGTACTCACCTGTACTCTATAATTAGAACCAAATTGAATATACGATTTAATATATAATTGATGTAGTCCTAATAAAAAAATACAACAAACCCTCAAATTACATATGGTGGAATTCTAGTTTTTCTTTCAAATCTATATTTATCGGACAAGTTTCAGTGAGAAAACTAGAAGGCAATCTGATATTCAAAGTAGGAATAGTTGTAATAGAATTGGAAGTTAGTATGTGCACTGGAACTGTTGGAGATATAAAGGTCAAGGAAGCTTTGGCTAAGTTTCGTGGAATCAAGAACTACTAGGACTGAAAGAAAATCTCAGTGACAGTACCAGCTGCCTACAGCTCTCAAAAAGGGAATTTTCAGGGGCTCTCTGAGCAATTCTATGAATCTCCTTCTGCCATCTGCCTCCCTGTCTGTATGCAACCATTGCTGAAGAATACAGGTGCATTTCCTCTTGTGCCTTCTAAATCCTGCATGATGACTGATGCAAGTTGTGTATCCTTTTTCTGTGCTTTGAAAAACATTGGTTGACTACTTCACACAGAAAAACTTCCTTGGTCCTTTATGCTGTTCTTCCTGGATCTGGAAAGAACTGGGTTCTGCCCGGTACTGCGGGGTAGTTGGTGGAGGAATAGCCCAGACCAGGTTTTACTGGGGATGTTCAATTTATAATACATATCCACATCAAGCAAAGGTTAGGAAATCAGGATACTACTTATAAGATTTTT
>NW_012139413.1:10094317-10094747 GCF_000956105.1 Propithecus coquereli
ATAAAAGTAACCTTGTCAGACACAAAAGTTTTAGAGGAAAGAAGGTAATTTAGGCTCCAAATTCTAAGTGTCCTTTCTGCAGGCTGTTGCACATCCGCCTTGTTTTCAATCCCTCTCAGCCAGTCTTTGCATTGCTTTCTCTTCTTGTTTGTGTGTCTATATAATCTTCTCTGCCTCTCTTTTAGACAGAGATGGAGATTTGTGATTGGATTTAGGGACCATTCACATAATATAGGCTAATATCCTGTAACAGTATCCTTAACTTAATCACATTTGCAAAGACACGCTTTCCAAATAAGGTAATAGTCATAGGTCCCAGAGATGTGGACTTATCTTTGGGAGCACCATTCAGCCCACTACACCAGTTAATGTAAGGGATTTGAGTGTGGATTAGACAATAGCTTTATTTTCATAGATGTACCAGTTATTA
>NW_012139413.1:10094797-10095330 GCF_000956105.1 Propithecus coquereli
CATGTACGTGGGGATCTTCCCAAGAGAGTGAAGTCCAAAGTGGCCAAAGTAAGATGCCTTTATATTTTTTAAACAAAGAATGATAAATTTGAGAAGAAATGGCAGGACAAAGAAAATCCGGCTAGAGGCAGTACGTTTTAGGGAAGCCTCTAGGAGATACATGGCGGGGGATGTACAACTAGTGTAAATAAGGGTTACTTCATTAAGTATATTTATTCGGGTCCATTACTGCCCCCAATTTCCAGTCTCTGGTGATAACGGCTCTTTTCTTGTGTTGGTACTGGAAGGTTACCCCTCCCAGAGAAATCTTTATGGCTTCTTGGTGCATGCAAGAAGAGACAGGTCAGGTAGCCCTTTCCGAAACTATAATTTCTGCAATGTTTTCAACCAAAATAATCAATGTACCAATCTAGTATATTTTAGGATGTCACATCCTTTACTCTTTCAATTGTAAATTTGCTAATCTACGAAAGAATATTATATTTATCCTTGAATAATATAAACACATATTCAGGTGAAATTACTTGCAGTAA
>NW_012139413.1:10096086-10097515 GCF_000956105.1 Propithecus coquereli
AGCTCAGAAAAATTAAATTTTTTCTCCAAAGTTACCAGAGATGGTAAATGGTATAAAATGGTTTAATAATAAAAACCTGGATGCAGCCATTCTGACTTTTATTTTTTAACCAAATTTGTGACTACTTTTGTAGTAACTTCACAGACAGGAGTGGGATTAAAATGGAGATTTTAAAAAGGGTGACTGTGAATAAAATGACCATATTTTGAACAAATAAAGAGAGGCAGAATATATTTTATCTCATAAAAACTAGATATTTGACACTTGGCCATTACTCCAACCTACACTGTTAAGGTTAATGCCTATGGCTTGGGTGACATTTTGTTTCTTGCATTTCCTCTGATTCTCTTTTTAATCTTATTATCTTTCTTACCTGTGAGTTAGAAATTGGTACCACTTTTTCACAATACTTATCTAGGATTACCATTGATTTCATTACATCTATTAATTCGGCAAATACTTACTGTCCCCATGTGCAGAACTGTCCCAGGCACTGAGAATACAATGCTCAAAAATAGAAATATCAGCCCTATCCTTGTGGATTTTACCTTCTATTGGGGCTGAGATTGGGTAATTAGGCAAGGGCATAGAGGCCACAGAGAGGGGGTTAGATGTTGTTTTCAGTGCTTTAAATTTCTGATAATAAGCGGATAGTACCATAATTTATCTATCTGTCTATTTATCTATTAATCAATCTATCTTTCATCATGTATCTTATATATCTCTTACTACTATGTGGAGAAAGAATTTTAGGATCATAGAAGAAATGGAGAAATTAGAAATGATGTGCTCTTTTAATAATCTAGGTATATCAGTCATAGTTCTCCAGAGAAATAGAACAATAGGAGATTTTATTATATACATACACCCACACACAAATAAATATTATGTTAAGGAATTGGCTCATGTAACCGAGAAGGTTAGCTAGTCTGAAATTCATAGAGTAGAAAGGCAGGAAACTCAGAGAAGGGTTGATATTACTGTTTTGAGTCTGAAATCTATAGGGCAGGTTGCTGGCAGGCTATGAATTCAGTTAGAATTTCTATATTATAGTCTTGAGGCAGAATTCCTTTTTCTCCAGGAAACCTTGGTTTTTTTCTCTTGAGGCCTTCAACTGATTAGATGAGGCCCATTGATCTTACCAAGGAAAATTTCTTTTACTTAAAGTAAACTGAATGTAAATGTTAATTACATCTATAAAATATTTTGATAGCAACATATAGACTAGTATTTGACCAACCAACTGGGCAGCATAGACTAACTAAATTAACATATAAAATTAATCATCACAGAGATTCTGTTGGTGGGAATGGAAATGGAGAGAAGATGAATGCGTAACATTTTGGAGGTACAATCTGCAAAACTTAGTGATGAGTAAGAAGAGGGGAGAAATCAAGAATAAGAGGTCTTTCCTATGAGCAATGGATTT
>NW_012139413.1:10107850-10108441 GCF_000956105.1 Propithecus coquereli
AAACAAACTGGCTATTTGCTTCATTAATGAATTCATTAATTCATCAAGCATTTATGTGTTTATTCTGTTCTAGGCATTATTGCTTGGAACTAGATAATCCCAAAATCAAACACTTTCAACTCTCTTTAGAAGTTTCTTTCACATTCTTTGGCTAATTTGTAACATCTGTTAGCCTGAATTCATCTAAGTCTGTGATCGTGCATGGAATTGCTTTGGGTACCCCATCAGAAGGAATCACAGAAACCTAACCCTAATGTGTTATCATACACAGAAACCACAAAAGTCAATGGAGAAATAACAGTGTGTTAGCATCCTGGGAGGCCCTGTGGGCTAGAAGAGTTGTAGCTGTGGTTGAGCAGGACATTATCACACCTGGAGTGGTAGTGAACAAGAGGGAGTAAATGTTAAAAATGCTTTAACTGTGCTAGCACAGGAGCTGTCAATCTCTTTGTTCATTCCTTAGTTATTCTTCACTGTATATATCCTCTTCTCCCTGACTTTGGTCTAAGATAAAAAGACGACCTTTCTACAGCTAACCTGATCGCCTCTATTCTTGATTCCTTCCTTCCTGCCTCCTGGCCTTACTCCATC
>NW_012139413.1:10108491-10109713 GCF_000956105.1 Propithecus coquereli
CTTGAGTAGCTAGACTCTGAACTACGTCAAATTCATGCTCTAGATTCTCTAGACCACAAAAACCTTTCCCTTCATTAGTACCTCAGAAAGTCAGTAGCTGGTTCTCTTCCCACACTCCAAGTCAGGAAATAAAGAAATTTTTTAATCACTAATTTATCATGATCTTTAAAAAATTACAAATAAAAAGGATCTGTTTCTATCAATGTACCAATGAACTTAAGGATACATTTTCCTGATAGTTTAAAATAAAGTTTAGCATAATTTTTTCAGGTGTGTGTACATGCCTGTGTGTGTGTGTATATCGTTACTACTGGCTGTCTGATTATTCTGACTGATCTATACCTTTTAAAACAGTCTTTCCTCTTTGTTACTAACATATTTCTGACAAAAATACCAAGAGCTTCCTATTAAAGCTATTTAAAATCTAAAATTATTTGGTGGGATTGAGTTATTAGGAATGTGGAGGAAGGGAGTCCTTCCCTTATGAAGCACGATCCAGAATGCCAGATAGATTTTTCCTGATGTGGACGTAAGAATTTATACAGAAAAAAAAAGTAGCACTAGGGAATTAGAATAGTTACAGGAAAAGTGAATGGTTGGAATTTTCAATTAGTTAATGGTATGGTCAAATATAAAAGGGAAGGTGGTTTTATTTGTACAGACCCTTGAAGGACATTATATGTACCGTGGTAATCCCTTAGAAGTGGTCTCTCCCTTATTCCCTGAAAGTTCCTTTTTAAATAATAACTCATTCCTGGCCCAGAAAAGTTGTCTGATGATCTCACAGCTGAGTGATTGATACTAAGGGCAAAGTAAATTGAGAATTAAGGAGGGAAGGTGTTAGAGTTTGTGCCCAAGAAAGAAAAACTCGGAATTATCAAATAATAATAATAAGTAATCAAGTAACATTTACAAAGCACTATTTTGCATATGCCAGGCACTATGCTAAGCACTTTACATGTTGCAGCTCATTCAATGATTATAAAAACCCTAGAATGTAAGGACTAATAGTTCTTGCTGTACAGACAAGGAAAAAGAGTTTCAGAAAGCTTAAATAACTTCAGTGTGCTCCAGATCGTGGAACGAGGAAGTGGTAATGATGAGTCAGGAAGCCCGTGTTGTGGGGAAAGGGGAGGTAAAATTTATCTTCCACCCTCTTAGGGTTTCTGCCTGGGCCTAAGAATTAAACCTACATGAGAGATTAACAAGAGAAAAGCATACA
>NW_012139413.1:10114334-10115316 GCF_000956105.1 Propithecus coquereli
GCACAAAACTTAAGTGTATAATTTGGTGGATTCAGACAAATGCCATATATTTGTGCAACCCAAATTTCTACCAAGATACAGATCATGACTCTATCTCCCAGAAAGTTCCCTCACACCCTTTTTTAGTAATTCTCTTACCCCTTCCTAATCCCTCCAGAGGCAATCACCATTCTGATTTTTTTCTACTCAGATTATATTTGGCTTTTCCAGAACTTCATAAAAATGAACTCATACAATATATACTCTTTTATGTAAGGGTTCTCTCACTCAATACAACATTTTTTAGATCAATCTGTACAATTTTTTTAAAAACTATTAAAAGTTAATTTACCTACCATGAAAATAACTATCAAGATGAGACAGATGCCCACTATAATAAGGAAGGGGATCAGGTAATACTCCAGAGGAAGACTAAATTCTGGAATTAAGACAATGTGGCCCCTAGAAGAAAATCAAAATTAATAATTGAGAAATAGTAAGAGTTGTTAAATTATGATGTTAATTAAAAACAAAGAAAACTATTTTTTAAATAAATGTAATGCAGCCTAAGTGAACAGTGTTTACAAAGCCTACAGTAGCGTAAAACAATGTCCTAGGCCTTCACATTCCCTCACCACTCACTCGCTGACTCACCCGGAGCAACTTCCAGCCCTGCAAGATCCACTGATGGTAAGTGCCCAATGTCAGTGTACCATTTTTTATCTTTTCATTTTTACTGTACTTTTTCTATGTTTTAGGTACACAGAGAGTTCCCATTGTATTACAATTGCCTACAGTATACAGTACAGCAATGTGCTGTACAGGTTTGTAACCTAGGAGCAATAGGTTATACCTTATAGCCTAGGTGTGTACTGGGTTATACTAATTAGTTTTGTGTAATTACACTGTATGTTTGCACAATGACAAAATCACCTAACAATTTTATTTCTCAGGACAAATTTCTTTCATTAAGTGACAAATGACTGTAGTTGAATTTTAAGCT
>NW_012139413.1:10116711-10121901 GCF_000956105.1 Propithecus coquereli
TTTTTTTTTATTTCATCATATTACGGGGGTACAAATGTTCAGTAGGTTACATATATTGCCTTTGCCCCACCTGAGTCAGAGCTTCAAACCAGTCCATCCCACAGACGGTGCACACCGCACCCATTAGGTGTGAATATACCCATCCCCTCTTCTTCCCCTCCTCCCCACTCCCACCTGTCCAACACCCAATGAATGTTACTAGTATATGTGCACATAAGGGTTGATCATTTAACACCAATTTGATGATGAGTACATGTGGTGCTTGTTTTTCCATTCTTGTAATACTTCACTTAGTAGAATGGGCTCCAGCTCTATCCAGGATAATACAAGAGGTGCTTGATCAGCATTGTTTTTTGTGGCTGAGTAGAACTCCACGGTATACATATACCACATTTTATCAATCCACTCATGTATTGATAGGCACTTGGGTTGTTTCCACATCTTTGCAGTTGTGAATTGTGCTGCTATAAACATTCTAGTGTAGATGTCTTTTTTATAGAATGTCTTTTTTTCCTTTGGGTAGATGCCCAGTGATGGGATTGCTGGATCAAATGGTAGTTCTCCTTGTAGTTCTTTGAGGTATCTCCATATTACTTTCCACGAGGTTGTACTAGTTTGCAGTCCCACAATCAGTGTATGGGTGTTCCTCTCTCTCCTCATCCATGCCAACATTTATTGTTTTGACTACCTTCATTATCAAAACCAAATAATTCTGACTTTCTCCCTTCATTCTGATAACTTGGTTTATACATTTATTGATTACTTCGAGAAACCTATACATTATAACCATAAAAATAGGCTAGGCGATCTTAAATGAAACAGGGATCTGTAAATAGTAGCCTAAGTAGTACAGACCTCTTTTCTTTTGGGCCTCCTAACAGCCCCAGATCCATTGTCCACCTAGTACTTCAAGCTACCACCACCAGTGCATGAGAGTTAGAACTCAAGATGAGACCCATTTGCCTTCCCAGTCTTTGGGAGTAAAGCTTTAACTAAATATTGCCTGAAGGGTGAATACCCTTTTATATGCCACATGCAGAGCCAGCAGATATTCAGATGGCTGAAAAGCAGTTTATTTTAACTGAAACATTCATCACCAACGTTTTGATATAGGACAAAGGATTTTTCTTTGAGTATTGTTCTGGGAATTGGAATTATGGATTTACTTTCTTGTTTAAACCACACATATGATGAATCACCTAAGATTTCCAGTTTCAGTTTCCTCCCCTGGAGCAAGACTTTTAAAACAATCTGAATGCAGATTTTTTTCTACATTGTCGCTACACTCCCTCCCCTTGCTAATAATCTTTTCAGTTATCTCTCCACATATAATTCAACAACGCTTTCATGTTATCAATTAACCTTTATGAGTCTTTCCAAGTATTCAGATTCATTTTCACAGAAATAATTCTTTCATTCACACTTAATATGTTCTTATTTACCTAATGTTAATTAAATCATGTAATTTTTATATTTAATTACTCATGTCACTGGAGGAAACTAGTTTGGGAACAAAACAAGACCTCTTGGTAAATGTAAAACTCACTGGAGGAATTGCTGAGTGTATGTGGGTGTCACCCATCAGGTTTAGGTCAGGGAACAGGGGAACAATGCAGACTCATATAAGGCATCTCAGATCCATTGCATCTGAAACTCTTAAGCAGTTTCAAAAGTTTCTCGAGTTATTCTTATGCACATTAAATTTGATAACCACTCCTAGAATATTATAGAGAAATTACTAGCAGATAATATAAGGAAATAATAGTGCTATGCAATAGGACAGCAACCTATGGCATAATTTTAAAAGAATGCTGTTGAAATACACTTTCCCTTCCCATTACCAGTGTAGTGGATATTGCTGTTTTCAATTTTATTTTTGAGTGCCCAATATCAGAACCTCTTTTCTCATGAGGCAGTCCCCTGCCTCCTCACAGAAGGTGAATGGGTCCAGATATTTTGTACTTGAGCTAGGGTCCAGGCATGTGCCCTAAACTTAGCCAATAGGATGGCCCCTCCCAGGACTTTAAATCTGAAAAAAGTGAAGGCAAGATGTGAGGGCAGTTCAAGATTGTGAATCGAGACTTTGTCAGTGGCATAGCAAATGTGGAGAGACAGCAATACTGCCACCGTGGAGGAGTGTTCTCAATGCAGCTGTGACAGTGGTGTGTCTCAAATACCAATGCCCCAGACAGGCTATTCCTATAACAGTATCTTGGCAGTAGTACTCTGATACCCAGCTTCGCTTGGTTACTGCCTGGTTCTCGATATTTTCTATCACTTGTGTAACCCACTACATAGTTTACAGAAACTATGCATACAGTATATATAGAAAGATTTATTTTATTCTTAAATTAGACATGATTGGTTTCTGACTGGTATAACCAACTGCATATCTACTTTGTGTGGGGTACCTGAGCACCCTCTTCAATCCTCTGACACTCATGGCTGAGAGTGTGAATGAATGAGTGAATGAATCTCTTTTTATAGTTGCCAAAGCAAAAAACTGACATTTCTACTATTTACTCACAATCTGGAATATTTTTTTTTACTATTAACTCCAACATAATTGATAGAAATTTGCCTATCTAATACTTATGTTTTGAGAAAATGGTACTTTAAAATCAGATGATTTTCCTTTTTAAAATATTTGTACAGTAAATTGTTTATGCATCCATTTGTTTACAGATTAAAATCACAGCATTTCCATCTCCTTATGGTAGCAAAAATAGTTACAGGTGGGATACACCAATAAATTGTGGGCAAATTTACTCAGCTAAGGAAAACAACCAGAATGTTCCTCTAAAATATTAATTTTTGTCACATTTTCAAAATGGATATTTATTGTGTTAACATCTGTAACAATTATTTACAATATGAAATGTAATCGTTGTAGTTTTTGTGAGTAATTTTACATTAAAACTTTCCTTCATTAAATATCTTCAGCCTTCGTGATCCAACGTTCATAGTTTCAGTAGGTCGATTGCTCCACTCTGTCCTTGCTTTTCCTTCTAGTTGAAATTAAGCAAACGTTATAATGCTCTGTTGATTCTGAAATGTTCAAATCATCTTGAATAATATACTTGCTATTCAAGAGAAACCATGAATTTTTGACCCCAAGGCAGTCATTTTTAAATGTCAACTAAATGAATTATTTAAATTCTTTAGGTCAAAATAAAATCATATCTATAGTTATTAAAGAAAATATGTACATGTTTTTAATAACTATGTTAACAAATTAATATTGTATATCTGAATGAATTTGATTGAAAGTAACATAAAACCCTACTCAAATTGGCTTAATGGGTAAAGTACCTTGACTTACATAATTGAAAATCTAAAGGAAGAGCAGATTTTAGGTTGATTTGAACAAGCATTGCAATCATATCATCAAGGAATAAGTTTCTTTCTATATCTCACCTCTACTTTCTGTGATATCAGCTTCATCTCAGGGCTGATTTTTCTCCAGGTGGGAAAAAAAGATATAGTATTTACAGATTTCATATTCATAACCCATGTCATTTGAAAGGAGAAAAAGGATTGACTTTTTCTGGTTCTTTCAAAAATTCAAGAAAGTGCTCCTTGTAGAATCCTGCAGAAAATCTCTCTTCATATTTAATTGCCAAGATATCGTCATATGTATATTTCTGAAATAATCCATTTGATTAAAGAATTACCGTAATGCTTAATTAGGATTGTGTTATCTGAATCAACATTGTGGCAACTGGAATTATATGACTCAAGTTAAATTGTTAACATCAGAAACTACCCCTGGAACTTTTATCTCAAACCATAAGGTATACAGTGAACATTGCATAGAATATTTATAGACCTTGTACTGCATGATGATACAAAGAAAATGATATAGTTAGAGAGATAAGGTATATAAAAACATTTATAACAAAGCAGTATTTTCTAACGTTCTATATATACACAGAGTAAAATTTAAAGTGTATAAAATATAAAACTAACTCCATTACTATATAATATTTTAAATGTATTATATGGACAAGTTAAAAAAAATTTATTCATCACCTGCGTGGCTTCCAACATAGACTGCAAACTTCTCTTTTCTATCCCTGAGCTCCTAACACAGTGACTTACTCATATTAGATGTTTATTAAGGGCTGTTCGGTAGAATCAAAAAAAATCAATATTGACTCAATTACTCACTTTGCTTAAGTAGATACTTCCTAAATTATAAACTTTTGTCTTTAGAGTGAATTTCCAAAAGAAGTAGTTCACATCCTTCTCATGTTTGGAATCAGAAAATAAATGAAAAAAAAAAAGCTGAATTACCTATTTTGTTTGGTCGTTTGGCCTGAGCACTACTGTTTACCAAAGGTAATGGAGGTAACTAAGGAACAATGGAGAAAGGACAAATGCAAATATTTGGAGTGCAGATGAAAGGGAATGCTTCCTTGTATTAATTTCAAGAGCATGTAGGGTGTTCAAATAAAATTGTCCTTGGAGGGTGACAGGTCCTACCTAATGAGTGGAAGCTGAAATACTAAGAGATAATGAGTACCTAATAAAGAAAGAAAGAAAAGTAGAGTTATCTAAATATTGAATTTTAGTTTATATGTGCAGTTAGAGGTAAGATGGAAAGGAAATCATAGTGATGAAATATAAATAAGAACAGGAAACCAATTAAATAAGTGTGCAAAAAAAGTAGTAACTGTATCACCATCTTCCCCAAATTCTGGAAGGCCTTAAGGATTGTGTTAACCTGTGTCTGATTTCTGTCTCTCCTTTTGATTTAGTAGAAGGTTTTTGAGTGCAGAAATACAAATTTTCTTTGTTGGTAAACTATAAAGCACTGTGCAGTGAAAGGGAGTTTTCCTTGAATATTCTAAAAGATATTCTCTTACTTCTGTGGACAAACAATGTAGTTAGATGGACTGAGAAGTCTTGACAATAACAGCATAGAACACAATGTGTACCCTCCCTGCAGTTCTCTGCTCTATTGTATATTTAATCATAATGGAAACAAAACAGAATCATTTTTCTCCATTTCTTGGGCTATACTTTAGCAAGGTGATCCATGTTTTTAAAAAAAGTATGCTGTGATGGGTTTCTTAGTCAGGTCAGGCTACCTAAAACAAAATACCATAGAGTAGGTGAATTAAACAACAGACATTTATTTCTCACAGTTCTTGTGGCTGGGATGTCTGAGATCAGGGTGCCAACCCT
>NW_012139413.1:10122431-10193070 GCF_000956105.1 Propithecus coquereli
GGCCTCCCAGAGTGCTAGGATTACAAGCTGTGAGCCACCATGCCCAGCCCTCTCATCCTTTTCTTTTAAAAGCACTAATTTTATCATGGCGGCTCCAACCTCATGACCTCATCTAAATTTAATTACCCCCCAAAGCCCCCACTTTTTAATACTATCACATTGGAGGGGTTAGGGTTTTAACATAAGAATTTGGGGAGACACAAACATTCAGTCCATAAAAATGGTTAACTTTGTTTTATGTGTAATGCAAAAAAATCCCACCTGTCACTCTGTAAGCAGATTTAAAAAATTTTAATGAATCAACATGGATATCCCTAACTTTGTAATACATACCTCATGAGAAAGATCTGGTACAATTTACTAACAGAGTCTTCTGAATTTAGCTAATCATTTAAAGAACTGTCAAATCCAAATCATACACTGTACTCCGTCAATGTGGATATAAATACAGTAATCCACTGTTAACTATGGAGTACAATTAGCATAATCGCTAAAAGAATTAGTAATGATTGTAAGAAATTGAGCTGGCCTTTTCTCTCTGCATTCAGCATTTATACCCAGTCAGTTTTGAAAGACATGACTTATTATTTAGTGTGATTTCATTTAGGAGTTTTTCAACTTGGGTATAATGAATGTTAATTCAGATTTACAATGGGTGGCATCCCTGTGCTCATTTATGACTATAAGAAGGAACATTTGAAAGAGAGTCATCATTTCCATCATTAATTTACTAATTCACACACATGAAAATGACTCATGAAGATTTGAGATGCTTTTGTTTCAAAATTTGTTTTTTTTTTCTTTTCAGTTTTCTTTTGCCTTAGTTGAGTGGGAAAGATTTGTCAGTTGAGTAAAGATACTTCATCTCCTTCACTGATACTGCCAGGAGTTACTAATTAGGTTTCTGAATTTGGCGCTGCTCTTTCCTGGTCACCGTGATGTGTCATTGAAACAGACCCATTAAAATGAGTGATGTGTGTTGTAATTTCATTAGTGTCATCAATAATATATTACACTTTCCTTTTAGTAGTCTCTTTGTGTTGTGTGTCGGCCAGGATAACTGTATGAATTACATTTATAAGATCCAAATTGTTACAGATGAGGGAAGATAGGTATGAGGGTGGAATTAATGTTATTTTAAACACAATAACTACTAAAATGATTTCAATTAAATAATGTTTTAATTAGGTCTGATGTCTCTACATGCCATACTAAGATACATGTTGTATGTATGCAAATAGGGTGGTGATTTATTGAATTAGAGCTATGCTAACATAGTCCATTCTTTCTGTAGGGAAACTCTTCTAAATTGGACTAAAGCAGGTGTATATAAGAGCAGAAATGGCTCACTAAGGAATATAACACCTTCTGGTTGCATAGGACAGACTCTCGACATGGAAACTATTCAAATGCATTTTCTCACTTTCTTTCCTGCCAGAGATACACTTTTTGACTTGGTATTGGTCAATACCAGTCTTCGCTAATCTGAAAAACATGGGTCCATAGTTGAGAGGGAGAGACACATTTGGGCACTCTGATATAGTGTATATTGTTGAAATCTTTTAGCCCCATTTGACTAAGGTTCAATTTTGGTGACACTACATGGGAATTCAAAGAGCTTTTGGCTTAGAAGCATCCATCAGAAGTATTGATCTAATTGAAATATTTGAAAGACAAGGAGCATTTGCATATTAAAAATGATACAGTAATAGTTTTTCCTCTCCAGAGATGACCTTGGGATACTTAGGTTTAATGGTTGAATATGTAAGTAAGTTCTTAGACCTGCAAAATATATGGGAATATATGTGATGAAATGTACAAACATGGGCTGGGTTTTGTTTTATTCTTCCATTTAAATATTAAAAGTAAAATAATATGTTGCTACTTTTTCAAAAAATGTTCCAAATACAGAAATTTATTTTATGTAAACAGGAAGATAAATGATTTTCAGTACACAAAAGGGAAATTGGAAAAGATGAGCTACTTCTAAAATTCAGTAGAAGTGATCTTTCTCATGAAAATTTAAAGAAGATATGTTTGTTATCCTCAACATATTTTTAGGGTAATGTAATTTGTAAAGGTGAAAAATGTATATCTACTATTATAATAAAGAGCAGCTAACTTAAGTTATACTAGGAGCTACCCAAAATGAAGGTTTTCTCTTAAATTATGATGAAAGAATCCTAGTCACTTATATTCAACTAGAATCTCAGTATTTGCAGTTTTATGCTGATTTGTATCCAATTTGAGTAGAAATGGATATGAGTGTTTATCTTCCATAATAGCTTGCCACAAGCCTACTACTTAAATCATGTAACATATGGAAAATGTGTTTAGCTCCTTGTAGAATTTCACAAACCAAAAAAAAGATCCATTTCTATTCACATGGCTTGTTTACAGTCATTATAAAAGCATGCTACTGTGTTGCTTACTAGTTAGGAGAAGCAAATGTTGGCATACTGCAGACTCCATTACATTGGTCTTTAAGAAATATATGTATTGCTTTTCAGTTTAAGGAAATAATAATAATCATTGTATTTCTTGTGCTTTAGACCCGAACATTCTTTTTAGGATGTATTTTTATTCTTTCACATTATCTCTCCAGATATTTTATAGTACTTATGGCTAAAGTTTTACATAAATATATTAAAGACTGCTCATGCTTGAATGAATTGCCATCCAGGGATTAATCTGTAACCTTTATGAGCATGTTTTATTAATATCATATTATCATTAAATTGAATATTAATATTTAACATTTAATAAGCATAGAATGTATATGTGAGAATGTATTTCATGCCAGTGGGTTTTGAAAATGTAGACAAGTCACTATAACAGCCTAAGAATAATTAAACATGCTCCTCATAGTATACTAATTACAGTGGCATAACTCATTTAAGAGGTAGTTCTTAGAAATGATGATTATAATATTTTTGTTTGTCAGCATGCTGAGTACTATGTCCTGAAGGAACAGAAATATTTGGTATACCTTTGAGAATATCTATTGCACTCCTAAATTCTGGAAATATATTTGCCATGTAATGATTCATAATTAAACATGAAACTGATAAAGTGAAGAAAATTAAAAATTATCAATATTATAAAAAATGATTAAAATTTTTATTTTACTAATTGAGTTGTTCTTATTGGTAAAGCAGTATAAGTTGTCAATAAAGAAGTACTTTTTAAATGACTGAATAATTAAAACATATTTCAATGTTTTTAGCTTCAAAATGTCTTGATTATTAAACTGTTTTTCTTCATCACATGTATACTTATATATATTTGTATAAATTTATAAATATTTTTGTACATATATTTGTTTGTTTAAATAGTTGATTATGAATATAAATGTGTTTAATAGGTATCCTGAGCAGTAAAAATCCACTCTTTCCTAAATGGCAATTAAGAAAGCTTATGTTAGCACCAAAAAACAAACTTTTGTATAGGTTCTGTCATGTAGTAGAATACATGAGAATATATTCTCAGGCAGCTCCATCTCCATTTTAGACAATTCTATAGTCTGGTCAAGTTTTCTCTGGATTATTTGGATTATTTTCTTTTTCTTCCCTTGAATATCTCACTTTTATGAAATAAAACTGATATTTAGGGAAATGTCCATAAGATATTTCATTAATTCTCCCTATTTTGTTTCAGTCATTTTGATATCAAAACACCTTTACAACTTTTATTCATAAAAATACATGTATACATATGTATATGTACATATATAAGTAATTGTTTATGTGATTACTTTTGCATGGTTGAATGGCTTCTTCTGAAAATCTCTTTAATTTTATAAATACTGTGGGAATAGCAAAAAGAAAATCTCTACTTTAAAGATTGTTCTACTTCTGGAAGTACAGCCAACATTTTCTGAGTAAAGGAGTCTGACATTTTCTGGTGCTCGATAGTGAATCAATTTTGTACTTATTGAACATGTGCTTTATTCCAAGATTGACATATTTTTTTTCATCTGGAACAGAGGCCTAGAGCAGTCATGTGTATGGACATAAACTGTGCATTTCCCAGGCCAGGTGACCAAAACAAGGGTCAAGCTAGCAGACTTGGTGATGAGGCAGGTGGAGTTGTCCCCAACGCCAGCAGCAGTTTTATCTTATTCTTTTTGTGTTTCTGTGGGCTACAGAGCTTCTACACTCCATGAAGCTCATGCCAGAGCATTGCTCGCAACCCACTTGCTACTACACGTGGAAGGTATTTTTCTCCCTCCCATATCTACAGAATATATTTTTCTTCATATGAAGTTTAAACCTGAATTCAAGAATATTCAGAATCTATTAATAGAGAATATCATTCTTGCACTGCTCTATTTAATTAATACAATGCCAAGTTTACTTATAGGCACAAAGATCACAGATATTGGATTATTAGGGATAGTTCTCATTCAAATGATCTGTTTTGAAAAAAATCATTGAAATGATCTCTCTGTTCAAGCATCTTCTCTTTCCACTGCCACTTACCATGTACTCATTGTCAACTGAAATTTCTCTCCAAAGATACAAAATCCACTGTTCTTAATTTAGTTAAGATTAAAAGGCAAAATAAACTGATGTAATAATAAACTGATGCAAAATAAGTTGATGTAACTTATACCAACATTATTGAGGATCTACTAAGTTCCCAGCAGTGAACTAAGCCTGATAAAAATTTAAGCAAATTAAATAACCATAATTGAAGACCTCCTGTGTTCACAGCAGTGAATTCAACTTGATAAAGAAGTAATATATCCTTTACCATGAACTGTAAAGCTATGAGATCAGGGTACTGCAACAGAAAAAATACAGACAAAATGGAGAAGCGAATATCAGAGACCAGTTGGAGATGTAAGGAAAAAAGATGACTTGCAGGGTTCTGGATTGAATGACTAGGTAGATTTCACTACCCATTAAGCACTACACCATATGTGTAGTGTGTAGTGTCGCACTACATACTGTGTAGTGCTTAATGGGCAGTGAAAGGGTGGCCACAGTGATCTGGGACTCTGCAAAGTTGAGGTTAGTGCTGGGGAAAATTGTAAATTAATTAAATTCTGCGCTGTGGACCTCACTCCATCTTTTCAAACTCAACTATCTTTGTGTAACATATGTCTTTGTCACTTTTCGTCTGGACTAAGTGGTGTTCTATTCTCCAGGCTTTATATTACAACCAAAGTGATTATTCCAAAATAAAATCTAATCACCTTTCTCTCTTGCTTAGAAACTTTCACTGGTTTTGTATTGCCCATAAGAACAAGCTTAGTCTCTTTACCTTGGTTTACCAGGCCTTGTATGATATGACTATGACTTGCTCTCCCATCTTTCTATAATTGCCCACTCTGGCCCTACATTCTGGTCATACATAAATGCTGATATTGATTTAAGAACATCATGCTGTTTTATAATTTCATGTCTTTGCACATGCCATTCCTACTACGTAGGCTGTCTTCACCTCTGCTAGCTCCTTTCCTTTCCTAAACCTTTGTAACTGGTAACTCCCATCATCCTTCAAAATGCAGTTCAAATATTCTCCATTATGAACCGTTTTCTGACTTTTCCCAGTAGCAATCCATCATCTGTTAACAACAGACCTTACATCTCGACTATGGCAATTAGACAAATGTATTTCAATTATTTACGTATATGCTTCTTTTATTATAACATGGAATTTCATCCTTTTTGGGTTGGAAATAAGCCTAGGATGCAATAATTCATAGCTTTCATGAATTTCAACATGCATTTCTTTCTATCAATTAATAAAGGTGTTCTTAGACTTTCCCAGACTAACTTCCTTTCTCAGCAATTTGGCTAAGACATCTTATTACATGCTCCACAGTTGTAAGAAGATGGTATTCTAGATGTCAAACATATACAAAAAAAAAAGAAAGAGAATAGAATAATGAATTCTATTATCTGATTTCAATAATTATTAACTAATCGTCAATTGTGTTCCATCTACACTGTCTGTAACTCCACTCTTTTTCTTCCTTCCAAATATTTTGAAGCAAATCCCAGATATAATAACATTTCATTTGCAAATATCACTGTATATATTTCTAGAAGGTAAGAACACTTTTAGAAAACATATTGATGATATCATTATCACACCTAAAACATTAACGACTTCTTAATTTCACCTAATAATCAGTATTCAATTTTCCACCACTTTTCATATTTTAAATGGTTTGTTTGAATAAAGGTCCAGTAAAGTCTACACTTTGTGACTGGTTGATATTTTTTTTTAGTATGAAACAGTGGTTCTTAATTGGTGGCAATTTTGTCCTGTTAGGGGTATTTTGTCAGTGTCTGGAGAGACATTTTGGGTTTTTACAACTAAAGAAGGTGTGCTACTGATATCTGGTGTGTGGAGGCCAGGGATACTGCAAAACATCCTATAATGCATAGGATGGCAACCATAATAGAAAATTTTCCTGCCCAAACTATCAACAGGGCAAGGTTGAGAAACCAGAGTCTGTAGGTTTTTTTCATTCATCTATTTTTCATTGCAATTTATTTGTTGAATAAACTGAGTCATTTTTCCTATAAAGTTTCCCACAGTCGGTATTTTGCTGATGATACACCATGGTATCATTTAAACATAGTTCTCTGTACTTTGTATTTATTAGCAATGGGGTCTAGAAGCTTCATCAGATTCAGATTCAATTTCTTTTTAGCAAAATTACTTACTCTATTTCATAGATACTGTTGTGTACTCCCATCATGAGGTACATAATGTGTGGTTCTCTCTCTTTTTTTCATCAAGATGGAAAATTACTGATGATCACTATCTAAATCCATTAATTCCGTAGAGACTGAAAAATAGTGATATTGCATTTTTTGTAATTTCTTCTTCATTTATTGCAAACATCACAATTTCTTAGAAATATTCAATTATGATGTTTGATATGAAAATGACATTGTGCATAAAATTTACACATTCTATATTTATCTTCAGAAACATCCTGTACCACCTTGATGGGAAGACAAGCCAATTTTCAATACTCGTGGAGGCCTGGGAGCACTGCAAGCCACTTGCATCAAATGAGACCCTTCAAGAAGCCCTATCAGAAGTGTTGAACAGCATTAATTCTGCTCAGGTTTACTTCAAAGCAGGACTTGATGTGTTTGAGAGTGTCTTGGTTGAAAAGAACTGAGAAAACTCTAAGCATTTTAGAAAGTGTGTTTACAATTCCACAAGCAAAAGCTCTAATCTGACCAGATTTTCTAACATTGAAGTCTTGTTTCCCCCAATGGCTTTTTGACAAGTGTAAAGCTATTATTACATTGTCTTTTTTAAATGTACATATAAAAAGAGCATTTTGCACATATAATATTTTTCTGATATCTACATTTCTGAATATATAAAGCAAGTTACTGAAATAATACTTAAGATTTATGTATTGAAAAGAAATCTGCTGTATTTTTATATATATATAAACTATTTGGGGGGAAAGTTGCAAGAAGTTCTGAAAAATCTTTGCTCCTATGGGCAGAATATATAGGAACACAAGTTATTCCCTCTGATAGAGCTATTAATGACCTAGTTTCTGTAATAGAAATGGAGAGTTGATATGGTTTCAGATTAACTTCACTATTAAGTGTTCAATATGAAGAATTCAGGTATTCTGAGTGATTCGTTGACCAAAGTACTTTGAATGTTTCTATTTTATGAAATGAAGTTCCTATTCTTAACACAACTAGATATAGTAATACACTGGTTATGAAATTGTATTTTTTAAGTATTAATGAAAAAAAGAGCCATAAACATTCCACAGAAAAATCTCAAGGTAGCTGCACAGAACAATTTAAATGCAAATTTTTTCCTAACAACTTATAAAGTGACTAGCTTTGAAACCCCTAATTTGCCTCAGTTGATTTTGTAAGAATTTTGAGAGTGATGCATGACTTATGAGGGAGAAAAATATTTCATATTTTTTTTTCTGTTGGAACTATTGAAACAGAAGCTACTCTAAAATGAAAGCATCTCACATTGCTTTTCTTTCTTGTATCTTTTCTGAAACTCCTTGCTATCAGGCAGTTTTCACAGAATACTGTATAATATCCACAGGAAAGTAGCAAAGTTTTTCTTTGAAAACCCACAATATCTTAGAAAGCAACAAACTCTACTTCTGCCTCTGCCAAAAAGGAGTTACTATGAAAGAAGTAGTTAGTTTTTTGTTTTTTTTTTTTGAGACAGAATCTGGCTCTGTTGCCCAGGCTGGAGTGCCATGGCGTCAGCCTAGCTCACAGCAACCTCAAACTCCTGGGCTCAAGCGATCCTACTGCCTCAGCCTCCCCAGTAGCTGAGACTACAGGCATGCGCCACCGTGCCCGGCTAATTTTTTTTTTTACTATATATATATTTTTTAGTTGTCCAAATAGTTTCTTTCTATTTTTAGTAGAGACGGGGGTCTCGCTATTGCTCAGGCTGGTCTCGAACTCCTGACCTTGAGTGATCCACCTGCTTCGGCCTCCCAAGAAGTAGTTGTTTTTATCAATAAAATTTCCTTCATTTTGTGAAGAAGCTTTTGAATTTTTTTTTCTTCTTTATCCTTAATTGTGACGAAGATGGAAATGTAGAAAACACTCATGCTTCTGGTTTTATGCAGTGTTTTAATGAGAGTGTCTCTTCCACACTTCAGTTCTCTCATGTGGAAAATTAAGCTTTTCATATTGACATTGTCATTGAATAGCACTAACATCCATTATTCCCTGAAACCCTAAAATTCTGCTTATTGGGTGACAGGTTAAACTTTGATTTTACCTTTAGAAATCGATTTGAAAAATGTTCTTCTAATATTAGAGAAAGCAATTCCCCTTAGGAAACACATCCTCAGCATGTTTCATATAAATTTTCTCTACCTAACTCAGCACTCGAACATACTTCCCCATGACACACTGCCAGAGCAACATAGCAGACAATCGCTGTATGTCTAAATAGTCACTTTTTATGGATGACCACAAACCTAATCTTAGTTTAAAGAAAAGCTAAAGTTGAGGGGAAAGAATTAATCAGTATTGATTAATTGATTTATAAGGGTCAACCGTTCCTACCACAAGTAATATTTATATGCTCAAGGCAAAGTAGAGAATGGAGGCAATTAGCTAGATAATTCAAGCAGAAACCCATTTTCATCTAAATTGTCCACGTGCACATATTTTGACATGAGAAATGAAACTACCTTACAATTTTATTTTTTTAACTAAGGTACTTGTTTGAAAATATTTGCCATGTTGAAGAATGTGCATAGAAAAAGTCTAAAAGGATCAGGCTCCTGCCTGCCTTGACATGAATGCTCTTTCTTACTCCGCAGAGATGGAGCAGAAAAGAGGTGAGAATATACACACAGGCCCATGTGGGCCCAATAGTAGAATGCCTTAGCCCAAAGGATCTTAAATATTTAATCAAAGGTCAATATGTTCATTCCAGTTCTTTATTTGGAGTTGAATTTAAAACAAAGAAAGGCAGACTATTATCAGTTTGGTAGTTTATCATTTTAGAAGAAAATCCTAAAACACATTCACCCCCCATAACCTAAAATAGCATTGAGAACAGAAAATAATTTTCTTCTTCATTTTTTGTTTAAAGATTCTGTACCCAGGTACAGAAATTACATTGCAAAATCTTAATCTGTATTCCTCACTTCTAAATTATATGATATTTGCTATTTGAAAACTGCTATTGACTATGGACTAATATGTTTGTATTAGTCTATTTAAGAGATTATGTGAAGAAACTACATCTTAATTAAAGCAGATGTGCAATCATCCTATAGATGCTGCTCTAGACCTTTGACTGCAACAAACCTCTTAACTAGCAACATTACTGCTATGGTGTGATTACCTTGGAATTCCTCCAAATTTATATTATTTTACTTTTCTCTGCAATTGATCCAAGTAAATGATATCCTGAGCAAGTTAATAGCAAGTGTTACAGAAATTGGTAGTAGGTTTAAATTGTTGCTGAGACATCATGTGCCTGCTATGTCTCATAATTCTTCATATGTAGAATTTTGTCAAGAAATAATGAATCATAAATGATCATTCTCCCAAGAAAATATGGCAAATGTAGACCCATCATTTGTGTTCAGGCAGGAATACTGCAGTTCACACATGGAATACTGCTGTTTAAGGAAAAGCATAAACCTTAGAGTCGAAAGGAAGCCTAAGAGACATTCTGGTCTAAACCCCAGGATCTTGCCTTCAGCCAGAAAAGACATTATCATCCCTGTGAGATATAGTAACTGAACCCGAAGTGACTTAGAAACTTGGACACAGTCATGTATTTAGTTAATAACAAAAGCTGGAACTTAAGCTTCTCTGCTTTCTCATGCAACATATCCTGCTCTCTCCCTGAGGAGACAGGTTTATAAATGATCTTTTCCAGGGCATTCTATGTAACCAACCATTCTATCAGATGTTGTATGGACTGGAAACACTGCTTTTAATTCAAGGCTAGCTCATTCTTTGACTACACCGTACAAACAAAACTGTCCCAGGGAATCCAGGCAAAGGACAAAAAGATTGGGCCCTTGGGGGGAAGTGGGAAGAGTGTCTACATGACACCCCAAGTCGGGAAGAAGACATTAAGCAAAATGTTTTATAAGAGAACAAGTAAGCCCAAGATTAAGTCAATAATCTAAATCAATGTTTCTCAAAATGTGGAATTTGGGGAAAGGCCTTCAGCAAGATTTCCAGATGATTCTTATGCACGGTGAAGTTTAAGAATTACCAATCTACGTTAATCCTAGCTCCCAAGAAAACACTAGGTGACAAGATATCTAAATAAATTGAAGGGTCACAATTAAAAGAAAGACTTAAAGCTTTGCTATTAATGGAACCATTAAAAGGAAAAAATAGGACCTATTTTGTCTTTCAGAATAGGACTCAGTTGCAGCTAATACCTATGCCTGCTACATGCCAGGCACTATTCTAGACTTTTTCCATGTAGCTTTTTGTTTGTTTGTTTTTGTCTAATTCAACCCACAACAACTCATTTTAAAAAATGAGGAACCTTGGTTGGGAGACTTGTGCGAAAAATGAGGTACAGTTATCTGCTGGGCCCTCTGGTGTACAGTTCTGTGTTCTTCACAGAGTGCTGCAAAAAATATCAGAACAATCTTTTGATGCTAGAAAGTGATGTAATTGAAAATTTTCATGTATTTCTCCACAACTGGTCAGACTGTGCAGTCTCTCACTCCTTTGGTATAATGAAGGAGTTTGAGGAAACAAATTACATCATTGCTGGTAATGGTAGCTCACTCCAACAATGGTGTACGTATGTAGGTAAGTTTAAAGATATCTGTAAGAGCATTAAAAGTGCACTATCGTGGAATATCATGACAACTAGATTACAAATAGTAAAAAGATGCCAGAAGCCACAAGTGTCACAATTTCTTTCTCTAAATGCCTATGTAATTTCCCTGGAGGGGGCGGAAAAAAAGCAGGTGCTGTGATTTAATTTATTTATTTTTATTTTTCTCCTAGCAACCAACAGTTCAATAGGTGCTGTGATTTAAAACCAAAGTTTTATATTATTCTTAAAGACTCAGAATAACTAAATGACTTTTTCAATTAAATAAATATATAGCATATAGTAAGCTTCCCCACTGGAAAGGTAAGTGTTACAAAAATAAGATAAATGATGATTTGTTACCATCTTACTAATGATGGACCAGCATCTTTGTCTCAAATGAAAAACTATAATTATTTGCACAATAAATTGGTAGACTTAGCCAAAAATATTTCATGAGACATTCTGTGATATGTATAATTAATTACTCCAAAAATTTAGCTTTCTCTGAGGGTAACACATTGTCATCTCATTGGTTTAATAGCCTATTTAAATAAATGTGCCTTAGCTGCACATTTACTTAACAGAAAGGAATTATTTTAAACTGCCAATCCATATGTTGAGTGGAAGGGAAGTGGGCCCACATACTCCAATAAACACATAAGCGATATAATAGTTTTATTACAGGACCATGGAGGCAACGTAGGAGATAAACAAACAAATAATGTGGTATTTGAGAAAAAAAATATTCTGCTCAGCCACATTAGTGAATTTGTATTTCTTTTATGAGTTTATATTGCCTCATTAGAAGAACCTGCTATTCTGAAAGATCTTAAAAACCTTCAGAGTCCTAAGCACCCCATTAAGTAAAAATACTTTTCAGTTAAATGGGTTTGTTTTATGCAATTAATAATTTTAATGTTTTATATAATTCAAAATTTTAAGTGACATGAACTTGAAGAAGAATAGTAAACAAAATTTGTAAAATGTAGCCTTTTCTGTTCATCACCATGTCTACTCAATTTTCTGTTTTCTCTTTCTAGATACACTCTGACATTAGAAATTTTCCCCTGAGAAGTAATTTTAAGATCTATCTGTCTCGGTACAAATATATCTGTTAATCAGCCAGAGGTTTAGCTCCATAATACCTTTCCATTATCTTTCAAAGATGTACACTAAAGTGCCTTTAGCATACATGAGACTGTCAAGAATCTTGATACCTTCCTTATTGCAAGATGACATATGTCTTAAAGACATTTATAATCTCATGTTCAGATTGGATCTGAATTTACACAGCAAAGGGTTAAATTGAGGCAGTTTCAGGTAGCAT
Source organism: Propithecus coquereli (assembly GCF_000956105.1). Classification (NCBI taxonomy): domain Eukaryota; kingdom Metazoa; phylum Chordata; class Mammalia; order Primates; family Indriidae; genus Propithecus; species Propithecus coquereli. Next base: position 10,135,051 of record NW_012139413.1, read on the forward strand.
TTAAGAAAAAAAAGCTGCTTCAAATTTTAATGTTTCCGGTTAGATTATTTTGTGTTTGAATTATACAATTGTATAGTTTTCTGTAACCAAATGGTAATTTTGATATTTTCAGCCAAAACTAATCATCAAGGCCAAAGAAATGCATGGCTACTCTAATTTCTTATGAATGTTTCCGGTTAGATTATTTTGTGTTTGAATTATACAGTTGTATAGTTTTCTGTAACCAAATGGTAATTTTGATATTTTCAGCCAAAACTAATCATCAAGGCCAAAGAAATGCATGGCTACTCTAATTTCTTATGCAGGATTCCAGTCAAGAATGAACTCATAAGCAGCTGATTCAGTGCCTAAATCTACACAAAGCTTTAATGAGTGTGGACAGAGCCTAACAGTATTTCATCTAATTTCTTTGATGTTTTAAGCCAATAAACACTATGGTAGCTTTTCTCAGAGGGAAACAGATTTTATTTTCCAGGGGCTAATTAATATGCACCACCTCAGTCCCCAAAGGACCACACAGGTGCCTGTACTATGCCATATGTCATGTGCTATATTGCTGCAAGCTCAAGAGATTAATACACAATTATTATGAATTATTATGTTGCAATGAAGTTAATGTCGGTCTTTTGTTCTAATTAAAGTACAAACTTGGCATCTGAATAGAAGCTTAGTTAGAGAAGTGGAATTAGAGTCCCTATTTTAATGGACTACATATATTTTTCAATCAAAATGTGTAATTATTTAATTATCTAGCCTGCTCAGTAATTATGACTCTCCAACTTCTTCAAAGAAATTTTATTCAATATGTTACCATGCAGACGGTCACTATTTGGTGCGTGTTTTATCTTTTTAATTTCTTAGATGCTTTCAATGAATGCAGTAGTATTTTATTAATATTAATAATTTTTTGTTTACTTTTATATCAAGCTGCTGCAAATAGACTACCTTACTTTGAAAGTTAGAATAAAATGCTATTACTCTATAAAGACAATTTAGCATATCTGTTTAATGAGAAACAAACAAAGATAAAAAATATTTTAGTACACCATTGCAAGTTGTCTGCAAGAAGCAAAATGCCCAGATGGTTAAGTATAGCTCACATAATTATATCCTGAAGATGCTATAAATAATTCTATTTAGAAGTTGAGATAGGACTCTATTAGGTGATTTAGTGTTTACATTTCAAACAGAAAGGTTTAGTAGTAAATGCATCCCATACATTCTAACTTGCTGCTTGGAGAATATAAATAGAAAAGTATTCATAAAAGAAAAAAAAACCTTTCTTGAACACTTTGAAGGGCTAATTTGTTTTTATAGACATCTAGATAATCAGCATGTCATTTTGATAATAGTTTTATATGTGTTTTGAATGTTAATACACACCATGCATTTAATATTTTAATCATGTCTTCAATGTAGCAACACTTAAATTTTGAGATTTTATAATTAAAATTTCTCAGTGGTATAATATTAAAAAATATCCCAAAATGAAGAATGGAGATGACCAGGGGAAGATTTATAAATTGATTTGGGATAAAATTTGAAGGATAATTTCTCCAAATAAATTTGCTTTGATTAAAAACAAATATATCTCAAGAAGTGTCCCAATTACTAAACTGCACTGATCTGTTTGTGCTAAGTTTTGTTCAAAATAATTTCATTATTATCTGTGATTCAAAAATCTTTTCGTTGTACAGGGATTTTCATTGTCATTGTCTTCGCTGTAATTGATTTTTAATGGTATTGATTTAGAGGCATGTGCCTATAGTTTTCTAATTACTATGTATGGCTGAATGTCTCATTTCTGTAATGTGTGGATGCCCATCAGAATTTTAGTGCTTTCTATATTTAGCTCGTGTGATCTCAATTTATTTTATAACTTTTTATGCGTTACTTACATGACTTAAAATGCAGCTTACTTATGAAAGCATGTTGTGATCTGGAGTGACAAAAATGGATTGGGATACTACATCCATTAATAATATGAGTGAATATTTTATATTTCAGTTCCTTAAATATTTGCACATAATTGAAAACATTAGTACTATGAAATGAAGGCATCTTTTAAAAAACTTGTTCTGATCATAAATGCAATGAGTATGTACAGTGAAATGGTGATGTTTAAAATACTCGTTTCAAAAATATTAAATACAGGTAAAAATCATTGGTATACTGTGTTTTTTATGACAAGATGTATAATATTTTAAATATGCAAAATGAATTAGTTATTAATATATTTTATTAGTGGATTATCTTTACATAATGTGCATCACACTCAAACAGAATGTTTTCGTGTTTAAGGAACATTTTAAAAGTTTTTATCATCTTTGTCTTCCATTCTTTTCTTGAACATTAATCTCATATTGGGCCATTTAGGTTTGCTGTTTGTGACAATTTCTAACACCAAGTAACAGCATCTGTATCATCTCCAGGGCTAAAGAGTTTTGTTTCCTCAATTTTGCTCTAAAAAATACTGTCAGTTATTTTCACAGAGAAAGAGATCACTATTTGCGTGATATAGCAGATATCATCCATTTTTTCATTTAGCAAACGTTTGCTTAGAGTGTATTCTAGACCAGGTATTGTATTAGATGCTAGAGATACAAAGATACTTAGCGTTGTTTTACCTTAGGACTTCATAGTCAAATAGGATATAACACTTCAGTTTAACTAATAGTAATTCCCATAGATAGTGCAGTTTATTGTAAACATATTGACAGAGCAGAGAACTTAAAGGCACCATATGCTCAGGCCACATGCCTATCTCACTGGGCCTTCCTTAAGGCTCTTTAAGACTAAGGAAGAGTGTTCCTTCTCCAACAGTCCTGGTATGCAATAACCAGTGTTTATTATAGGTTTACCATTGTGTCAGACTCTGGTTGCTGAGCATCACTTGGATGATATCTTTTAATCTTTACAATAGGCTATGAAATAGATATTATCCATCCCATTTGATGGGTGAGAAAACTAAGGGTTAGGGAGATTAATAACTGTGACAGTTATTAAGCTGCTATACACATATACCCACATAGATATAAAAACCTTAAAAAAATAATTTGGGAGGAAAATATATATATATGTATAAAAAATTGTCCTCAATAAGTAAAATTAAAACATGCAAATTATATATTATTTATTAATGCGTAAATGTGTATTCAAAATATTAAATATACCTAATTTAATTCATGATAGTAGGATAGGAACAAAGGCTTAAGATGGGCTATAGAGTACAACTTTAACTTCAATGCTTCATTTCTTTTATATATAAAAGGGAAGTATATGCAATGAAACAGTAGGGTGGTAGATTGCGCATGTTTATTTATATCCTCCCTTGTCAATTTGAGTGGTGGGCACGTGTGTGTTTGTTATGTAATTCTCATTACTTTTCTGAATTAAAAATAAAATCCTCAAAGTAACATAAAATCCTAATAAGATGGTCTAATTTTGGAGCCCGCACTTACAACCATTAACCTAATTTCTCTCTCTAAATGACACAATTTCATAAGCACAATCCCTTTCCTCTCCCTTTCTTCAATTATGCTAATCTTATAAAGGCACTTTCTATATGGCATTTTCTGACATTCTAAACGCTTGTAGATATAATTTCAGTATGGTTGTATTTCTGGCCCAATTTGTTCCTCTTTAATAACTCTCTATCTCAGTAAATACACTGGATTCTCCAGCAAAAAATAAGTATCATCTATGATGCTTTTATTTACCTCCTTCCCTCCATCCAGTCCGTCAGCTAGTTGTATTGGTTTTCTGCAAAATATAGCTCCAATCTATACATTTCTCTATCGCCACTGCTACTCCATCCTGCTCAATGCCACCATCCTCTCTCCCTCACATTGCATTAGCCTCTCTAAGTTATTTCAAGCAAAATGAATTTTAAAACAGGAAAATGATCACAAAATTATTGAAACTGCTGGAGTAACAAAAAGGTGAAACTTCTATATCTCAGAGAAATGGCTACTGACCTTAGGGCTGGAGAAGCATAAAGGAAGAAATCTGCAATAATCCAGGAGCTGACATTCTACTGAAACTCTTGGAAACCATTGCTCCTGCTGGTGGACTCACTGTACACAAGGCTTAAAGAACCACCAGTTTTGATTAGAAGTCTGGCAGTCTCCACTCCCTCAGACTCCCCTATCAGAAGTAGGGAAAACAAAACAAAACAAAAGTTTTCTACACTTTTTGCCTTTTAATTTCTTGCAAGTGCCTCCTGTTGACATATCCAAGTGGAATCCAGCTGGCATGAGAGTCTGTGAACTGTATGTTCATGTTCCCAGTCCTGGCATGGTGGGGGAGGATTATGTGGTGGGTGTTGGGCTGAGCATGGCTACCGCAATCTCCAAACGGATCTCATTTTTACTATAAATGAATGAATGAATGAACATACCTAAGTCTTACATCCACATATATCAAGATCTCTTGAATTTTTTTCTCTGATTCTATGTAGGTCACTTAACCATATAATGTATAATAAAAAATAGCTTGAAATGGCTTTGGCGTAATTTTCCCCACCACTCTCTAGCCAATGAAGTGACTAGCTTCAATGCAGAGCTAAGAGAGCAAAAGGCATGTAAACACATAGGCTTAAGTCTTAGAATGGAGATCCATACAAGGTGACATAAGAGCAGAGTAAATACAATTAAATAGTGTAGAAGCCAAGAAACATTTCTCAGAGGCAAAAATATCTGAGTTGAGCCTGAAGAGTGAATAGAAGTTCTTCAGGGGGAAAAGGAGAAGAATGGATTGCAGAAAAAAAGGAACAGCATATGTAAGTCACACAGGATAGTCAGGACAGGACATTCCCATAGTTTACTGCTTTGAAACTTCTGTTTCTTTTTTCTCAGCCTCAGCAAAGATTGTGATTTTTATGTTTTTTTGTGGGAAGAGCAAGCTCCAGACTGCTTATCTTTGATTATAGTTAGATACCACTTGACATTTTAAGTGATAATATAAAATATTTAAAGTACCCATTGATAACTCACAGATAGAACATACTGAACAAACTTTCATCATAATGTAAAAGTCACAGCATTAGTGGTTTCCCACCATTTTCAGGATAAAACCCATGTGCTTTAGAATGGTTCCAAGACCTTTCATGTCTGATTCCCACTCTTCCCTCTCCTCAGTGCTTACCTCTTCTCCCACTCACATCTTATACTCTAACCAAATTGAAGAGTCCTAGTTTTCCATATATGTGCCATGCTTTCTCATGCCTCAATACCTTTGTGACTGTTTTCACTCTTTCAGTGGAACAACCCTCCATTACATATATACCAAACACATCTCTTTTTTTCAAAATAAATCTTATTAATAAGGACATTTCAAATTTTCTTTTTGTGAAAAATTATTCATAAGCATGGGGTTCTGTATTTCCTGGGATCTGAAGAATTCTTTGTTGATTCTGTGAGCCACCATAAATCATGTCTATAAGTTTGTCTTTGATTAAGCTACTTGGGTTTGTTTTTCTGTTTCTCAAAATCAAAAAGAAAAAGGAAGAAAAAGTAAAATCCTACCAGATTTCTTGGAAAAATAGATAACAAGCTGAAAGGAAAAGCAAGGCAAATCAGCACTGTATCACTTTCTGGGGCTTCAGCCCCAAATCCTTTTTTCATTTAAACGTACCAGCTAGACTCCATGGAAATATTCTTCACTTCACTTGTTTGGCCTGAATGACAAAGGAGACTGAAATTTTGCTCTGCCTATTTAACATTAAAACCCCAAAGTCATTGACTATTTGAGTCTTTCTTGGTTTGCTTCATATATATGGTACTCACTTTCCTCCTTTCTCCTTTCCTCTCAGTAGTTCATCTTACTTCTTCCTCCTTCAAACATAAAAACACAACTGTATTCGATCTCATTTAGGAAAAGAGAATATTAACCACAATGGCAATAACAAAATCAATGGCCTTTCTCAATTGTAAATCCCCATTTAAGCACTTACTTATCTTTTGCCTCCCCTCATAATTAGACTTTTTTCAGATTTGCTAAATATTAAGATGTTCATCCTTCATCTCCCACTAAAGCCCCATTCATTCCTTGACAATCTGAATTGTGCTCTCAATATTATATCCTATGGAATTTTAAATAATTGCAATATAACCTCTCTAAGCAAGGTAAACTATAATTTACTGTACAAATTAAGACACGTTTTCAAAGTAAAAGGAAGCATTATTAATAATTATTCTGGGAGATCAAGAGTCAATATTATCCTGGCTCAGGAAGTGTGGTCACCCTTTTATCTCTAAGGTACTAAGTGTAATGAATATATTTCAATCTCACCTTACATTACTTCAACGATATTCAAGTCCTTTGACATTTCTACTTCCTTAAAATAATATTTTGTCTTGGACCCCATTGAATAGCATTAGTTAGCCTAGTTTTTCTCACCTGAAGTGCAGATTGAACTGGCATAGTTTGGATGCTTAGAAGCAGCTAAGAACAAAGAAAAAGAGCAGCACAGTTTACTGTGTCCTGCATGGCTCAGTGACTTTGGGAGAAGACACATAACTCAAAGCTTCTCTCAGGGAGGCAGGGAGAGAAGTGGAGTATACTGCAAAGGTCATGACTCATGGAATAGCAGTCAGACACCAGAGGGAACAAGAGAATACAGGATCCTGAAAATAAAACGAAACAAACAAAAAACACTAAATCCTTCTCATTAGGAATCAACAGGCACAAAATTTAAAGAAGACACATGCAGAGAAAAAGTTTGAGAGGCTCCCAGAATCTTTAGCTGGGCAGAGTGGTGGAGGTATTTTCTCATTGAATTCAGTCCATAAGGAGTGGGAAGGGTAGCTACTTCTTCAAACCAATGCAAAGCTACAAGGAAAAAGAAGAGTCAGGGAAATGTGACCTAATCAGAGGAATAAAACAAATCTCCAGTAATTGACCTTAAAAAAACGGATATCTGCAAATTACCTGACAAGGAATTAAAAATATTTGTTTTAAAGAAGCTCAGTGAGTTACAACAACTAAACAAAATCGGGAAAATGATACATGAACAAAAGGGAAATATCAAAAAATGTACAGAACATATAAAAAAGAAAGAAAAACAAATTCTAGAGCTGAAGATCGGTAATAACTGAATGGAAAAATTCGCTAGAGAAGTTCAACAGCAGACTTGAGGACAAAAACTGATCACCTGTGACGTGGCCCGGCTTCAGACCGAGGAATGAACACAGAGACATAAAGACGCAGACACATGACTGCAGCCCGTACAAAAAGACACAGACACCACAAGACACATACTATGAGGCTGCAGCAAAAAGCTCTCGCTGTAGCTGTTTTATTTATAATACAGGCTGTTTGGCAACTGTCCCACCGCAAGTTCTTTGTTCCCACACCGTCCCGACTCAACACGTCCTAGTTCCTTGTTTCGTCTCCAGGGAGCAGATGTTTGCATCTCGACTCTCTAGCCCCTCCTGTTTGCAGGGTGAGGGCGCTCTGGACTTGCGTGCAAGGCCACAGACATGTTCTTGAGAAAAACAACAAGGAAACTTTCCTAGACAAAGGTGTCGTCTACACACCTGGGCAGCGTTCTGAAAGGCTGGCATGTTGGAAGCACGTTCCACTCTTCTCCCTATGGGATAAACAACAGTTCTGCACCTTCTCCCCCAATCTTAGAGCTACACTGGCTGCAACAAATCTCTTGCCCCTTTCCTTTGTTCATGGTTGCCCTAAGGTATCAAAACTATGCTGGTGCCATCTGTGTTCTATGTGAGGGGAGATAGAAACCAATCCCTTGGGTAGCATCCTGAAGGGATGAGTGTATTGGATACACACTCCACCTTCTCCCTTGCCCTAAGATAAAATCAGGGACCAAATAAATCACTCTCAGTACTGAGCAATGCCACTTGGGGGAAGGGCTGACATGGATAAAGTGAAATCACTCTTCTTCTCTCTTTCTTTAGGGCTCTTCTCTATTTTGTGCTCTTCTGCCGTATTGCAACTTCTTTTAGATTCTGGACTTGTTTTAAAAGTATTTTGGTCTGTATATCATGGCTGACATCACTCCCAAAGTTGTTTAGCATTTTTTAAAAAATCAATTAGTCAATGTAGTTCATTATGTTAACAGATCAGAAATGGGAAACATTATACCTATAGAGAAAAGTGAACCTTGGACTATATGTCACACCTTATACAAAAATTAACTTAAATGGATCATAGACTTGAATATAAGAGCAGTAAATATAAAAGATATAGAATAAACATACTAAAAATATTTATTAGCATGTTAGGCAATGATTTATTTGATAAGAACAGCACAAACCATAAAACTTAAAAAAAATCAATTAAGTGGACCTTACCAATATTTAAAACTTTGCTCTTTAAAAGACATTTTTAAGGGAAACAAAAGGCAAGACAAAAATTGGTAGAAATTATTTGCAAAGAATATCTTAGCTAGATCTTTTGGATAACTTATTGCAGCTTCTACTGCAGCTTCTACATCAGTACTTGTTGCTTCACCTTGTACTTACATGCTGCGGAGATGGCTTATTTCCTTAAACCTCATGAACCAACCTCAGTTAGCTTCAAACTTCTTCTGAAGTTTCCTCACTTCTCTTAGCCTTCATTGAATCGAACAGACTTTAGAACCTTTTTCTGAACTGGTCTTCGGCTTAAGGAAATGTCGTGGCTTCTGTGATCTATTCAGACTGCTAAAATTTTCTCCATATGCACAAAAAAGCTGTTTCACTTTTTTAACTCTTCGTATGTTCACTGGAGTATCACTTTTAATTTCCTTCAAGATCTTTTCCTTTGCATTCACAATTTGGCTGACTGGTTGGCACAAGAGGACTAGCTTTCAGCCTATTTTACTTTTGACATGCCTAAGTTTAATCATTTCTAGCTTTTTATTTAAAGTGTGAAATGTGGGACTCTTCATTTCACTTGAGCACTTAAGGGCCACTATAGGGTTATTAATTGGCCTAATTTGACTATTGTGTCTTAGGGAATAGGGAGGTCCAGAAGAGGGAGAGAGACAGGGATTGGCCAGTTAGGGGAGCAGTCAGACCATGTACACCATTTACTGATTAAGTTTGCCATCTTACATGGGCATGGTTCATGGCACTGCAAAACAATTTTTGTAGTAGCATTAAAGATCACTGATCACAGATCACCATAATGATATAATAATCATGAAAAATTTTGAAATGCTACAAGAATTACCAAAATGTGACGCAGAGACACGAAGTGAGCACATGCTGTTGGAAAAGTGGCACTCCCATAGACGTGCTTGATGCAGAGTTACCACAAACCTTCAATTTGTAAAAAAAAAAAAATAATGCATTATCTATGGAGTTCGATAAAGAGAAGAGCAATAAAACAAGATACGCTTGTATTATCTAGGAATAAAAAAGATGAAATTACTGCTATATATACTAACAAGAGTGAATCTCAAAAGTATTATACTAAGTGAAGCAAGCCATATGCAAAAGTCTGTTGCTGAGAGACAATTCACAATGGCATTACTACATATTGTGACAGCTTTTGTTGAAGACCCTCTTTTAAAGGATGTTTGTTATGGAAGGAAGAGATAGTATCTTCCTTGGAAAGAAGAGATTTGTTTACTAAGCACCATAGTAAAGATATTGTCTCACACACAGGGCAAAGGTTGGGCAGGTTTACTAACAACCCATTTAAAATACCGGAGGCATGCTAAGCTCAGGGTTCCTCAGCTTTACACAGACCCACCAATGTGTAGCACCCTCCTGGGCCTGCCTTTGTACCACCCACATGAGACTTGAAGGGACGAGGTGAATGGACAAGAACATGAACCTTATACTGCCTGCTGTACTATGTGTAATAAACTTTCAAAATACAATTGGGACACTCTGCTAACTGGTTAAATTTATGAGCATATGGCAAGCCAGTGTAGCAGCTTCAACCATTGTGCTGATGCTGCTTAGGAACTGCTTGACAATTATATCATGTAACATTGCATTTATGTGAAATTCTAGAAAAGGAAAAAATTGTAGTGACAGAACCTGATCAGAATTTGCTAGGGGCTGGATGTAGGGGTGAGGAAAAAATTCAGGTCCCTTACAACTGACGTCCCCAACCCCCAGGCTGCAGACCTGTGTACTGGTCTCTAGCCTGTTAGGGATCAGCTGCAGAACTCCCCTACTCGCCGTCGGCACCCCGCCCCCCTCCCCCGCCACGTTCACCCCCTTCACCTCCACCTCCAGAAAAATTGTCATCCATGAAACTATGAGACTTAGGAAATGGGGGCAGGGGCAGGGGCACAGCAGGAGGTGAGTTGGGCGGGGGAGTGAAGCTTCATCTGTATTTACAGCCTCTCCCCACTCTCCCCATCACTCATTGGCATTTCTGCTTGAGCTCCTCCTCCCACCACCCCTCCAACCCCGTCTGTGGAAAAATTATCTTCCATGAAACCGGTCCCTGCTGCCAAAAATGTTAGGGACCGCTGCACTACCACTTAACAGAAACATTGTACTAATCTGGAGTGCTCAGAAAAATTGTTACAAAGTAGACTATCAGGTAGCAGATAACTACTGGGCCCAGAAAAACTGCCTAGCACTTTCTTGGATGCCTCAGCAGTTTCCTGCCCTGAAATAGCAAATCAAACCAGCCCTGACTGCTTTAGAGCTGCTTTGGTTGTCTTACAGTGCCCTTTAGCTAACTGTAATGCTAAAATCCCTGCCTAATGGAAAACTGGAGTATCATTAGCATAGTATGGGGTTGTATGACAGAGCATGATGATGGTATTGCACATGCTTGATTTGGTCCACTGTGACCAAGCAATGATATTTCGTAAAAGTTCTGTGTCATTCATTGGGAAGGGATTTAAGGCCACAGCACAGGGTGGGCAGATGTGGATTTTGCATACAAGAAAACTCCTGCAGAAGAAATTCCTGTGGCACCCAGGAGCAAGTGCCCTTGTAATTAACCTCTAATAAAATCATCTCACTTACCAAGCTGGACTCATCTGAGTCATTCTTTAGTCACCAGGATCCATCTCAGTTTGGGGGGCAGTTTTTCTATACTGTCCTGGGCTTTTCCCTAAACAAGGGATTAGGGTTTTATTGCACAATGGGCGAGGGAAACTTTTGAGGTGATGCACATGTTTTATATCTTGATTGTGGTGATGGCTACATGGTTGTTTAAATTTGTCAGACCTCATTAAATTGTATGTTTAAGATTGGTGAATTTTATTGCATGTAAAATTTAATTCAATACAGCTAATTAAAACCATCAACCAAGAGTTTGAAAGGAAAAACAGAAAAACAGAGGGAAAAGAAACATGAGGGAAGACTAAATCACTGTAGTGAAAGGACAGTCACTTTAAGGTCCCACGAATTTCCCAGGAAAATGAATGAACACTTTGTCATTGCCGACATACTGTAAAGTTTTAAAGCACCAAGTTTAGATAATCCTAAAAATTCCAGAAAGTAAGGCAAAATAAAACAAAACTTTAAGAAGTCAAAATACACCAGGTTTTCTACAAAGGAAGGAGCACTAAAGTAGCATCAAACTTATCAATGGTATCTTCTCAGTTTTAAGGAAAAATGATTAAATGTTATAATTCTATGAGCCAATAACTCTTAACATGTTCCTTGTGCTGCCCAATGTATTTTGGCTTTGCCTACATTTCTAGTTTTCTGTGTTCTAGTCTCATTAGCCTTCTGTCATAATCTTGAACTTTCCCAACATCTTCCTGGCACAGTGCTTTCCACATACCATTCCCGATATTGGGGATGCAGGCTAACTAGCAAATAGAGAAGACAAGAGCTCCTGCTAACTAGCAAATAGAGAAGTTGCAGTTAAATTCTCACCTTTTCATGAAATCATGCCAGGACATATTAACTATCCCCATTGTTGGTTCTCATAACAACATGTACTTTTCCATCACAAATTATTTCCATTGTACCTGTTATTTTGCACTTTTTTGTAATTAATTTCCCCACTAGAATGTAGGTTTCATAATGTAGCATCAATTTCTTATTTACTAACCATTTTATTTTACATGCCTTATGGATCTGCACTAAGTAGGTGTTCAATATATATTTGTTTGATGAATGGTCAGAAGAAGCAAAAACAGGTAAAAAAAAAAATTTCTTGGAGCAGTCTGGGTTGTCCTACTATCCCTACCTGACGAAGGGAAGAGAAAGAGAGCAACGCACCTCTATATGCTTGAACACTAAAGCCTGGGGAAAGCTCTATTCTGTATAGTCAGTAAAGTGTCAGTTAGACTAAGCATTACAGTAGTGCTCTTCTTCATGGGAGAGGTGGAGAGAGGTAAAGGGTAAGAGAGAGGAGTATCTGTGTTTTCTAATCTTCACCAGTATCACTTCCATCCTTAGAGTTAGATGACTTTGCATCTTTTCCTTGGAAACCATTTCATTTTCTACTTTTAGAAACATGTGAAAAGCTCTTGTCCAGAACTGTACTGTTCCTATTGCATTTATTGCTATGAATTTTCACCTGCTTCTAACTTGTTTTCATCATTTTAATGGAGTCTTAAAATGGTAAGGAGAAAAATGTTATGTTTAATCTTCCACTCCAAAATGAAAGATCTCCATGAATTCTAAATTTCAATAGTTACTCTTGAATTTCTTTAAAAAGAAAATACCAATTTTACTGCAACTGATAGTGAATAAAAATGCTTTATTTTTTCTCATATCTGACAATGAATAAAAAATTATAGAAGGGGAGAGATTTTACAAGGATACTAAAAAGCACACAAGTATTAGATTAGAAGAAGAATATTACAAATAAGAGATTCCAAAGAAAAGACCACCTGTGCATAATTTTTGGGTAAAAAAATCTGAAAAAATATTAGAACTTGCAGCAGATATGAAGGAAACAGCTTTGAAACTATGAACTCTCTTCAAATTTTGCTAAGGTAAAGTAATTATTTACAGGAAAGACAACTAAATCTATCTATTAATATCTATTAATATCTATCTATACCATTGTCTCAATTTCTCTAATATGAAATTATTTGGATTATCCAAGATAAAATAGTCAGCAGATGTTTTGATCGGAATCAAAGTAAGCACAAAACATACTGGCTCTATTTGTTTAGTCAGTGCAACTAAATTTATGATGTACATAACGCCATTAGCTTATTTTCAAAGTAGAATTCTCATTTCATTCGGTTACCTAGGTGTTCCTCTGCTAGAGATCTTTGAAGAAACTTTTACCTTTGGTCACACCAGTCATAAATTTATTGGTAATAAGCTGAATAAGAAACCAGATTCGAAAAGACTGGAATAAAAAGGTGAAATAAGTCAAAAATTCAAGCACAGGTAAAAGATACTAGCCTAGTATCACTGTATCTACAAAAAAAAAAAAAATTACCTAGTGGTGTTAGTCAATTTTTTCTATAAGAGCAAACGTAATAAGTCTGTAAAAATGTGTTAATTCAATCTTATACTGTATTCATAAAAGCATAATGCAGGGCAAGGGAGCTGGTGGTCCACCTAATTTTCATAACAGAGCAAATAGAATGTTTTATTCAGCACTGTGCACCAATTTAAAAAAAGAACACCGGTATATCAGACTTTATCCAAAGAAACATGACCAGAATGTTGAGACGTGATGGAGACATATTGTTTTCCAGCTAAAGGCAGAGATCTAAAGACACATTATAGTCTTTCATATCCATTTTTTATTCCCAAAAATGAAAGAAAAGAAATGAATAACAAAACAAAAATAAATGGGAAAATTACTTAGGCTGGAAGAGGATCCCTGAGTGGGCCAGAAACCATGAGAAATGCGAGAAATCCAAGAGTGCATAGAGAAGAGCAATATCAAAAAACGTGGTCACTATGGCCCCCATTAAGAGTAACCAGAGCTGGAGAAGAGTCAAGAATAACTACGGGGGTGAAAATTGGGAATCAACTGCAGTGGCCTCCAGGTGGATCATCATCTCCACACAACCGCATTTTTCCATGTGGTCCAACTGAGAAACGTGCCTCCATGTGTAAGCAGTGGAAGAAGCATATTCTTTCAGAGAGACAGAATATTTCCTGAGAATTGGCCATACCAGGGGAACATGGGGAGTACCCAGAAAACCAAGGTGGTCTACACCTCCGTACCATGGCATTTTGCCATTCTTACAAACTCACCTTTTTGTTCACCCTGCCACCCCAGTCTATATGTATTAATTATTAGAGGCAGCAGGGTTTAAAAGGAAATATCAACTTCCAAAAGTATTGGAGTGAGAGATATATTTTAAAATTTGTGAGTTATATGAGGATATTACAGTTATAAAATTCAGATGTGTCCTTTAGTAGGAACACGTTAGCAGCTTAGATTTTAATAATTCCACATTTTCATCTGACTTAAAGGAAAAGAATAAAATAAAGTATGCCCAAATTGTAGTTTAGTTAGACTTCAAGAAAGTTTAGAAGCTCCAAATAACATGTAGGTGACCAAAGTCAGAGGCTGGCAGGAAGCCTACCCAACAGGTTGAAATGACACTGTGGAAAAAGGGGACTGCAAAGGGAGCTAATCGATGAAAGATCTCAGAAATATCTGAAAAATATTCATACTCAAAAGAGTAGGAAGACCCATTTTAAGAGGTAAGTTCTGTGAGCTCAGCCAAGATGGGACAGTTTCAGCACTGGGGAGGAAGAAAGAGTAGGTACAGAGATGGCTCAGGGGGCCTACAGGAGGTAGATCTCAGAAAACATTAGAAAAATATGACAAGATGTGAGTTACTTGTTGATGGTAGCCTGTGAGAAAATCAAGAAAGAAAACCACTGGAGGGATAAGCCCTTCTGAACCAAGATAGGTTCTGAGAATCAGAGTGGGTATACACATTGGTGCCATGTTATCAGAAAGAAACCACCATTAATATGGATGGTTAGCAGAGAGACCTTGAGCTTGAAGTCTGAAAAACCATTCTTGTTCCTCCCTGCTTTTTTCCAGAATGTATCTGCTAAGAATTCAAGAAAGTCTAACTGATATATTTATGAGAACAAAAAGGAATATGCACATAAAGACACTGTAATTAAAAAGAAAAAGAAGGGAAAAGAAAAAAAACTAAAATTTTCCAACAGATTATGAAAATTTTGTAGAAAACAACCCATGTTCTCTGTCTATGGGCTGATCCATTGATCAATCTATCGTCCTTGTCCCAGGACCAACACCAAGAGAGGAAGAAGAGGAACAGAGACAGAGGGCAGGAAACCAGGAGAGGTAACAAAACTTCCTCCGCTCTCCCCCTTCTCCTCCATGTTATTGGAGCCAAATGCTTACGTGCTGGGGGAGAGGAGAAAATCTTTGAATCAAATATAAGATTGAAATTTTTAAAAGTTGAAAACAAAGTCTTGACTGAAATGAGATTGTTTTAATAAAAGTAAAAGAAATGAAGTCACATGGAGATGTTCTCTAGGAAGCTCCCAAGCCAGCTGTTGATAGGGATGTGACAGAGCACAGTGACAAGAAGTAATTGTAAAAATAAATGTCTCACTTTAATCAAACCGGTCACATGACCTCATGTGATTTTCACAACATGAAGGTAGGTATTGATATCCCCACTTTATGGTTGAGATATCTCGGACTCAGAAAAATTAAGCTTGTTTATGAGTAATCTGGATTATATACAAACAGATTTTCCAAGTTCAAATGTCATGCTATTTTACTGTTCATGTGCCTTGAGGAGTACTTAGAATCAGCATGGCCCATTCATGTCCTTTATCTACTAACATAATAAACTTCTACCATATCTCTGCATTTCAAATCCTCACTGTACCTCAATGTCGATTTTAAATATTACCTCTTTTCTGAAACCTACAGTTATCCAGTTAGAACTGATCTTCCCCTATAGAATTGATTTCTTCCTCTCCAGTTATCTCACAGAATTTTATAAGACTTTCATTCTAACCTTCTTGTGTTATTGTGTTTGTGTCTGCTCTGTTCCCATTAGAGAGCAAGCTTCTTTATTCCTAATAAAGTCTTAGTGCAGTAAAGCTTTATATTGCTTATAGCATGTAGTACATTATTTTACACCTAGTAAGCGTTCAAATTTGTTTAAATTATATTATACATACAGTATTTTAAGTATCTTGAAGAATGAGGCTATTGAGTGACTAATCCTGGTTTGACTTACAGAGTCTTATAGAGATAAACTGTTCATTAATTTATTTATCTGAAAGAATGAATGAGTATTAAGTGTAAGGAATATTAAAATAAGTAAAATAATATAAATATTAATATAAAAAAGCATGGAGTAAACTATGTAGACTTGTAGACAAACTTGAGAACTGCTCACTCATTCTCTAGCATGAATTGGACATTGTCTTAAAGTGGATCCACAGGATGATTGCACAAAGTCATCCTATTTGTTATTCCTTGAAAGGATTACTTTTACACATCAACTTAACTGGACCATGGGGTGTCCATATATTTGATTAAATATTATTCTGTGTATCTGGAAGCATATTTCTCAGTGAGATTAACATTTGCATCATAGACTGAGTAAAGCGGAGTGCCCTCCCCAATGTGGGTGGACCTAATCCAGTCTCCTGGAGGCCTAAATAGAATAGAATTACAAAAGCTAAGAGAGAACTCTCTCCCTGCTGGACTGTCTTTGAGCTGGGACAGTGGCCTTCTGTCATAGCACTTGGATTTAGACTGGAATTTGTTACTACTTGCTGTCTTTGGTGTCCAGCTTGATGACAGCCAGTTTTGGGACTTCTCAGTCTCCACAACCATGTGAGCCAGTTCCTGATGATAAATCCCTTTCTCTCTCACTGTATATATAGAAAACCAGATATGTTTTCTAGAGAAATAGAACATATATATTTTCTAGAGAAACAGAACAGACATATGTGTGTGTATATATGTTCACATACTGCATATAAAACTCACACACTGACTCCCGCTGCTGAGGCTCTCAAAAGACTGTGAAAAGGCATAAACCAGGCCTGCAGTCTCATTTGAGCTTGGGGTCTTCTTCCAAGGCCCTGTGATTTTTGGTAGAATTCACTTTCCTATAGTTGAATAATTCATAGTGGCTTGCGTTTTCAAGGCCAGCGGGAAAATATCTCTGATGCCAAGGAAAGGCTCACTGATCTTTTAAAAAGGCTCATCTGATTTGGTAAGGCCCACTAAGGATAATCTTCCTTTTAATTAAATCAATGTAAAGCTGATTAAGGGCCCTAATTACATCTGTAAAATCCCTTCACCTTTGCCATATCATGTAACCAAATCATTGGGGTAACTTTCATCTTGTTCCAGGTAGTGCCTACATTCAAGGAAACAAATACATATATATATATATATATATATATCTCAGAGGGTGGTAATATTTTGGGCCATCTTAGAATTTTGCTTATTTAACCCTATTAGTTGTTTCAGATCCTCTCTGATATGTCCTGTGTATCTTTTTTGCTTTTAGTGTATGAAGACTCACTGATATTAAAATTTAAAAAGCCTGAGAGCTTCAAAAATAAAATGGCTCTCAAAAGTTTGAGATCCTCACAAATGCTTAGAATGGAACTTGAAACAGAAGAATATCAGAGATAAAATAAAACTCTGTAAAAGACTGAAATGAAAAAAAATATTTCCTTCTTACTATTTATTAGAGCAAAGGGTGTTTCTATGATCTATGTAAAGTGAGTTCAAGATATTCTCCTCTGGAATAGGCTACAAATACTCCAGTGCTTTTTAACGAAGCCTCAGGGTTTCATCAAGATGACATACTCTCAAATCTCTGTGAATCTACCTTTGCCTGTTTTTTTTTTTTTTATCTCCTTTGGATATACAGTACAGAATACATTTAATATATCCTGTCAAATTAATTTTCCTTTTAAAATGTAAATGGGTGGTTAATACATTAAAAACAAATACTTATTCTTTCATTCTTTATAACGTTGAATGAAGAGAAATTGTGTAGTATATAGGTTTCTATCTCACAATGAACACTGTTCACATTTCTTAAGACAGAGAAAGAGAGATAGAAAAAAAGAGAGAGAGATGATTTTACAGGGTACTCAGGTTGCCAAGCATATAATAAAAACCATCACCATGACCTCTACTTCATTGATGACAGTAACTTTCATGACATGTAGTGCTTTCTATCATATAATAATGTTTATGAGGAACTATAGTTGTTTTAACTGTTAGGGAAAGCAAAATATTTCCCATCCTAAGCCTCTGCTTCCAACATACCCTGTATGACATACATTGTCAATTCTAGAGTAAAATAATCATTTCAGCAATTGACTTAATGCAAGGATAAGGCAGAAAAGGAAGGCCGAGAGAGACCGAGCACAGCCATTTTGACAGATATCAGATTCTAAACAACCTGAACAAGGAAGTCGCCAGAAAGTTGCTGGCCTGTGACCCCTTGAAAATGAATGAATTACTAAACCGAATGCCTTACAAACTGTGCTTACCTTACCGTGATAGTTGTTTATGATTAACCTTTATTCCTGGACAACAAGACAATGCTGGTCACACAGGACTCTTTTCCAAGAGGGCTTTTTCACATTTAAAAACATTACCGTTGCCCTATAAGGCACCCCTGCTACCCCTACTCTGTCTGTGGAGTGGGATCTATTGTCTGTCTCTGTCTCAATAAGCTTTCTCTCACTGGTTGGCTCGCACTTGAATTCTTTCTTCTGTGAAGCCAAGAAACCACTTGGCGAGTTTGGGGGACTTTCCACCCTTCATTGGGACACCCCTTGCATCGGTCCCTTAATTTATTCTTTTAAATAAAAATGTGAAAAACTATGCAAAAGAGATTGGGTCATAAGTTGGATCCTTTTCAGAACAGTTTAAGCTGAAAAGTTGAATTAGCTTTGCTTTCTTGGCCTGCCCTCTCCTTTCCATCCCTCCCTGCTATACCCCAAATATAAATAGATGCAAATGGCACATGAGATCTTATTCAGAGTAAATTCAATCGTTTAGTTCTAGTTTCTCTGTCAGCATTTGTGACTACAGTGAATTTCCCCCTAGCTCACTGCTGGTCAAAGACCCTACAGAACTTTCCAGAAATTAGGGTGAGATGATTAGTTAAAACTAACTGTTACTAATGGATTTTGAACTATAGGTTACTTATAGGGTTTTGGTATGACTGCTGAAGAAAAATAAAATAAAAAAGATAGACAAAAAAGGAAAGAAATGGAGGAAATAAGGAAGAATGTATTGAAAAAATTGAAAAATATCATATTGAATTGATCATATTCAATCACTATTCTCTCATTGACTAACTCACTAGGAATAACATTTATAGTATTACACAGGAATATATCCATGGAGAAAACTCTCAGTTCTTTCTCCAATTCACAGTCACTTGTATATTATGTAAATCTTTATATACAGTAATAGTCAGGAATCCAAGCGATCTATCATATTTGATCAAGACAAGCATAAATCATTTATTCATAATTTACCATTCCTAGCTTGATTCATTGATTCATCTCCAGATAGGACAAGGTCAGTACGAAAAAATAATGATTAAGCTTCTTGCCCTTAGGAAAAAACAGCTTAACCAACAAATTCATCTTCACATCTGACCTCATGAATCTTGACACTGGAAGTACTACAAGAACAGAAACAGCCCTTACAGATCACCCTTCAAATGGGAATATCTGTGTAAGAATGAAATAGAGAGTGGAAGAATTAATGCTGAAACTACGATGAGTGTGTCACAGCTATCCTGATCCTCACGATGGGACAATCTTATTCACCTAACATGAAATTACTTATTCTTATTGGTATTTATTTTCAATATTTTTTCCTCTTTAATCCATGGCTTTTGTAGCTTTATTTCTTTCTACTCCCCTATTCTGCAGCATCCTAATTTTTCACATACCTTCATCTCATTCATGTAATGATGTTTCTCTGAATTAGATAAAGTGAGGGGTGATAAAATGGTAGCATCTTTTAAATCTCCCATTATGATGCCTCAACAAACTAGAATCAGACAGGCAGTAATAATAGGCTTCCAACCCTGACTACCAGGATCAGGGTACTCTTTGGCTTTCTTAATTTTTTCCTGATTCCCTACCTAACTTTTGCACTTATTTCAAACATGGAGATATAAACAGAGTAAACTTGAATACTACCTTAGTCAGCTTGGGCTGCTATAGCAAAATACTATAGATCGGGTGACTTTGTTGTTTACAGTCATTTATATTTTACAGTTCTGGAGGCTGGGAAGTTCAACGTCAAGAAGCTGGCCAGTTTGGTTCCTGGTGAGGGCCCTCTTCCTGGTTTTCAGATAACAGTCTTCTTACTATGTCCTCACAGGGTGGAGAGAGAGAGAACTCTGTTCTCGCTTCTTCTTCTTATAAGTACACTAACCCTATAATGGGGGAGCCCAACTGCATGACCTCATCTAAACCTAATTACTTCTCAAAGGCTTCACCTCTAAATGCCGTCTCATCAGGGGTTATGGTTTTGACATATAAATTTTGAAGGGATACAAATCATTCTATAGCGCATACCCACAGTCATATGGCACAGGTATTGCATTAAGCGTAGAAAATATTCCCACAAACACATCTGACAATTTGTTTTCTGTTAAAAAGTGTTGGTGGCTGAATTGGTTTTTCAGAGTTCTAGATAATTTCCAAATTTCTTAACATAAGAATACAAGATAGTTTTACTACTTGACCCTAATTTACTTAATTTTTATACTCCCCTCCCGCCTGTTACTCTATTCTCTAGCTACAATATGTTTTTTTCCCTACACTCAAAATGTCTGATCTTTTCTATGCCTTTGCACATACCATTCCTTCTGCCCAAGATGTCCTTCCACCCCTTTTCATTGAGATGAACCCTTATTCATCCTTCAGTACCCAGTCCCATTGAAATTATTGCTGACCTTTCCTTTCTCTCAATGGAGTTAATTACTCCCTTCTCTAGTTCTATCCCATTCTGTTCATAGTTCCATTGTAAGTTTTGCTGTTACTTGGTTATATACCTGTCTTTCATAATTAGACTATGATTCCCTTTAGGGCAGGGATAATTTCTAAAAAGAAACCTTTGAATTTGGAAAACTCTTAAATGTGCCTGCTATGCAATAATGCTCAATATAGAAAAAGAAGGAAAGAAAGAAAGAAAGAAAGAAAGAAAGAAAGAAAGAAAGAAAGAAAGAAAGAAAGAAAGAAAGAGAAAGGAAAATGAAAACCATTAACTTAGGCCACACAGGGAAGTATGAGACCAGTTGTTTCACACTACTCCTTGGCCCTGAAACACTTGCTGCTTCTTTCAAACAATCCCCCCTTCGTAGTTTGTTCTGTTTTACCTGTGTTTGTGCTACTTCAGTCTTGCAAACCTGCTAGTTAGTTATAGCCCTCTTTCTGCCTATTGCAAGAGATCCTGATGCTCTAAAGCAGTGTTTCTCAAACTTGCTTAACAGTAAAGCTCAAGTAGGATGCTTATTAAAAGTACAAACTCTTAAGAGCAACCTCAAACCTATGAATATGAAGCTGCAGGAAATGAGCCCAGTAATCTGCATTTTAAACATGTCCCTCAGATGATTTTGAAGAAGGTAAATGAGAACAGCATGAATAGAGGGTAAAGCAGGGCTGTTTCACCTATTTGGAGACAACTGCTTCATACAGTGGCCACTTGTCTTAGCTCGGGACCTTGTTAAGTAATAGTTCAACTTCCTCAGACCTGGGAAGAAGCCTCTCACTTGAATGTCTTTCCCGGAGCTGTTTCCTTAGGCTTTTAGGGAAATTAGAAATCCCTCCAACGGACTCTCTGATACTCCACCCTACCTCCCCCATGCACGAGTCACTGCATAAGCTTCATCCTACTGATTCTCCGCCTATATGCTCCTGAATTTCTGGTTCACAGGTGCTGCAGAAGCAGCCACTGCCAAATCCTTGAACAGCTCTGGGTATTGGCAGTCTGCAAACTGACTCTAATGAGGTGTGACAGCTCATGCTCTGTGGGTTTATCCTTAATCAGACTAGACCCTGAGGATGTATGGATTCCTTGTGGAAAGTACAGATTGAGTGTCACTCAGGGCTTAAAATGAGAATGAAGACTCAGTGCTTATCACAGATCCTGGCACAGACAAAGCACTCAACAAATATTATCAATTAGTGATATTTCTGTTGTTCAATGGACAGCATATACTATTCTTCTTCCTCCAACCTAAGGAAACCTAGAGTATATAGATTTTTAAACTTAATTATTGGAAATATGAGAATAAGCTAGTTAGGCTACTTAAATTAGTTTTGATTAATTACAAGATTATTGATGTGTAGGTATTTTATATAGAATGCTAAAACTCAATGGGCTTAATTGACAATATTAAACTTACAAGGCCCATAAACTTGCTTTGATGATCCAATAGGAATATTAATGCTTTTAAGAACACTTTTATGAATACTAAATATTACTGCTGTTATTGTGTTAGCTGTTATTGTGTAACAAACTATTCCATAACAGAGTGGCTTAAAACAACCACTGTTTATTATTTCTCATGTATCTGTGAGTTGGCTGGATGGTGTCAGTTAGGATGAACTTGGCTGGGCTCATTCATATATTCGTGGTCAGCTGGAGGGTTACTGGGAGATGGGTTAGCCGCTCTAGTATTGTCTCAGTTGGCATGGTTTGTCTCATCCTATAGGAGGCTGTCCCAGCTTTGTTAAAATGGTGGTCATAGGACTTCAAGGGAGAAAAGATGCATGCAAGTTCTCTTAGCCTAGGTATGGAGATAATACAATGTTATTTTTGCCACATTTTATGTGTCAAAATGAGTTGCAAATTTAGTTTAAACATGAGGGATGAAAAATGTACTTCATCTTTTGAAGGCAGTTGCTAAAAAGTTTTATTGCAAAGAGTACCATGAGACTATTATTTGGGATTGTCAATGTAATCAATCTGTCATGTTAATCATTGCAGCAAAATACCTCACTTTTTGAGTTTTCTGGAATTTATACTAAAAAAAGTTAGATTCTGTGCTAAGGTTAAAATCATGTAGTTTGACACTATTTTCACCCAGATGGTTATAAGGAAGCCATGAAAACTTTCAATCATTTGTGTATCTTTAAAATACTGATAATATTAATCTCATATGGTTATTATTATTATACATCGGTTAAGCACCCACCATTGTGCTTCTTCAGGACAGCTATTTTGAATTCTTTGTCTGAAAGGTCATCTATCTCCCCTACTCTGAGATTGGTCACTCGTACCTTATTTAGTATATTTGATGAGGGCAAGTTTTCCTGGATGTTCTTGATGCTTGCGGGTGTTCATCAATGCCTGGGCATTGAAGAGTTAGGTATTTATTTTAATCTTCACAGTCTGGGCTTGTTTGAAGTCCTTTTGAGAAGACTTTCCAGATATTCAAAGGGAATGGAGTGCTGCGATCCAAGTCTTGGTCACTGCAGCCGTATCAGCACTGGGGGTGCTGCACCCCCAGTGATGCTGTGACTCTTGCAGACTCCTGGTGGTGCTGCACTAGTGGACTGGGGTAAGATATGGGAGAATTTCCCACATTACCAGGCATATTCTCTCACTGTCTTCCTTCACTGTCTGGCGTGCTGGAGTTGGGGGAGGAGTGATGTGGGTGCTCCCTCGTTGCCACTGCAGCTAGGGCTGTGCCAGGTCACACCTGAAGCCAGCCCAGTCTCACCCAAAACCAGTGGTGACTACAGCTACCTGGCACTTCTGTTGTTTATTCAAAGCCCAAGGGCTCTTTGATTGGCAGGCGGTGAATCCTGCCAAGACTGGCCCTTCCCTTTAAGGGCAATGTGTTTTCTTGTGTCCCAGGGTGAGTCTAGAAATGCCACCCAGGAAATAATTCCTGGAATCAGGGGCTTCAGGAGTCTTCTTGATACTTTATTTTATTGTGACTGAGCTGGTTTCCAAGTTGCAAAACAAAAACCTCTGAACTCTTCCCTTTCCTTTTCTTGAGAGGAAGAAGATTCTCTCTGAGCTACACTGCCTGGAGTTGGGGAATGGGTGATACAGGCACTAGCTTGGCTGCCACCATCGGTGTCTCACTGGCTCACCTGCACCCTAAGTCCATGGGGCCAGCACAGCCATATGGCCACAGGAATTGTCCAAGGAGTACAGCTTTTGTGACCTGACTATCTTATGAAATTATTCTAGTCCCCAGGTCGCTTTTTGTCAGGTGGTGGTGGGGCTAGCCATAATTTGGGTTTTGAGACAGAGGATTTCCCTCTGGCTAGGCTGGTATAAATGTTCCCTCGATGGATGCTGGCAGAGTTCTGCCATGTGCTGTGTTCCTGTGACAGGGTGGCCCTGATTTCCAATGCAAAGTCCCACAGTCACTTCACTCTTTCTACCTGGGGCACACAGATTCTGTCCACAACAGAGCATTGGTGCCACATTGCTGGGGGATGGGGGAGAGGTGGTGTGGGCAACGCAAGACTGCCTTCTCTGCCCTCTTCAGTGCCGCTTTCATTGATATAATGTTAAAACCAGGTACTGTAATCACTCTCCTGATTTTTGGTTCTTCTGAAAGTGCTTTCTTGCGTGGATAGTTTTTGAATGTGGTGTTCCTGGGGAGAAATAATCACTGGAGGTTTCTATTCAGCCATCTGCCTCTACCCCCTTCAACACCTACCATTGTGCTTGGCAAAAGGTAAATGTGTGTGTGTGTGTGTGTGTGTGTGTGTGTGTGTGTGTGTGTGTGTGTGCGTGTATAAGGGGTTGTTGTTTCCATTAGATTTCTTTATAACATTCAGTAACTAGTCTCTCAATTTTTTCTTTAGTTACCTCTACATATCATCATTATATTGTTTTTTTCATGATATTAAAGATATTTGGTAATCTTCTTCAATAACATTCATTCTCTTAAACAAAATTTCCAACCAATACTTCATCCTGACTGATGAGTAAGCATCTTTGTTGTTTTTGTCAATGGGACTTTGTGTTTTTAAAAAACAGAAATTATCTATGGCCAATTTAAATAGAAAATAAATTTATTCACAGACTATCGAAATACAGCACTGACAAAATTGTTGCAGAACCAAAGTCAGAAAATAAGTAGAAAATAAAGGCAGAAATATACAGCAAAATCACATCAGAAACAATCTCTAATAACATTGATTAAACTCAAAGGCTCTTGACTACATTGTGGATGCTTGTGAATAATTTTTAACTTTCCTCTGAGCCTCATGTCAAATGCTTAAGATTCAAAGTCCTATGCAGGAATATCTGACTGACTAAGCCTAGGTCGAAAAGTCCCACCACAGCTACCAGAGAATTAGAAGAGGGACAGTCTGCCTCCTTCTGATTTCCAGAAAGCCTGGGCCTGTCTTTAAGCTTTCTTGGAATCTCAATCAAATAAGAAGGATATTTGGATGCTGGGAAGATTAAAATAAATGCCTACTGTAATCTGCTCTTTTTGTTGCTCAATATCCATAATACCTTTCATCTCACATTATGTTTCAAAAAAGAATTCTATATTCCAGGATACCGTAACCATATCTTATTTATATTAATATTTATATTCTTCCCAAAGGGAGACACTTGATGGTTCATCCAGTTTAATCTCCATTCTTTCCCTACGTCTGCTATGATCCTGCCTCAATATTCTGTAGCCTGGGTGTGTGTGTGGGGGCAGAGAACTGCAAAAGTAACCACTACCAAACTTTTATAGTGGTAGAGAGGAAGAGAAAAGTAAAATTACCTATATAAATAAATGTAAATATTCATATTTTAGTAAGAAAGAAAATATGGTTAGGTTCTATAGTTTTAGTTTATATATTTATGTCATAGTATAATTGATTATAAATCATGGTTAGTATTTATAAGTTTCTTTTTATATTACCAGTTCCATATTCACATCTTTCTAGCCAAAACATAATCTTCTTTTCATCTGCTTGTCTCAAGTCATGTGAAACTCAAAATTGTTTTCTTTTCTTTCATTTCTTTTTTAGAAAGGGAATGGGGGGGAGCAGGAGGGAACAAAATGGTTTCCAATCACCACTGTTATATGCCCTGGGGAAAGCATCTCTTTTTAATATTATTAGTTATCTATTGCTACATAAAAATCATAAGGTAGTAATTTCAAACAATAAAATTCATTATCTTGTATCTCACAGGAATTCATGTGCAAGGTAGTTTTGACTCAGAGTGTCTCACAAGGCTGCAATCACCTATTGACCAGGTTGTGGTCTCATCTGAAGGTTCTAGTGGGGGGAAACCCTTTTCAAGCCAACTTATATGGTTGTTGGCAGAATTCAATTCTTTATGGGCTACTGGACTGAGAGGCTCAGTTCCTTTCCATGTGGGCCTCTCAATAGAGCAGCTCAAAATATGACATCTGCCTTCCGTCAGAAGCAAGTGAGAGAGCAAGAGAGGTAAACAAGATTAAAGCCAGAATAATTTTGAAACCTAAGCTAGCAAATGGCATCTCATCATTTTTGTCTTATTTTATTCATTAGAAGCAAGTCGTTAGGTCCAGCCCACACTCAAGGGAAAGGGATTATGCAAGGGTGTTGAATACTAAATTAGTTATAATTTTGGCAAGTGACACTCATACTTACATTCTTTGGTTCCGGATGCAGGTATTATGGCTTTGGAAGAAACAACATGTATTATTTCTTGATTAAGAACCTATGTCTTATTTGTCATGACAGTAATTCACACAAGAGTCTCAAAGCTAGTGACAAAACTGCAATAAGCTATTCTATCATTCTGTAAGTTTAGGAAATATGATGTAAAAGAAATCTAGGAAATATATAAGAAAAGATCAGTGGCTTCCATGAGTACCAAAAAAATGCTTTATTTATTTCATGGTTAAAATTTATTTCTTAGAAGAAATATTTTTCTTCATATTGGATAATGTATAAGGACATTCAATCAGTCCACATATTGCAAGGCTGCCAGAAGCCTGATGGGCAGGGAAAGTAAATCTAAACTCAGTGCCTATGTCCATAAAGAAAAAATATTTTACTGAACCATGAGTCCAGTGGGATCAAATTATCACATTATCATCACTGAGCTGGTCCTATGGGTAATGGCACTGCCCTAGAGATTCAGAGTTGTTTCCTGCTGCTTCCAGAGAACACTTGGTGGTGGGAACAATGTCATCCCTGACCTTGTCCTTGCTATCTCTGGCTATCTGTTCATGTGTCCATCGAGTGAAGATGGGGTCCAAGCTGGAGACCAGAGAAGGAAGCCTATTGATATCCACAAACAACTTATACTTTTACTCTGATCATGAACAATAGTTTCTGAAGTTTAGATATTTTTAATAGAATATATTCATGGGACCAAATATTCTTACATTCTGGGCTTGTTCTGAAAGGTAAAGCCACGTATCTATCATCTGTACACATTTTTGTAAATAATCCATCTATCTTAATTTTTCAAAGGCCCTTGACTTTGGCCAAACCTTCAGCCATTGCTTATGAACTGTTAAGAATCCTTAATTCAGGCCACTCCTCCTCCTAGAAAAAAGTTGGCAAAAACCAAAACCCAAGACTTAAAAAAAAAATACTGTAAAGATTCACTTTATCCCTTATCTTTAAGAATCACACCAAAATGTTGTAATACTATTCCTGGGAAGACCTATACCCAGATGATTAAAAAAGAAACACAAAATTGAGTTTGATTTACAGATGACCTTGCAAGATATATCAACACAAGTGAGTTATAGTTTTCCATACATTCAAAGTTGGAGGTTCATAGTTAAAATACTGTAATATCACTTCTTCTAAAAAATAGTGAAATATGCAAAATGCATAAATTGGCCCTTCCATTTTGAGGGGACTCTGATACTCTCTGTATTTCTCCCATCACTCCACTGTTTTTGAAGGGTGCTGTGATTTCATAGAATTTCATCTGCTATCTATAGCTCACATTAAGTCACCAAGGATACTAGTTTTATGACCTGCTTTACTCTTATTATCAAAATAACAGCATTAATGTAGGGATCATTATATTCAACTGTGAAATTATTAGAAGATGAAGTTTTTTTCAGAGTTGAGGATTTGAAACAGCATTGAGGCAGGGTGGTAAAAAGATAATGAAGCTTTTTTCCAGGCAAAAACACAATGCTTTTAAAAATAATAGTATGTTTTACTTAATGAGATAAAAAATGAATTTCAAATGAACAGCTTGGCACAGTTTATCTGAAGTTGTATTAGTTAGGAAACAAACCCTGAAATAGCAGCTACAGTCAGATTCACTTTCTGATGAAATAACTATAATCAAGTTTATTTTTCATGATAAACTTAACTTTTGTACTCAGCCCAAAGTCTAAGTAATGTATAATTGTGATAGAAATCATTATTTTGTATAGTCATTTAATAATAGCATTAAGTACTAATGTAATTAATTTAATGTAATCCATAAGATTGTAGGAATGTGAAATTGCTTTTGATTTACTATACTTTTGTAGGAAGATGGTCTCCACTTGATATTTTCCACAAAATACTCCCATGTAATCTTTTCTACCAAATTAACCCACTTACACCACATAGCTGAGGGAGCCAAAGTGGAGATTCTTCTAATCGCCTAAATCATTTCCTAAAGATATCTGTCTTGACTGGCTACTCTGGGGAAAAATATTTTTTAAAAGTGTTCAGGCTCTCGCTGAGCCACATTCCTTTCATCACTTAACTTTGTGAGCACCCACTCTGCTGGATGATCACAATAAAATTCTAAATCTCCAGGAAAATTCTGTTAGTTCACAGCTAGTGATCAGTAATTCCCAAAAGATTTCAATATTTTCGGTTTCCCAGTACAGAATTTCCTTTGTAAATGACTGCAGATCTTTAAGAAAGAATAGGAGAAAGATTAACCAAGCACATATTTGATGTGATTTCAGAATATTTCCCAAGTATTCTGGCTTCTTCTTATAGTGAGGGACTTTGGTTTGAGTACTTATTCAGATATAGGAATGGGATGAATGTCTGCAACAATCTAACATTATGATTCAAGTCGGATTTCTCCCATTAAATCTCTCTCTTTTTTTTTAAACTGCTAGCTTCTCACCAAAATAGATTTACTTTTCTCCCTTGGACTGCAGCAAAGTTACAGTTCCAACCTTCTCCACAACTGCATGTGGCCACATGACAGAATTCCAACCACCTGAATGGTATCTCAAGTGATGTTTGCAACTTCCAGATCTGGCCCATAAAACCTCTCCAATGGGCTCCGGTATATTCTTTTCCCTTTCAGAGTAACGCAAGAAACCCCCTATGAAACCTGCATGTGGAAGTTGATAGAGACACCATCAGCCTGGATCACTCACTGGATTGTTGGCATCCTCCGTCCCTTTCCTTCAACCTTCAGCCGAGACCATCAAAGATCTCAGACCATTCCAGTCGTCACAATTACTTTCTTGATTCCATCGTAAACATGATCATTTTGTCTCTGATTCCTATCAGGGAGCTTATTTCCAACTGCCTTTTCTCCCACTAGTATATAGTGCTTATTTATTAAAAAGGCAGAAACAAAACAAAAACCAGCTGTGAAAGCACTTTTCAAAAATTCTGGTGTGCACTTCATTGTCTTTTCTTTTCTGGGCAATCTTGGGGAATATAGTAAAAGGGTGGGTCACAAATGTTAGTTGTTCCCTATCATTTCAAACTACTAAATCTTTTAATTCCATAATACTAAGAAAAATATCTCATTTCAACTTCATTTAGTGTGTATTACCACTGAGTTCAGATTATGGTGGGCAAACTATATAATTAAAATATGTCCAGGTATTAGAATGAGCACAATTTTTCTAGAATATTGTTTGTCCTATCATATTTAAAATTAAGTAGATAAAAATTTAAAATCTGGATAATTAGAGGTAAGAGGTAGGAAATAAAGACAACTTTCTTTCTTTTTCATAAAAAATAATTTGTTCATCTTAGGGACTAACAGCCACATCAGGCAAGAGAGGGAGGAAGAACTGCTTCGACTAGCAAGGGAGGTTCTGTGGGGTTTAAGGTTCAAGATCTGACTGTCCTCTGAATCTTTCCGTATAGGCCCAATACCAGCTCTTGGAACCATCCTGTGTTCTAATCAAAGCTTTAACTTTCCCAGAAAGATCTGGTAATTAAATGAATTCAACTGTTTTTATAATTTGACAGACTATAGATTCAAATGTTGCATTTGATTCTTGGCTTCTGCAGGCCTACAAATGTGGCTGTAGCACGATTATAGAAAATTTGGGGATTTTAGGCTGTGCATTGAGAATTTTTGAGCTTGCCATGCTCATCTTTTAAGCTGTCCATTGTCCTAAAAAATAGTCAACCAATTCCATTGTTCTGAATTCCTCTTTTCTTTCCCATTGTTCTAAAGCAGAGGCAATTCAGTTTTATAAAGCCTTTCCTTCAGAGGATACTTTACTCCAGGAGACCACAGTTGATAATTCAATTAGAAAATTCATTGTTGTAAGTCACAGTGTACTAGAATTCTATTTCTGAACACCAGGAGGATTTTGTTTAGCTTCAGGCCCAAACAAGCAAGATAACTGTCTTAATCTGTTTGTGTTACTGTAAAGGAATACCTGAGGCTGGGGAATTTATAAAGAAAAGAGATTTATTTGGTTTATAGTCTGCAGGCCGTACAAGAAGCATGATGCCAACACCTGCTTCTCAAGAGGGACTCAGCTGCTTCCATTCATGGTGGAAGGCAAAGGGGAACTGGCTCGTACAGATAACATAGCAAGAGAGGACAAGAGAAAGAGAAAGAGCTGTCAGGCTCCTTTCAACAAACAGTTCTCGAGGGAAATAAGAGTAAGGACTCAACTCACTCCTGCAAGAATGGCACTAAGCCGCTCATCTGCCCCCACGATCCAAACACCTCCCACCAGGCCCTACCTCCAACATTGGGGATCACATTTCAACATGAGACTTGGTGGGGCCAAACAACCATATCCAAACCATAGCAATAACCAATTCCAGATTTTTTCAGAGTTCATTGCTTGTTATGTACTTGTCAGTGTTCTTGGTTATGAACAACAGAAAATTTCTCTGATTAACCTGAGTAAAAAGTAAATATATTCAAAGGCTATGGGATAGTAAAAATATCAGTGAGAGGTATGAAGAACCAGCTTTCAGAATGGGCAGAGACAAAAGGAGACAAGCATAGCCAAGATTATACCACAGGCATGTCTCTCTAGGACATCACCTGCTTCTAGCATCACTGTCACTGGACATTTTTCCTGAGTTCCTGAACTGCTCCACCTCTGGAATCTTGTGACTGCACTATTGTACTCTGCTCACCAGGGCAGGCGCTTTAAGTAATCTGATTGATCCCTGCATGCTATTATATAACTCTCAGATGATAAAACACGGCAATGAGGAGAAGCCCAAAATTATGAGTATGCACTACAGTGAACTGGGTAATGGATAAGTAATTAGGCCTTAGATGTCTATTCTTCTACTATCGTTTTGTCTAATTGATCTAAAAATTCCAGCCAAATCACTCCAAATATAATTGTTGAAAACCGAACAACTGTATAGGCACCCTCACCATACCTAGTTTCTAGCTTCTTCCTCATGGAAAAGTGGCTATTGAGATAATAGAGCCAGAGATCAGCAAGTTTACTGAACGCAAGATCACTGTCTGCTTAAAAATCATATATACACGGCATTCTCACTGCCTCCTCTCTTCAGGGGTTCATGCATCGTTAGGTGTGATCATCATTGCTTCAAGGATTACCCAAAGTGATAGAACTTCAAAATCTCATTTCAGGATTAGTGGAGAGAGGTCCCATTTAGGCCTCCTGTGAATCCAAATCCTCCTTCCCAGATAAACCTAAGGTCTGAATTCGGAGGTATCAAGGGCTTTGCATCTGGGAAAAATAGCAACTTTACCTTGTTTTTCTATGTGGTTAGTTCCTTTGGTGATGCTGTGTGGATGAAGAGTGATTGCTTAAATAGAATATGGATATTTCTAACCCTTTAATCAAATAACAGAAAATATCATTAAAACATCATTCACACTACTGAAAATCTGCTTTACTAAATTAATGAATGATTTTTATATGAAATTCTAGCATCTTGTAGAAAGAACTTACTTATACTGCTTTGATGAATTACTTTTTTGATTCCTTTAATGTCTGTCAGTGTCTAAAAAAACTGAGTGTAGTTTGTCTTTTAATAAAATTATATTTTGAGATAAATATAGATTAACATGCAGTTTTAAAAATAATACAGAGAGATCCCATCTATCTTTTACCCATTTTCCCCAATAGTAAAACTTTAACATTTAAGACTATAGAATAATGTCATATCCAGGATATTGACATTGAACCTTCAAGATGAAGAACATTCCATCACTATAAGGATCTCTCATTTTGCCTTTTCTCATTTCTATGATTTTGCCACTTAAAGAGTGTTATATAAATTGGATCATATAGTATTTCACCTATTTGGATTGATTTTGTTCACTAAGCAATTTCTGTGGAGATTCATTCAAGTTGTTACATGTATCAATAGTTCACTGCTTTTTATTGCTTGGTATTCCATGGTATGGATGTACCATAATCTGTTTAACCATTTGCCAGTTGAAGTACATCTGTGTTTTTAAAATTTTGAGCTATTACAAATAAAACTGCTATAAACATTTATGTGTAGATTTTTGTGTGGACATAAGTTTTCATGATCTCGAGTAAATGTGCAGGAATGAAATTGCTGGGTTTTATGGGAGATGAATATTTAGTTTATTGAGAAACTTCCCAGTTGTTTTCCAGGGTAGTTGTAACATTTTACATTCTTACCAGCAATGTATGAATGATCCAGTTTCTCAGTGTCTTTGCTTTGAGTTTCTTTTACTTTTCTTTTTCTAGTTTTTTGAGGTGGTAAATTAGATAATTGATTTGAGAACTTCTCAACTCTTCTGATATATTCACTTAATGCTATAAACTTTTCTCTTAGCACTGCTTTAGTAGTATTAAACAAATATTTATATGATATATTTTATTTTAATTTAGTTCATTTCATTTAGAAATGTGTTGCTTGATTTTCAAGAGTTTGTCCTCTATTATTGATTCCTGGTTTGATTTTATCATGGTCAGGTACACAAGTCTGTATGATTTCACTTCTTTAAAATTTGTTGAGGTTTGTTTTATGGCTCAGAATATGTGCTCTCTTGGTATATATTCTAAGGGCACTTGAGAAAAATGTGTATTCTGCTATTTTTGGGTGGAGTGTTTTAAAAGTATCAATTATTAATATATCCTGTTGGTTGATGATGTTAAGTTCTTCTAAATCCTTGCTTTTCTTTTGTATAGTTATTTTACCAATTGTTGAAAAAGGGGTGTTGAAGTCTCCAACTACAATTGTGGATTTGTCTATTTCTCCTTTCAGTTCTATTGATTTTTTGCAGCACTGTTGTTTGGTGAATACACATTTAGGATTTCTGCATCTATTTGATGAATTAAAACTTTATCATTATATAATGTACCTTTCTGTCTCTCATAATTTTGTTCTGAAATCTACTTTATCTAATATTAATATAATCACTCCTATTTTCTTTTGATTAATATTTGTATGGAATATATTTTTTCCATTCTTTTATCTTAAGTTTGCTTCTATGATACTTGAAGTGAGTTTCTTATGGAAAGTACAGAGTTGAGTCATGCTTCTTAATCAACTTTGCCAATCTCTGTCTTTACATTGATGTATACAGTCCATTTATATTTAATACAGTTATTGATATAATGAGGCTTAAGTCTGCCACTTTATTTCTTGTTTTTTTCTCTCTGTTTTGCATTTTTCTATTTTCTTTTTTCTACCTTCCTGTGAGTTACCTGAAAGTTTTTTCTAATTCATCAATAGTACATCTATAGCAATTTTGAGTGTGTCTTTTATATAACATATTTAGTGTTGCTCTGGTTATTACATTGTATATACATAACTATCACATCCAATTGACTCTATTGGTGTTACCAGTTAAGTGTAAACACCTTACCTCTTTATAACGCTTTATCATCTGTTAATAATATAATCACTTTAGGTACATTTAGAACCATATTAGATTGTGTTATAATTTTGCTTCATCAATCAAACATAATTCAGGAACTCAAGACAAGTAGGAAAATGTATTTACCTATATTTTTTAGTCTTTACATTGTTCTTTCTGTTTCCCTGATTTCCAAGATTCCTTCTTTTATTATTATTCTAGTTTAGTGAACTTCCTTTAGCCCTTCCCTCATGATTGGTTTTCTTTTATATATATATTTCAGAATATTAGAGGGGTACAAAGTTTAGGTTACATATATTGTCTTCACCCCACCTGAGTCAGAGCTACAAGCGTGTCCATCCCCCAGATAGCGCATACCATATCCATTAGGTGTGAATATACCATCCCCTCTCCCCTCCTCTCACCTGCCTGACACCCAGTGAATGTTACTACTATATGTGCACTTAAGTGCTGATCAGTTAATATCAATTTGACAGTGAGTACATGTGGTGCTTGTTTTTCCATTCTTGTGATACCTCACTTAGTAGAATGGGCTCAAGCTCCATCCAGGATAATACAAAAGGTATTAATTCACCATTGTTTTTTATGGCTGAGTAGAACTCCACAGTGTACATATACTACATTTTTTTTATCCACTCCTGTATTGATGGGCACTTGGCTTGTTTCCAAATCTTTGCAATCCTGAGTTGTGTTTCTATAAACATTTGAGTGCAGATGTCTTTATTATAGAATGTCTTTTTTTTCCTTTGGATAAATACCCAGGAATGGGATTGCTGGATCAAATGGTAGTTCTATTTTTAGCTCTTTTAGGTACCTCCATATTACTTTACATGGGGGTTGTACTAATTTGCAGTCCCCCCAGCAGTGTATGAGTGTTTTTATTTCTCTTCATTCATGCCAAATTTTTTTGTTTTGGGACTTTTTGATAAAAGCCATTCTCACTGGAGTTAAGTAATATCTCATTGTGGTTTTGACTTGCATTTCTCTGATGATTAGAGATGTTGAGTATTTTTTCATATGTTTTTTGTCCATAAGTCTATTTTCTGTTGAACAATTTCTGTTCATGTCCTATGCCCACTTTTTAATGGGGTTGTTTGATTTTTTATTGTCTATTTTCCTAAGTTCTATATAGATTCTAGATATAAGCCCTTTATTGGATGTGTAGTATGAGAATATTTTCTCCCATTCTGTAGGTTGTCTATTCGTTCTCATGAGAGTTTCCTTGATGGTGCAGAAGGTTTTTAATTTGATCAAATCCCTTTTATTTATTTTGATTGTTGCTGTGATTGCTTTTGGGGTCTTCTTCATAAATTGTTTCCCTAGGTCAATGTCTATAAGAGTTTTTCCAACATTTTCTTCCAGAATTCTTATGGTTTTATGCCTTACATTTAAGTCTATTATCCATCATCAGTTGATTTTTGTGAGAGGAAAGAGGTGCAGATCCTGTCTCAGTCTTCTATGTGTAGCTATCCAATTTTCCCAGCACCATTTATTGAATAGGGATTCTTTTCCCCAGTGTATGTTTTTGTCTGCTTTTTCAAAGATCAGATGAGAATTTGAGAATGGTTTCATATCTGGGTTCTCAGTTCTGTTCCATTGGTCTGTCTCTGTTCTTGTGCCAGTACCATGCTGTTTTGGTTACTATAGCCTTGTAGGATAGTTTGAAGTCTGGTAGATTGATATCTCCCAATTTGTTCTTTTTACTTAAGATTGCTTTGGCTATACAGTGTTTTCTTTGGTTCTGTACTAGGCATAGAATTAGTTTTTCTAGATATGCAAAAAATGATGTTAATATTTTAATAGGGATCGCATTGAATATGTAGCTCACTTTTGGTAGTATAGACATTTTAACAATATTGATTATGCTAATCCATGAACATGGTAGGGTTTTCCATCTGTTTACATCCTCTGCAATTTCTTTTCTCAATGATTTCTAGTTCTCCCTATATAGGTTTCTCATCTTCTTATTTAGAAATGAAAGAGGAAAGGTCACAACTGATATCATGGAAATACAGAATGTCATCTTTGAATACTATAAAAATGTATGTGCCCCAAAACTTGAACATGTGGAGGAAATGGACAAAGTCTTAGAATCATGCAAACTCCCTAGGCTGAATCAGGAGAAATAGAATTACTGAACAGACAACCATCAAGCACTGAAATTGAAGCACCAGTAAAAAATCTTCCAATAAAAAGAAGTCCTGGACCAGACAGGTTCACATCCAAATTTTACCTAACCTACAAAAAGGAACTGGTACCTATAATGTAGAAGTTATTCCACAACATTGACAAAGACGGAATCCTCCCCAACTCATTCTACAATGCCACTCTCGGCTTGGTACTAAAGCCAGGAAAGGACACAACAAAAAAAGAAAATTACAGACCAATTTCCCCCATGAATATAGACTCAAAACTTCTCAATAAAATCTTAGAAAACTGAATTCAACCATACACCAAAAAAATCATCATGACCAGGTGGGCTTTAACCCAGGGATTCAAGGATGGTTCAACATATGCAAATCTATAAATGTAATTCACCATGTGAATAAAAGCAAGAACAAAGACTATATGATCCTCTCAATAGATGCAGAAAAGTCATTGGACAAAATTCAGTGCCCTTTTATGGTAAGAACTCTTAGTAAAGTAGGCATAGATGGGTCATATCTCAAAATTATTAAAGCCATATACAACAAACCCCCAGCCAACATCATACTGAACATGGAAAAATTGAAAGCATTTGTGCTTAGAACTTGACCAGACAAGATTGCCCACTATCTTTATTTCTATTCAATAGTGCTGGAAGTCCTTGCCAGAGCAATCAGACAAGAGAAGGGAATCAAGGGTATCCAAATGGGAGTGGAAGAGATAAACTATCGGTCTTTGCTGATGATATGATACTATGTCTAGAAAATCCCAAAGATTCAACCAAGAGACACCTTGAATTAATAAGTGAATTCAGCAAAGTCTCAGTTTACAAAATCAGTGCACACAAATCTGTAGTTTTCATATATGCCAATAACAGTCAAGCCGAGAGTCAAATCGAAGATGCAATACCTTTCACAGTAGCATCAAAGAAAATTAAGTATTTAGGAATATATTCACATGCACTTCTGTGTTCTCTACTCTATATTTTTAGCTGGCCTCTTTTAAACTCTCCAAAACCAAGCTTAATTGGGTAACCCAATCACCATTCATAGGATGTCTTGTGCCAAGACCTTTCACTCTAGGTCATTTCATGGACTTGTGTTTCACTCAAAGTTTTGCAAATTCTTTGGTTTCAAGATCTTTTTTACATTCTTAAATATTAATGATGTTCTCAAAGATCTTTTGTTTATGTAGACTATATCTATTGATAGTTATTGTATTAAATATTAAAATTTAGAATTTTTTAAAAAATTACTTATTTAATTAAAAATAACAATAAAAATCCATTACATGTTGACATAATGAGCATATATCTGTGAAAAATAACTACAATTTCCAAAACAATACATTTAATGAGGAGAAACATCATCTTACATTTTTGCAAATCTCTTCAGTTGTCTGGATTCTCATAGCTGCTCCTGCATTCTGTCTGTTGTGATATGTTGTTTTTGTTGATGTATATGAAGAAAATCTAGCCACATTCAGATGTGATCCTGAAAATGGAAGGACCTCACCAACCCATTGAAAGTGTCTTGGGAATCACTAGGTCCTTGGATCAAAGTCCTATCCAATTAGCTTTATTTCTGTGGCTGTCATTCTCATTGTGCCTCCGAGAGTATGACAGGCCCAGAGCACATAGCGCAATTGTATTCTGATAACTGGATCTTAAAGACCCCCAAAATACCTATATGTATGCATGTAATATACACATGTACATCCACATATATACTTATGTATGTGTAAAAATTCCTACATGTATATAAAACCAGATTTTAAAGACCCCAAAATACATTATATTAATGTAGTAATTAAATATAACATAAAATTACAGATAATTATATACCTATACGCCTACATGCATTTATAAAATTAAAAACATAAATTGATATAATATGATATGGTAATATAAACTATAAGCAACATTTCACTCTACACTTGATTGTTAGAATAGCAAAAAAAGAAAAAAAGCAAAGAAACTGTTTTCAAAAGCTTAAGTTTAAAATTTTACAACAGACATGGAAGTGGCAGTGAACACTATCCTTAGGGTTGGAAATTTAAGTTTGTTTCTTGCCCTGTCGCTTCAAGTCTCATTCTCAATTTCTTCATCCAAAAATAAATAAATAAATGAAAGTGACAGGACGGGAGTCCACAGTCCCTCAGGCCTCCATCTGTTCTAACACTTAATCATTCTCATAGATCAAGTAAATGAAGCTTATACCATCCCAAACTGACAATCTAGTTTTAGGTTAATTTAGCAGTTTTAAGTCTTCTTCTTCAGATTCCTACTCTAGTAATAATGTATGATGATAGCTTAACCCAATAAAGTTCCTTAGGTTATGGTTTACATAATATATACGAACTTGGTGAACATGTAGATACCTTTGGAAAAGGTAAAATTGTTTTCAGGGTTAAGGTATTTTACGACTTTTAACTTTTCTAAAATTTCATCTTGTGTGTTACCTTCCTAGTCTGGCTGTACCATAGATCCCGTGAATAAGCATGGCATGGCCTTGGCTTGTCTGTTATGTGGCAATTCTAGTTTGTAGGTGAAGACAGCTCACCACTGAGCAGTGTCACCTGCCTACAGCCATGAGCCTTATTTTCAAGCAGTGATTTCTGGTTCTGTGAAATATTTTTTTCTGTTCTGTTTGTACTGGACAGCTTTGCTTCCATGTGCCATGGAACTATTCGAGTAGTTTTTTTCTTTTCTGTCTTTAGCAAGCGACCCAGGCATCAGAGCTGCCATTCCATGCTGAAAGTTAACGACACTGAAGCCTGATCCTGTCTGGCCTTGGGGATCTTACAGGTAACTGTGGTATTAAGTGCCCTTCCCACATTCCTTTCAGAAACTGACAGCCAATAAGGAAAAGGTTTGGAGGGAAATACTGACATTTTAGAAATAACCAATTGAAGAGTCATAAAAGAGAGAACTTAAAAACAACTTCAAGCACAACTTTCTTTGACAGACAACTTTCAGGGACTTTTCTTGCCAGATGCTGAGAGAGAATTTTGAATATGATGTCTTCCACATGCCTCACAGGACTGGTACTGAGGAAAAACCAGATGTTTTATAAGGAAAAAAAAATGCTTGAAATGAGATGTATGAAAATCAGTGGTGGAAAATAAACCCAGGATATGCTGCTCAGTGATACTCTTGGCAAACAGAGAGAAAAACAGAGGGACAAGTAGCAAACTAACTCTAAATCATTATACCAATGATGGTTTAATTAGGTCAAGGGCAATGTTGCTTATTTCCAACCTGAAAATGTTTTCTGGTATGATTGGACTTCATAACTGATTTTCAGTTTAATGCATTTGCAAAAATATACTTCATACTGCCTTCGTTATATTACTTTCTTGACATTCAAAAATTAGAAACATTGGCATAATTTTAAATCAAA
Source organism: Propithecus coquereli (assembly GCF_000956105.1). NCBI lineage: Eukaryota > Metazoa > Chordata > Mammalia > Primates > Indriidae > Propithecus > Propithecus coquereli. The sequence goes on from NW_012139413.1 coordinate 10,174,458, forward strand.
TATACATTTTACTCTTTGACTATGCATATTTCTTTTGTACATTCTAAACCTATTATGTACAAAACTTCTGTTGACTTTGTGAAAGATCCATGCTCAGTATATACAGCGTAGGTCAGCACAGCTTATAATCCATTCGAGGTGCAGATCAGACAATTATACTTCTTGAGAGTACATCTGAAACGGATTTTGAAAGGTCTGGAAGTTTTGTTTGGCAAAGAATTGAGCAAGAAATCCCTTGGGTTTCTTCCCAGGAGTTTTCCTGAAGGAAATCTTTCTGTGTGTGTATATGACATTTAGAAATGAAAATCAAACATTAAACCTTTGGTAAGGTCCACATTCTTTATCTGGATTAGTTCATATTCAGAACATCTGAAGAACAATATGGGCATAAGGTACATTTTAGAAAAGATCAATACTAGGAGGAATTTCCTTAATATAATAAAAGTATTCTTTTGGCAACATGATAGCTAAAGTTCTAATTTATTATTAATAAAAATAATAACTACCTAATCAAAACAGCTTGGTACTGGGACAAAAATAGAGCCATTGACCAGTGGAGCAGAACTGAGAACCCAGATATAAAACCATCCTCATATAGCCACCTAATCTTTGACAAAGCAGACAAAAACATACACTGGGGAAAAGAATCCTTATTCAATAAATGGTGCTGGGAAAACTGGATAGCCACATGTAGAAGACTGAACCAGGATCCATACCTTTCACCTCTCACAAAAATCAACTCTGGGTAACAGATTTAAACCTAAGGAGTGAAACTATTAGAATTCTAGAGGAAGATGTTGGAAATACTCTTCTAGACATTGGCCTAGGCAAAGAATTTATGAAGAAGACCCCAAAGGCAATCACAGCAACAACCAAAATAAATAAATGGGACCTGATCAAATTAAAAAGCTTCTGCACAACCAAAGAAACTGTCACAAGAGCAAACAGACAACCTACAGAATGGGAGAAAATTTTTGCATGCTACAAATCTGATAAAGGGCTGAGAACCAGAATCTACTTAGAACTCAGGAAAATCAACAAGAAAAAATCAAACGACCCTATCAAAGAGTGGGAAAAGGACATGAACAGAAACTTTTCAAAAGAAGACAGAATAATGGCCAAATAACATGAAAAAATGTTCAACATCTCTAATCATCAGGGAAATGCAAATCAAAACCACAATGAGATATCATTTATCTTCAGAGAGAATGGCCTTTATGAAAAAGTCCCAAAACAATAAATGTTGGCGTGGATGTGGAGAGATAGGAACACTCATACACCGCTGGTGGGACTGCAAACTATTGCAACCTCTGTGGAAAACAATATGGAGATACCTTAAAGAGATACAAGTAGAAGTACCATTCGATCCAGCAATCCCATTACTGGGCATCTACCCAAAAGAACAAATGATACTCTATAAGAAAGACACCTGCACCCGAATGTTTATAGCAGCACAATTCACAATTGCAAAGATGTGAAAACAACCCAAGTGTCCATCAATACATGAGTGGATTAATAAAATGTGGTCTATGTATACCATGGAGTACTATTCAGCTTTAAGAAACAATGGTGATATAGCACCTCTTGCATACTCCTGGATAGAGCTGGAACGCATTCTACTAAGTGAAGTATCTCAAGAATGGAAAAACAAGCACCACATGTACTCACCATCAAATTGGTATTAACTGATCAACACATAAATGTACATATAAGAATAACATCTATTGGATGTCGGGCAGGGGGGAGGGGGGGAGGAGGGGACGGGTATTTGCATACACAAAGAGTGCAATGTGCACCATCCAAGGGATGGGCATACTTGAAACTCAGACTTGGAGGGGAGTGGGGAGGCAAGGGCAACATACATAACCTAAACATCTGTACCCCCATAATATGCTGAAATAAAAAAAAATAATAATAATTACCATTTATTGAATTTTTACTATACTACAACAGTCTTTTAATCTACACAGCAAAACCGAGGTCCCATTTTTGCAGCTTTGACCCCAAGAGATGAAGAAACAACAACATCGACATAAATACCCTTTACTTTTCTTGACAGCCATACAAAATTGCTGTTTTTACATGGCAAAAATGACCAAATATCATAATCTCATATGATTCAACCTAAATGATAAAGTAAGACTATCAATAATACATTTAGGGAATTCCCCTATGCTTATATTTTTGTTATAGCTTAACTGTATCATTATTTAAATGCTGGCTACTAATCTTGTTAAAGTCACATACCACATCAAAATAGTGATTTTAATAATTTTGATAAAGAGAGAAATTGTCCTTATATTCCTATATTTCTTCCTTAGTTTAATTCTTTAATAATTTAAATACTACTTAGACGTGGCAACTACGTTACGTGAAGATCTTATTATCTAATAAATTATGATGTGGTAAATAGAAGTATAAATAAAGACAAGATACATTACTTTATTTTTACTAATGGATAGAAAACAGTCCATAACTTTCACCTCTGTTTATCAGTAGTTGTTAATATATAGTTGCATTAAAGACATTTGAGTCATGATTAGAAACATATGCTGCACGTTTATATCCAAAAAATATTTATACAGTGTTCCAAATAGAAAATACATCGCTACGCATACTTAGCTTCAGATTTGACCCATGACATGAACCTATTCATCAACACAAGAAATATTTATTGAAATTCCAGCCACTGTGGCTGGAAAAACAAAACAAATTAAGACATGGTTTCCACCCTCAGAGAGCTAAAGAGAAACTTCTTAGTAGACATTTACTTCTTGCATTATCCAATTACTGAAAATTTTGAACATTTAGAATTGTATGAACATGAAACTAAATGCCTTTTGAAGCAATGAGCTTTTTACTCCTGAAATTCTTTATTCTTTCATTCATTTTGTTCTTTCAACAGAATTTCAAATGAGTACCACCTGTAATTTGTTAGAGCATTATCTTAGATGCCAGTGAAACAAAGAAAAACATAAATCGAGGTGTGATATTTGCCCAGATGGTGCTCACTTTCTGGGAAAGGCAGCATAATGCTGTGGGAAGAACATGGCTTTGGAATCAAACAGATTTAAGTTTGAATTCTGGTTGCTCTGTATATTTTCCATGTGTCACTAGACAATTTACTTCTTGAAATTTTATGTCCTTTGCAGTGAGATAGGAATAATAATACTTAATAGAGTTAGTAGTTTTGAAAGAAAATTTGAATGCTTTGTTTCTACCAATAAAACAAATGAACAAACACAGTGCTATTGTGATGACCAGAAGACATTTTGTTTGGGGGCTACCTACCCATAACAAAACAAGTGACTAGGACTATGGCTGCACGTGCTTTCTCCTATCCCCAACTCTTCTCTCTGTTTTCTACCTATGTGCCTCATTTTCGTACACACTAACTTGAATAAATATATAATTATTTTGAATTATATAGTGAAACTGAATAAATATATTTTTAAATTTTAACTTTTTTAATCTTCCCTTTTGCATTCATATGGACTTATCCTCTATGTGTTGTATGTATGACCACCTGTACTTGATGACATTCTTTTGATTTAGTGTACTTTAGTTATACTTAATACCTGTGTTTCTTATCTTGTTCTTTCTTGGTTATAAATCTGTTGGTGAACTGAATACAACAACTGATAACAATTCTAAATTTCAAATTAAATTTTATGGAATCTTGAGGACCTAAGGAAAATTAGAGGTCATTTTTACTATCATATCTGTAACATGTACTGTTTTCCCTATCTGTCCCACTTTTCATGCACCGAATCCATATTTAAAAATACAGATGTTAAAAGCATGAGATAATGAGAGAGTACATGTCAGCTACACAGCTATTTGGATTTTGCACATAGTAAGTATCTTTAAAAACTACGAATAACTAAAAATCAACATTAATTAAGCATTTACCATGTACTAGGCAATGTGTTTTTGGTTTTCCATGCACTCTCTTGTTAATCAGCTTGTATGCATTTTATCAATCATTTCAACAATTACATGAGATAAATCTTATTTAAAAACCCATTATAGAGATTAGGAAACTGAAGCTAACAAAGGATAAGGCAACAGAATCAGGAAGAAGTTTAAGCAGGATAAAACAATTAAATGCAGAATCCATCTTAAAAATTGAGCAAGCTTTCTGCTTAGATCAGCTACTTCTAGGCATTTTGAAAAACTTTTTATCGATCTTCTAGCTTCAATTATTGAAAAACAACATTTAGTCCTGAAGTTGTACATAAATCTGATCTGAATAGAAGTATGCTGTGTTCAAGAATGCTCATGAAATGCTCAGAATGTTTTTCTCAGCTTCTATTCCATCTAAAATTAGGACATTGGTGAACTTATTCAAAAACCTAAATTTCATATATGAAATCCACAGCCCAATGAAAGCATTCCTGTTGCCACACCATGGTGACTCTTTCTGTCTCTTTACTGTATCTTGTGAAATTGTAACAGAGTCTTGTATGTAGCTTTTATGATAAAGCTCTCCAGAAAGGCCTCTGAACTTAACCAAAATCAGGGAAAGTTTAGAAGGATAGTAAGACTCCATCATAAACTTTAAAAGTGAAGGCTCTGTTAAAGAATGCTCTCCATAAAACAATTAAATCTTTCCTAGGAGGATAAACAGCACATCCAGAAAACGTATTTTGCTTCCTAGCATTTTTTATAACATCGAACTCTCCAAATGAAATCTTGCATATAGTATGCAATTATTAAAGCAGATTGAAGAAATCAGATCAACTTGCAATTTGCAACCACCATATTTAATATACTCTCAGCTCAAATGCTTGATAATGCCAGAAATGTATGTGTGTGTATTTATATACATACAAGTATATATTGCCTTTATTGTGCTTCACAGATACTTCATTTTTTTACAAATTGAGGATTTATGGCAACCCTGTGTTGAGCACGTAGTCTATCAGCACAATTTTTCTGACAGCATGTGCTTACTGCATGTCTCTGCACCACATTTTGGTAATTCTCACAATATTTCAAACTTTTTCACTATTGTTACATCTGCTATGGTATCTATGATCAGTAACCTTTGGTGTCATTATCATAATTTTTTGAGGGCATCACAAACTGTGCCCATAAAAGATGTTAAATTTAATTGATAAATGTGTGTGTTCTGAGTATTTGACTCACTGACCGTTCCCCTGTTTCTTTCCCTCTCCTTGGGTCTCCCTATTCCCTGAGACACAACAATATTGAAATTAGGCCAATTAATAACCTTACCATTGAGAGGCCAATTAATGACCTCTCAATATTCAAGTGAAGAGAAGAGTACCATGTCTCTCAGTTAAATCAAAAGCTAGAAATGATTAAGCTTACTGAGGAAGACATTGAAAACTGAGAGACTGAAAACTAGGCCTGTTGCACCAAACAGTAACAAAGTTGTGAATGTGAAGGAAAAGCTCTTGAAGGAAATTAAAAATGCTACTCCAGTGAACACATGAGCGATAAGAAAGTGAAACAGCTTTATTATTGATATGGAGAAAGCTTTATTGGTCTGGATAGAAGATCAAGGGAGCCACAACACTCCCTTAAGCCAAAGACTAATCCAGAGCAAAACCCTAACTCTTTTCAATTCTACAGAGGCTAAGAGAGGTGAGGAAGCTTCAGAGAAAAAGTTAGAAGGTATAGAAGAAAAGTCTGTCAATAGCAGAGGTTGTTCATAAGGTTTAAGGAAAGAAGCCATCTTTATAATGTAAACATGCAAAGTTCAGCAGCAAGTGCCTATGTAGAAGCTGGAGCAAGTTATCCCGAGATCCACCTAAGATGATGAAGATGGCTATATTAAACAACAGATTTTCAATGCAGAGAAAACAGCTTTCTATAGGAAGAAGATGCCACCCAGGAATTTCATAGATAGAGAGAAGATAATACCTGGCTTCAAACCTCAAAAGGCAGGCTAACTCTCTTTTTAAGGACTTATATAGCCGGTGACTTGTTGTTGAAACCAGTGCTCAGTTACCATTTTGAAAATTCAAGAATTATGCTAATTCAGAATTATGCTAAATCTACTCTGCCTGTGCATTCTATCTGTGATAGAATGGTTTACTGAATATTTTAGGCACGCTGTTGAGACCTACTGCTCAGAAAAAATGATTCCTTTCGAAGTATTACACTGCTCATTGCCAATGTACCTGGTCACCCACGATGACAAGGAGATAAATGTTGCTTTCATGCTTGGTAACACAACATCCCTTTTCCAGGATATAAATCAAGGAGTAATTGTGTCTTTCAAGTCTTACTATTTAAGAAATGTATTTCATAAGACTATAGCTGTCCTAGATAATGATTGCACTCATCTGGACAAAGTAAATTTAAAACCTTCTGTAAAAGATTTATAATTCTTGATGCCATGAAAAACATGTGATTCATGGGAGAAGGTCAAAATATTAACATTAATAAAAATTTGAAAGAAGTTGATTTCAACCCTTATGGATGATATTGAGGAACTCAAGATTCCAGTGGAAGAAGTAACTGCAGATGTGGTAGAAATAGCAAAAGAACTAGAATTAGATATGGTACCTGAAGATGTGATTGAATTGCCGCAATCTCATGATAACACTTGAATGGATGAGTAGGTGCTTCCTGGGAATGTACAAAGAAAGTGGTTGCTTAATATGAATTCTACTCCTGGTGAAGATATTATGAACATTATCAAAGTGACAAGAAAGTCTTCAGAATATTACACAAACTTAGTTGATAAAGTAGGGGCAGATTTGAGAGGATTGATTCCAATTTTGAAAGAAGTTCTACTGTGGATAAAATGGAATTAACCAGCATCACATTGTACAGAGAAATCTTTCTTATAAGGAAGAATCAATAGATGTAGTAAAAGTTCATTGTTGTCTTATTTTAAGAAATTGCCAACTTTACCTCATGTGTGGAGTCAACCACCTGCTTATGAGGTCATCCTGGGGCCCCGTATCTGGGCTTCTCTTCCAGAAAGTTAGTTTGGTGAGCGGATAACGTCTACTGGCTGAAACAGGTGCAGCACCTGGGGCAAGGGCCCCAATTGCTAGGGCCTAAGCCTAGTATTGCTTTTAGGGTGGTCTTAAAACCTTTCAGATTCCTTACACAGACCTTGGAATGGACATTTAAATCCCTGATCTCATATTTTATCATTTTCTTTCTCCAAGTTCTTCCAAATAAAACAACCAAGCTCATTTTTTATACCAATATCTATATAAATTAGGGAAGCAGAGCCACTATATTATAGGAATAAGGTATTTATTGTAGAGTTAAACCTTACAGAAATGTGAGAGGTGCTGGGGAGTTGATAGTCTGGAATAGGAATTAGAAGGAGCAGAGAAATAGTTGCTGACTGGTCTTTCTGACGTACTAGCATAGGTAGACAAATAAGAACTTTCAGAAAAAGCTAATAACCTAAGCAGTACCAGCTACCAGAGTGGAATCACAAAAAAAGGAGTCATGAGGAAGTCTATGATAATTTGTTGTCTCTGGGTAGCCATCACCTCTGTGTTGTGGGTTTTCAACCAAATATCTGGTAGTGTGTTTAGGGCTCCTATTAGTCAGCAGGTCTGCAAGCCAAGAAGACTAGCTGAACACAGAGTAGAAAGGGAGGGCAAGCTAGGACTGATCAGGTACAGGTACTCCTAGGCTCTCCAGCATCATATTCCACCACAATGACCTTCTGAGAGTAAAGTTGCTGCTTCACCTTTGCCTTCCAAATGCAGTGAAATTTACTGTTTGATCAACTCTACCCCAGAAATATAAAGGAAGAATATTTTGGAAAATGTAGTACCTGTCTTAATGAAGTTAACATAGCATAATACAGCATATTTGATTCACACCTAAAACAATACATTTATGATATATTTCCTTACTCCATTTCCTCTAAATATAATCTTTTGTTGGCTCTGTTTGGAACACTTTTGACAACTATTAGCTTTTATTGTATATTCCCATGGGAAAAGAGAGAGAGCTGATCTCCTTCAAAGACCTCAAGAAAAATTTCATCCTATCTTACTGGTTTTTATTGACTTGCAAGTATTAAATCTCTAAAGCAGTCACTGTGTCTGGTAAAATGAAATATTCTGGTTGGCTTAGGGTAATGAGTACTCACTGCTAAAGCTTGTGATGAGATTAATCCTATCCAAACATCAGGACCACCAGCATGTTTGTACAGACAGTTGAATATTGTCCATGTCAATGATGACCTTCCCAAATTGGCTGGGAATGGAGGAGAGGTAGTACTGGGTTTACTATACTAACAGAAGAAAAATTCTCAATGCTGACGAGAGATATGTCTTCACATTCAAAGGATGAATTTAGTAGCATGAAAAATTAATGTAAACAAACAAAACATATATGGATACATCTTTATGAAATTTTTGGACTCCAAGCACAGAAATACAATATTAAAAAAACCCAGAACTTTTACAGAGGGAAAGATAAGTTGCCTCGATAGAGAAGAGGATTAGATAAGTCCAAACAACTGTGTTGGATGTTAGGAAAAAATGCGAAACAATTTTTAAAATTTTTATAATTTTAAACAAATTCACTAGCTAAAGTTCAATATGTAGGTAGTATAAAGATGTTTTTTGAGATATAAGGGCTACGAAAACTACCATCCATCATGCTTCCCGAAATCAATTACTCCAGCATGTGCTCATGTACTTCAACAAAATGAATGGATTAAAGGAAAAAGATGTGGGATCTATGAAATAATGCTATGAAATGAGTTAAAAATAAATAATTGTTCATACAAATCTAAATAACAATTTTTAATAACAATCCAGATCCAAAATCTCAGAACCTGTGTTGGGCAAAATGCAAAGAACAGATGGACTATTGTGGCCATATTATTTGATCCAAAGTGTATATGCTTTTAATACTTCCAGTGTGACTTGAAAAAACGAATAGTAGAGACATCCAGAATAGGCATTGACTATTATTCAGTGATAACTTCTATAGATTCATCCATTTTCCCTGACAAACCAATGGCTGAAATGGAATCCCTTATTCTAGCTGTATTATATAGTGGTTACCCGCTTGCTCGTTAAAAGATTATGTCAACTGAGGGTCCATAGAGTGAATATGCACGCAGTTCTATATGCAGCTCCATAGTTTACTGCTATTACTTTATTCCTTCTTAATCCATTAGTAATTAATTAGCATTTTACTAGGTAGTGCATGTTCTTTCAATTTCCTATAGTTGGAAACTGCTAAGATTTAGAGTAGAATTAAATCGGACAGTTTTATTCCAATAAAAGACTGGCCGTCCCCTCTTTTCCTCTTTGTTATTATCCAATAGAACAAATTTACAGCTAAGTAGAAAAATATGAAATATGTACATAAAATAAGAAATAAAATTACAAAGCCAGGCGTGAAAATGGTTAAGAGAGTATTACCAAATATACTGCAGAGATGGGCACTTGCAAATTGTAGTTACAGCACTCCTTTTATTCTCAATGTTAACACTCATAATTTGTGAGAATCGGTAAGTGTTGACTTTAAAAGTGCAATCAGAACTGGGACAGAATAGATATTATTCACTTCACTCTTCTCCTGTCCTCTGTGAATACTTAAACAAGACATTTTCATGCATCTAAAACGGACAGCACTGACTTATTTCTGTATTGGTAGATTTCACATCACCCATATCTTTTGTCTTCATTAGGTCACAATAACTTTCTACTTGTCTCCAATAAAGTCTTTGCTGTGATATATTTTAGCTTCAATAAAAGCAGGAAAGTCTTCTATGTCTAATTTAAGAACACGTATTTTATGGGTATAGTTAGTGTTCCCTACGGTATACCTAATAAAACTAGCCAAGCAACCATCTACTTTAAAAAAAAAAAAAAAGAAAAGAAAACACATATAAATAAAAACCCATTCATTCATACAGATTTCTTCTGTAAAAATCTTTCAAATGATGGCAAAAAGAAGAGTAACAATTAAATAGCTGAAATCTCTGTAAATATTTATAGTTAAATCTGTTATCTTGGGCAATATAGAATGTAGATAAAGTTCTTTATTTTACTGAAAAATTACTATAGCTTTCTCTCTTTTTTAATGATATATTTTTTTGAAATGTGGCATTTTTCATAACTGATTCACTCAAAATCGAGTAAAGTACATTTTATCTGTTCTTTACCTTATTGTGGCAGCATATACGTGGGATCCTTTTCAATTCTGTATACTGAAACATGTAGTGCCATGGTCCTCACACTGCCTTGTACTTTTGATTATTAAGATTGTTTTGAAAGAAAATTAGCTGTTGGGTTACATCACAAATCACTTAGCACAAAAATAAAACAGTGAGTTTTATTTTATACATATCACACTACACAAAAACAAATTTTAATAAACAACCATAGTTTCTACTTTATAAACCTGAAATATTAAAGTTATGTAGTACCGTATTAAGGAATTTGGCTAACTCATCAGAAGAAAGAAATGTCCGACGTAAAACTGAGGCAAGAGAGAAATCAAAACATCCATCTCCCTGAGGGGCGGTAAACTGGCAGAGATTAGGAGAGATACCTCTGGTCATCTCAGAACCACAGAACAGGCACTCAGACAAGTCCCTAAAAAAAATGTGTTCATACAGTCTTGGTGTTTCTCTGTTTCAGTTACCTATTGCTGTGTAACAAACAACCCCAAACTTTGTGACTTCAGGCAATGATGATTTATTATTCATCTTAAGTCTGTGGCTTGAGTGAATGCTCAGCTGGGAGGTTCTTCTGAAGATCTCCCCTGAGGTACCACTTCATCTGAAGACATCAGAAGGTTAGCCGTGACTGGAGGAGCTAAGACAGCCCTGTTCACATACCCAACGCCTTGTTACTGGATGTTGGCTGGCCTCTTTCTCTCTCTCCACGTGGTATCTCATCATTTGGGGATTCATTCCAGCCATTGTGAAGAGAACATTCTAAATGGGCAGAGGAGGAAGTTGAGGAGCTTCTTTTAAAGCCTAGAATTGAGAAGTCATACAATGTCACCTGCCACATTTTATTAATCAAAACACATTGCAAGTTCATTTCAGATTTAAAGGGTGGGAAAATAAACACTGTCTTTCATGGAAGGAGATACAAAATATTGTCTCAATGTGTTACAATCTACAGTGAATCCCTTTCTCTCTCCATCTCTTTTTCAGTTCCATTTGCATATTAATGTAAGAAAGACTGACTTCAGGCTAATGCAGGGGTCAGGAAGCATTTTGTGTAAAAGATTAAATAGTAAATATTTGAGATTTTCAAGGAACCTTAAGTTCTCTGTCACAACTACTCACCTCTACTCTTGTAGCATGAAGGGAGCCATAGATAATACATAAAATAATTGACTGGCTGTGTTACAATAAAACTTTATTTATAAAAATAGTGGCTGGGGTGGGTGTGGTAGCTTATACCTGTAATTCCAGCACTTGGGGAAGACAAGGTGGTAGGGTCACTTAAGGCCAGGAGTTCCAGACCAGCCTAGGCAACATAGCAAGACCACTTCTCTACAAAAAAAATTTTTAAATGAGCCAGGCATGGTGGTGCACACCTGTAGTCCCAGCTACTTCAAAAGCTGAGATAGGAGGATTGAGGAGCCCAGGAGATTGAGGTCACAGTGAGCTATGATTGGGCCATTGTACTCTAGTTTATCCTGTCTCTAAAAAAAGCAAAAAAAAAAAAAAAACAAACGAACATAAAAACAGTGGCTGGATTTGGCCCACAGGTAATTTATTGAACCTTGGTGTTATAAATTGAATTATATTCCTTCCCTCTCCGAAAAAAAAAAAAGAAGTCCTAACCTCCAGTACCTTACAATGTGACCTTATTTGGAAATAGGATAGTTGTAGATATAATTAGCTAAAATGGAATCACACTGAAACTGGGTGGGTTCCTAATCCAATTTGACTGATACCATTCTAAAAAGATGGCCTTGTAAAGACAGAGACAAAAGGAACACAAATATGTGATAAAGGCAGGACTTTGAGTGATGCGTCTACAAGCCAAAGAATGCTAAAGATTGCCAGCAAACTACCAGAAACTAGGAAGAGTTTTGGAAGGATTTCCTTACAAATATTGGAGTATGATCTTGTGGACCCTTTGAATTCAGACTTTTAGCCTCCAGAACTGTGAGACAATAAATTTCTGTTTTTGTAAGTCACCTGGTTAGTGGTACTTTTTGTTACAAGAACCCAAAGAAACCAATAGACCTGGTCTTGTGTGCGATGTTTATGAATTGCAAATTTTCTTATTTTTTACACTTCTTTTCTCTTTCTATTTTATTTCCTGATTGCTTTTGAATCTTAGGCAGTACCTACCCTCATACCCTCATGAAAATAGAGTGAATTAAAAGCTTTGAAACGTTCCTTCCTTGACATCAAAATTGACAGTTTGTGTCAGGCCTTTGCTAGTTGATGGTATCCAATCTGATCAAATTACTTCTACTAAAGGTTTCATAGGTAGTGCTTAAAAGAATATTCTGCCCATCCCACCTGACATTTGCATTTCATCAGAAATCATGAGTACATTTATTCAAAACAGTATGTCTCAAGTTATTTGATTTTTAGCAGTAGTATTTTTTTTTTAATCGTAAAATAATCTTATCTGAAACTTCAACACGTTAGAAGTACTTCTGGCATGATGGAAGCTGGTATGGGAAGCCTGGAGCTTTATTTCTTCACTTTCTTCCTGATTTGTGTCTCCTCATCTCCTAAGGACTCACCAATGAATCCCAGTGCCTTACAGAACAGATTTGAAAACTACTGTTGTAAAGGAGGATTACTGTAGAGATTTCAGGCAATGGAGACAGCATTCAGGGAGCACAGAGACAATTCAGGTTGCTAGATCTCATAAGATGCATAATTGCCAAAGTCAAGCATGAAAGATAAGAAAATTTCACCAAGTGTTTTACTGAATATATCAATATACATCAGATTAAATTAGAAGAGTGAAAAGAAAAGGGGTATCCTTCATAATTAACTAGATGTCATATATATCCATCCTTTTCTTTAATGAGAGATGATAATTCAACAATGGCTGTCATAGTGCCAAGAAGCAAAATTGGGACAGGTTCTCCAGCAGCAGGCATGTTCCTGGCAGCAGCTGCACAGCAATGTGCATGGTTGAAAACTCAGTTCATTGTTTCAGCTGCTGGCAATATGCTCCCTTGGAACGTGCTCAATTGCTAAGCTTTTTTTTTTTGTAGACATGCTATTTTTAATCAAGGTCCTAGAGAACGTCATACAGAGCCATAACTATTATGCATTCAGAATAAATAAATTTATTCTGCTTAATTATATTAGAACAAATCTAGCCAGATAAGCTAATACTAATATCACACATTTCTGTCCACAAATAGATTATCTATGAAACACAAATTTATTTAATTATATAATAGTCTTTGTTATTTTGCCCTAAGCAAGAAGAGAATAAATGTAAGTAATTTCAAAACAGCTTGATAATTTTCAAAAAATCATTCTATGTTCACTTTTAGATTGAGATTATGGCTTATTTCACAGATCATGTTGCTTTCATATAGTTAAGATACCCCCTGACTACCAACCTGGTTATGATTTTTTTTCTTACTTCATTATCTAACTTATTTCTATCCCACTTTCCATCCTTCCTCCTTCTGTAATGTCTTGTTTTGCACATTATTTGCCACTCTTTTATTCAGCAGGAGCTTAAGAAACCATGGAAAGAGCAGTTAATGTGAGGTGAGGAGATGAGTTAGGCATGGCAGACATACAAACACCTACGAAATGTCTTCTAAGTCATATTAATTGACTGAAATCAACTCTATTTTAAGCAGAATAGTTGGGCAGGAGGGCTAGTGGAAACGGAGGTCATAAACAAATCCAATTTATGGTAGAACAAAACAAGTCAAGTTCTATAAATTGGATCTTATTAAAATCATTCTATAGATATCAACTAAAAGTGCAAAAAGTGCTTTTATATTTGTTTAGGAATATAAAAGTCAAGTAAATGGCTCTCTGTTATAATAGTCTCATTTTGCTATTTCTTAGGTGAGCTCTCCTTTTTACGAAAATTAGAAAAATTCCTAGCTCATTGCCCTCAAGATTACAGGCAGTCCTGGCTCTCCACCTAGTAAGCCCACTATGCTCTTAGGGCTCACTGTCCCAAACTGAGGTGTGAGAGGTAGTCGGGATAATAAATCACCTATAAATGTTATCACTCTCCCCAAATTTCATCATGCCCATTCCTCAGTGTACACTTAGCTCCCCACAAGACAGATATTTGTATTGATCTAGTGCAAAAGATTTTCGAGTGAGCACTGTCTGTTCCAGATGCAGTGGACTTTGACACCAATCTTAGTACTGAAGGGGCCTATATGTAGCCCTTCTTTTTCTCTTCTCCAGTTTCAGTTAATAAAACAACTCAGAGCAGGTAGAGCCAAGAATTCTCTTTTTCTCTGACTGCCCTATGAAATATTCTCCCTGTCTGCCTCCCTTATAGGAATAAGGTTATTAATGTTCAGGACTATGAGAAAAATTAGCATGCATTTTTAGAAATTCAGGAACTAGGACCACTAGGATATGAGTGTTTTCTATATTGATTATCATAGCACATTATTGCTTTCAAGATTAAGTTTCTGGAATCCATATTCAATCATTCTGATATCTTCTTAAAGTCCCCTGATGTGACTTTTCCTCCCTGCAGTATGACAAATGAGGCCCCCTACTCTGTCCCTTGCTCTATTTGAGAAACTCACAGATGGTTACAAGCACTGTTTTATTTAGGACTAGAGAATGTAATCCCACATTGTGATGGGTATAATTTGGCCTTTTTTGTTCTGGTATATTCAACAATACTGTAAAAGTTTAAGATCAAATTTTAAGATCAAATTCTCTGTTATATAATGCTAAATGGAATGGAAATATTACGCTTGCATTGTTAAATTTCAGCAAAACATTTCTAAATAGTTTCAAATCTATTTCATCTGTTTGTCTTTACTTAAAAGTGTAAACAGGTTATGTGTTACTTTTTAAATTTAAGAATGACATATTCTCTGGAACATACAAAATCCAAATTGAGTTGAAATTGACTTTTCTTCCTTTTTTGGAATTAACAGCTATAAAGACCATCATTAAAACTAATTTGCAGTAATGTGGCACTTTGATGCCATAAATGCATGAAATACATTAAAGAAAGCTAATTGAATTTTTAAAGACCACTTGCAATGTTCAGATCAGGTATTTTCATATCAAATATACAGGAAGCATCTAATTAGGATGAGACATAGTAATACAAATCTTACAGATTTAAAGAGCATACATTCTTCTAAAGGAGAAAGAGAGTGATTTTTGAAACACAGCTCATTAGAATGTACACAAATCCTATTAAAAGGAGTACTAAAAAGTTTCAAAGTCAAGATACTCACTCTGGAACTCCAGGAAATAGGAGCGCTAGGTAATGAATGTTCATATGGATTACCGTAGCATAAGTGTTACTCTCCAGTGTCAGTACTGGGGATATTCTTTTACCTTCTTAGACACCCTTGAGTGACTTCCCTTTCTAAAACTATAGCAAACTGATATTGTCGTCAATTGTCCCATTGAAAATAACCAACAAGCCTGGATTAATTAAATAAACAAAAAACAAATAAAAAATCCTTTTACTAAATCCTCTGAAATGAATCCTTCGGAGCTATAAAGTGAGGAGGAAAGTGGGCTCACAGACAGGTAAGGTTGCTCTGTATGTGACTTTGGGCCCATGGGTCTCAGAAATTCGGTGACCTTGAAATTCAGTTTTGATGGACATACAAGTCAGTGGAAATGAAAAAAAAAGGCTATTCGCAATAGAAAGACAACAAAGAGATCCACTTCCAAATTTGGGATCTCAAAGGGTTGTAGTCTCAGTAAAATATGAATTAGATAAAAAGCCACTCTGAAGAAAGGGAAAGCAAGGAAGCTGAAGAGAAATAAGTATATTTACTATTTAACTTCCAAACTAGTGCAAGAAATAAAACGTCAATAAAGCAAGTAGAAAAAAAAAAGCAGAGAAAAAGTTAAACAAATAGAAAGCCCCAAACTTGATAGGAATAAATGTTAGGAATAAATATATACATACTAGACATCATAATAAATATAAAGAAATTAAAACAATTGCCAGTAAAAATGAAAATTATCAGAAAGAATTTACAAAGTTGTTGCATACTGTTTACAAGAGCTGTATCTAAGGCATAAAGGGAAAATGGATAATAGAAATGAATGAAAAGATATGCAAGATAAAACTAACCATATGAAGCCTGCTATAGCCATATTTAATATCAGGCAAGATAGAACTTATGGCTAAAATATTATAAGGTGCTAAATAAAATTATGGGAAATTATTGCTTTGGACTGAGCTCTTGCACTTGGCCCCAGGAAATCAATCAAAACCAACTTGGAGTCACTCTGAACCGATTCTGGTTATGGAAATCTTATCCTAAATGGTCAAAAGCTGACTGAGATTAGATGTATTTATTTATAAGGTTTTGTTACAATTAGTTTTAGCATTAACAATATACTAACATAAAGGTAGAATTTGGTTTTCTCTTTTAAACAAGATTTTCATATAGCATTAATAAGAGATAGTAAAAAATATTTTTGATCACCTTTTGAGTAAACTACAAAAAAAATTTCCTTGTAAATGTGTCTTTTACCATGGCCACCTTAAGTCTTATCCATAACTAATTACTTTATTCTGATGCTTCTTCTAAAAGACTTTTCAAGCAATTATAACTCTAAAGTGTTTTGTCTTCAGGTAGGTTCATGGAAAGAATGGAAAGGACCTTGACAATCATTCTTAAATGCATGTTTATGGTACCTTTAGGATCGTATCATTTGGACTTGGTAAGAATTCTCAGAACTCCAAGAAAGAGACTAACTGGCTTATAAAATTATTAATCCAAACCAGATAAGAATTAATTAAAATAACAAGGAAATACTGTGGCAGATTTTGATGCTAAGTCAATCAGTACTGAAATTGTTAAAATATACAGTTTGAATGAACTTCATAATGCAAGTCAAATTACCTATGAAAACCCAGTTAGTAAATAGTGCTATTCACCTGAATTGGAAAAACAAAATTAGCTATTTAAGAGGATATAAATCCATTGTTAAAGTGGACTCGCGGAGAGCCTGGACAGCCACCTGATCCTTACTGAGTCCTGAAAGCTCCTAAGATCAGAAGCTCTGCACCCCATGACTCATGAGGTAGGAGATAGAATGATCCGGATTATTTTTAAAAGTGGTGTAGTGACTGTTCTAAATTACAAAAATGGTTTATGACCAATGTTTAGTTTGTCAAATCCATAATCCTGAGACACAATCAAATCTTCAGGTACATTTGTTCTATCTGATGGGCCGTTTATACATTTATAGTGGGATTTCATTCAATTTCCATTTTCAATGACTGTTTTGTGGCTGCATAGAAGATTTTCCATGCAGGAAGACTGGTGTTATATTAATAACAGTAGATAAGAGATTATTATGATATGTGTTTCCCATATGGGGCATTCTGAAAAATAATCTCCAGTGATACAGGTATTTGCTTCACTAGACAAGTTGTTAAACAGTTAAATAAAATATTATAGATACAATAGCAATAGGAAAAGCTAACTGGATCAATTGGATTGCCTTGGCCAAAGGTATTGCTAATTGGTAACAATTAGATCCACATTCACTGGAAAGCATAAGTTAACCTGTTATGAAATCATCACTGGAAGGACAATGCCCTCTAATAGAACAACAGGTACCTTCCATTCCTAAACTCTGGTATGACTAAATCCTGTAATTGTCTAATGCATTTTGTCAAAGTATATTTTCATCAGGTAAAAGAAGCTTTTCATAATCCATTGACCGAAGATAATCAAACACTTTATGATTTAGAACCCAGAGACTGGGTCTTCTGGAAACAACATCAGAAAGTCTGCTCTTGCCACACACATTGCAGCAAAATTTCAGGACTTTGAACGTTGGATTTGTAATGTCACAAGACAGAATGGCCCCTCCAGACTCTTGGAACTAACTGTATGTACACTATTGGATACCTTAAGGTAAAGTTAACCAGGGAAGTTTTTCCCTGGAAGTAGAAGGCATCCTAGACATGGACAGTTTTCCCAAGGTCACAGATCAAGACTTCTCTGCCATCATGAAACTCTTCCCTCTCTTAATTTTGTACTTGCTTATGCCTCTGAACAATAGAACTGAAAAAGGGACTTGTGTACACCTTTGGGGTATACTTTTATTTGTGTATAATTTCTTAACCTTATACACAGGCAACCTCATGTTTTGAGGGATGGAAGATGAAAGGTCAATGTAGGCTAAGAATATTAGTGGAACTTTTGTTGTTCCATAATCAGTCAGAGACAAAACATTGGTCCTCCCCTTTTATTCTACATCATGAGTTAAAGAAAACATTGCCAGGAGGGCTTTGCCATTCTGGATGGGCATCATTTGTTAAGTTCCTTTTCCATGGCTCGGTGTAAATATAAATGAGGCATGATTAGAAATTTATCCCTCATAATAGGATCTAGAGCATATTCTACTGCAAAGTATATGGCTGCACAACAGACTTCTTTAACTTCTTTTGTTAAAGTTGTACTAGATAATAGAATTGTTCTAGGTTACCTATTG
>NW_012139413.1:10193120-10193788 GCF_000956105.1 Propithecus coquereli
ATTGCATAGCATAACCCAACATATAACATTCAAAATTGGTTATAAAAGGTAGCTTAATAAGCTGTGGAGAAATAGTAAAAAACTAAATATAATGATTACATATTTAGATTGTGAAACCCAAATATCATAAAATGTGTGCTATTTCCATCAATTTTACAATGAATGAAGCCAGTTCCAGGTTTCTAGAAGGTTGCTATAGGATGCCAGTATACCTTTCTCATTAACTCATTACCCAAAAGGATCCGTTCTACAAATACTTGGGATTCTTGAAGAGACAGCTCTCTGTGTTTTCATGGTACTACTTCTAGCTTCAGTTTCACTCACTATTCCACATTTTCTTCTGCCTCGGTTTCCTTTTCTCTTACGTGAAGTTTTACCTCGGGTGACAGCCTTTGTTATATGTAATATGTCAAACAACCAGCTTCTGTGAATGTAGACACTGCCATAATGCAAACCGACAAAATCACTTAACCACAAAAATAACCATAGGACTAAAATAGTGAAAGGTTTACATCTTATGAAGATAGAGCTACTATGACAAAAGGAATTCCCATTTGGATCCTGCAGTAGATTGAAGGAAAGTCAGATGATCTCCTAGATTAAATTAATATAGGGCTTTCTGTCATATCCTGTTATCAAATACTATAATTGATTTTAAGTTTTCATAG
>NW_012139413.1:10193838-10194513 GCF_000956105.1 Propithecus coquereli
CTTTTCCATGGCTCGGTGTAAATATAAATGAGGCATGATTAGAAATTTATCCCTCATAATAGGATCTAGAGCATATTCTACTGCAAAGTATATGGTTGCACAACAGACTTCTTTAACTTCTTTTGTTAAAGTTGTACTAGATAATAGAATTGTTCTAGGTTACCTATTGGCTGGACAGAGAAGAATCTGTGCAGTTGCTGACACTGCTTGTTGCACATGGTTGAATACATCAGGTTATAGAGACTCAGTTGCAATGGATTAAACAATAGGATATTTGCTTAAAATAGGTAGACTCTTCATCTGTCCCATTCTTTGATCTACATGATTTTGGTTGGTTGGATTCATGGGGACCCTGGCTAAGGAGCATACTCAAAACTCTTGGTATTATCCTCCTAGTAGTCATAATAGAAGACTCCCTGGTGGGATGTATTCTCTCAAAAGTTTTAAATGTTTTCATGTAGCCGTCTGTAGAGAGTCAAGTTGTCTCTATGACTGGAACCACACAAACTCAATGAAATTCATGATCATGAGAACACTGTGCCCTGTGAATGATATATTGGGACCAAAAACCCAAATGCCCAAATGATGGTAACTGAGAGTAGTGTTAAAGCCCTCAGTTTGGGTCACACTCTCACCCAAGTAAGAGGCTGAGCAAAAGGTGGGAATCGTTAAACA
>NW_012139413.1:10196443-10197791 GCF_000956105.1 Propithecus coquereli
TTGTTATTATTGGCATCAGATATAGAATTAGTATGATTAAAGAATCTCTTTATTATTTTAGCTCAGATCTGTACTACTAATCTCAAGTACAGACTATAGTAATAAATCATGAGAGTTTCAAAAAAGCTTGTTAAATGAACCAACTGCTAATATTTTATTCCTCAATGCATCTACTAATCTTTTTGAAAAATTTGTTGGATATATCTCTAATTTGTCTAAACTGAGAATTCTTAAATCTAAGAAAGTGTTATAAGTTAGCACACTTTTTAAAGTGAACATGTTATTTAAAAAGAAGGCACAAATTCAAAAAATGTAATATAATCATAAATATAAGTAAATGTCAAGTGTGTGTACAGATAGAAAAGAGAAACTAAGTTTTCTTCTCTCCTTGAGAAAAACAGGGGAAAGGATTTCTATTTATATACTCTGAAATGAAATCATGTATTGTTTTTGCTGTTTGATGCTTTATTTATGAAAGACAGGTAGTGAGAAAATCCTGAGAAAATAAAGCAAGGCTTTTCCTAAATTTTAAAAAGGTGAACTTCAAAAAGCTCAGTAGACAGATAGCTAAGATTTCAAAGTTGATGTTATGTTCAGAATGTTGAAGAATACGGGAAGATCAAAACTAGTCTTGGCAAGGCCAAATTTTGAGATGATCTGAAGCAGCTTCCAGTTCCAGGACAAATCTTAGCTCACGTTTTGCCTTAAGTAAAATCTGAAAAATTGTTCTCTATGTTTTTGAGGAAAGATGAGGATTTGGTATGCTATTTGGAGAGTGGGGCCAACCTACTCTTTTACTCGAAGTGAAGTCCAATGTTAATGCATAAATCCCCACACTGAAGCAAAGTTCTAAGTCAGACCTCCAATTTAAGAAAGAGATAGAATTGGGGGAAACAAACAGACAAATTTACCCACACAACAGGTTAGAACATCCATTATAGCTACCAATAAGTCTATTTTTTAAAAGCAGCTTAAGTCTTTTTTAAAAAGACCTAAAATAGCAAAAGTTTTCAAACAGCAAAAGTTTGCTATTTGAAAGCCCATAGTACAAATGAGAAGGACCATAACGACCAAAAGAAAAAACATAAGAAAGAGTGAAGATACAGATGAAAGGAAATTTAAAAGAAAATGTTTAAGTTCATGTTGTCAGCAAGGTAACACTTTTAGAAATTAAAATATTGATGAATGACGAAAGGAAAAAATGAGGCCTACAAGATGAAATTCAGAAAATCTATCTTATTATAGATTAAAGAAAAGAGAAACTGAAAATACAAGAAGTGAAAGTTTAGAGGAATAGAAGATAAATTCAGAAGGTCTAACATCTTCTCAAAGAGTGTCAAAAGAAGAC
>NW_012139413.1:10197841-10198422 GCF_000956105.1 Propithecus coquereli
GGAAGCTGAATGTGTACAAATTTTTCATAATGCTTAACACATTGCTAAAGTTTGACCATAAATTTGTAACTTTACTTACTCAAAGCACATATTATGGAGAAGCTCAGATTTTCTGGAGAAGCACAGTTTTTCCATGATTTAGAGAATAGGGAAAAATGTCTAATAATGCTATTACAACATATTCAAAGTATGTTAAATTATGTTCCCAACTTAGTTTAACATGACATCTACTTGACATCTACTCAATTATTTTGTGCTCCTCTGCAGAGAATAGGCTATGAGAGTGGCTCTCTTAGAATCACAGACATTCTTGACAGTGAAATCCCAGAGTGCCTATGGCTGTGATACAGAAAGTCAGGAATGATACACCTTCTCCTGGGCTTTCTGTAGGGCATTGGTCTACACAGTGTAGAATGGTGATAAAGTGCAGGAGGAAAATGTTATTTACATAAGTATTTCAAAAATCCAAATTTAGATAAATGTTTACTAATATTTAGGGTAAAAATTGTCAGAGGCACCCTCACATTAATCATATTTCAGATAGTCACATGTAAAGATATTCTGAGGGAAGAGTGTATGTG
>NW_012139413.1:10206852-10208199 GCF_000956105.1 Propithecus coquereli
AAATACAAGAAGTGAAAGTTTAGAGGAATAGAAGATAAATTCAGAAGGTCTAACATCTTCTCAAAGAGTGTCAAAAGAAGACCATAGAGAAAATTGAGATTTGTCAATAATCAAGGATTTACTGAAAGAAAAATTCTGAGAGCTGAGCAGAAAGACTTAATTTTCAAATTCTATGGGCCCTCAAACTCTAAGCTGGATTCACTTATATATTTATTCAACAAAACTTATGTCAACTATGTTATGTTATGTTTTTCTGAGTGCTGAGAGTATAGCTATATGTAAAACAGACCCTCACTTGAAAGAAAAGTCCTTTTGAAAGTTCAGAATGAAAAAGAAAAAAATAAAACTACAACTTTTAAAATATCTTGAAGAAAAAGCAGGCTACCTACAAAGATACAAGCATTCATACTAGCATTAGCTTTCTTATCAGCACACTGGAAGGTAGAAAAAGAATGCAGTGAATATTTTAGAGTTCTGAGCCAAAGGAGATTCTGAAAATCCATAGAGAGAGATACCAGAAGCCATAGTTGATAGTAAGGGCTATGTTCCATATCCGGGGATAAAACTGAAGTAGGTAGAAGCCAAGCCTTTGCCACACAGATTTGGTGAATCCTGTCAGGTTGTGCATGAGCTCTGCATGGGCTCAGTGAGTAAAGATTCTTATTGTGCTTCCCTTCAAAATATGCTAACAGTAAGGCTTCCAGAACACACGAAAGCCTTTCTTCATTAGAAGCAACAAGAATTTTGAAATGAAGTATGAAGTATGAAATTCAAGGTCCTTCAAGGTTTGGCCTCTATTTATCATTCCAACTGATAAGTTTTTAAAACAATATTCAACATCCAAAGTGTGCCTCCCTCACTCTCTCCTCCATGTCTTTGTGGATAATATTCCCTTTCCTTTCTACTCATAGACCACTTCTCATAGTTTAATGTTCATTTAAAATGCCATCTTTCCTAAGAAGCTTCCTATGATGGCGTTGGTTTAAGTCAAGTTCTCTCCTTCATGTTGCCATAGCACTTAATGCGAATTTCTATCCTAAGACAGGAAATGCTATTTTTGGTCATTTGAGGACAAGCATATGCCTTGTATATTTCTACAATTACAGTGACTAGAAAAGTTCTTGGCTCTAGGAGATTCTAAATAAATGCTTAGTGAGTGAATGAAAAAGAAAGTAGCTGGCTTGTTATTTGGGGCTGTGGAATAATTGAGAAATGTATTAAGCTTAATTTGGAATTAAAAAGAGCCCAAATGGCCAAAGCAATCTTAAGCAAAAAGAACAAATCTAGAGACACCACATTACCTGAATTCAAATTATACTATAAGGCTATAGTAACCAAAACAGCATG
>NW_012139413.1:10208249-10208840 GCF_000956105.1 Propithecus coquereli
AGAAGCAATGTGCTATAGTTAAATGCAAATGCAGCCCCTTCATTTAATCATTATTGCATTATCACATATCTTTTCTAGGGTAGTTAACTGTACCTTTCAATTGATTTCAGCATTCAACAAATCAGATTGCAAGCATAAGCCTATGCCAAAGGGGGAGATATTGCTGGAACCAATTTGCTTTGCTCGTTTTCATAACTGATATTTTAGACATCCATAAAATTTGTGTCTTTATGATCCCCTCCCCATTCTGATTTTAGATCTTGATGCTACTTTGATTTCAGTTCAAGAAAGTACACCATACATAAAATCTCTTATGTGTTGGATAAATTGCTATGTTATGCTGTGGTGAATGGATAAAGTTTGGGTAAATGTTGTATCTTTGGCATGATTTTGATATCATTTAAACAGAAGGAGATAAATCCAATAAAGTTGTTATCCTTGTCTAGTTCAGGAGCTCTTAGGGCTGAAGTTTATTTACATATCAGTTCATTTGGTAGCTTGTTTGTCTTGTAATACATGTATATAAAATACCAGAAAATGTCAGAAACCCTTAGGATATGTACCAACTAATTAAAATAATAAAAGCAACAT
>NW_012139413.1:10219226-10259692 GCF_000956105.1 Propithecus coquereli
CTGTCTTTGCTGTTCATATATTGTAGTGTATGTAATATTTTGAAATTTAAAAAACATCAGACTCTTGAGAGGGGCTCTATTCGGTTCAGATCTATCCATAGTCTATGATATTTGAAAGAATTTTAAACTTAAGGAATTACAAAAATAAAAAAGATATTTTTAAAAATAATGGTTGAACCCACATCACATACTACTTACGTTTTGCATAAAAGTGTAGGACTAGTTATGGATCCTGTTCTTTGGATTCTGATACCAATTTCTAGTTTTGCCTCAACTAGGAACTATGGAAAACAATTAATTGGTGTCCCTGTTTTGATCTGATATGGATTCCCCTTCTTTTAGGTTTGATCAATCCTCTACTATGTGAACTGCTTTGCAGTTATTTCACCAGATAGTTTTAAGGCTCCTATTTTTATTTACAGACTATTGTTTTCCTTTAATAATGTTATTGCTTGAAGTTTAATTACTTTGGCCTAACATTGATTGATTTCTATGAAGGCTAGAATCTTCCAATGATGCAAATTTTTGACTGAGAATCTAGGCTTAATGCAGTAATTGGCATCTTTTTTATTTCTCTGTTCTGTGAAGGATCTTTCCTGGGCAGGAGAACCATGTGGCCCAGGTCTGGCACTCATGGGGCCTCAAATTTATCCATTTGTTCTTATCTTTAATAAAATTTTCTAGCAGATGACAAAATTTCATTGCATTTTGCCTTGTCTATATTAAGTGTATGATTATATAAATGTAATCATTTGAAATATTGCACTAGTGTAGATCTCTGTTTTATTTATTTATTTTTTAAACTACCAGAAAGCTCTAAGAATTGAGCATGTTGACTTGATTGCAGAGAGGCCTCTGTGGTCCCATAGCTGTGCATTCTTCCCTAAGTTATAAGATCTTCTACATTGACAAGGAGAAGGTTATATTCTACCCATTTAAGTGAGAAATGTGACTCCCTATATGGATTTCACTTTTCTGAAAAAGCTTGCCATTAAGCAGTGTCAACTACAGTCCCTGAATAATTCCCTGAAACCATTACACTTCATGAGTTACTGAAGGATTTCTTGCTTGATCAATTTATGCCCACAACATGTTGGCGTCAAAAGCAGAATTATTCATATCCCTTTTTGCTTACCTCTTATATCTCAAGAAAAATTACCTGTACATTAAAAAACAGAAGTTAAATATTGAAAAGAAATTAATAAAGCTCAACATAGGAATATTTTTATTGTTCCAATTGGAGTTTCCTTTAGATTAAACAAATAAGAGAGAGATATAGGTAGATGTAAATATCGTATGTGTCCTTTAACATAGAAATTCAGACAACACAGTTAACCAAAAAGAAAGCACATACATGCTTCCAATTTCAACCCAACACTTCTGTATTTATTCTAGTCTTCCCCTTCCCATTTTGTACGTTTCTTATCTGCTTAGCCTCCTCTACAATTAAGGCCCTGACCACAGGGCCTTCTCCTTGGTTTTGCAGCCACACAGGTCAAGTTTTTCTAGTCACTTTGAAGGTCAGCCAAAGAGTTATTGCTGTTGTTTTAATTTACTTTGATGGACTCTTAAGTACAGTTTACCCAAATTGTGGCATGCTTGAAGATGCTTGATGCTTGTTAATCAAAGGAACTTGAATAAGGGTAAATGGCCCAATAATTATATGCTTTTGTTTTTTTCCTCTTCCTTGTTGGATTAGGTGTAATAATTTCTTGCTTTCTTCTGTTTCTTCCTGTATTACACACAGGATTCTTTATTGCTAAAGTTCAGTTGAATTTCACTAAGCTACATCTTATATTTGATTATTATGCATCAAGTTTTCCTAGAATACAATATATCTCCTTGCCCTTCAAATTCAAGCTTTTATTTCAGGAAAATTTATTTCATTACATTTTTTGCATATATATTTTATATTTCCATTTTATTTTTCAGAAAAACAATTATCCATGTATTAAAATTCCTTTGGTCATCTTTTATACTTATCATTGTCTAATTAATTTTATATCTGCACTTTGTCTCTTAATAGTTCGGTGATTTCCTCAGGGTGCTCCTTTATTTCTCTATCATTTGTATTATTTTGTGTAGTTGTTACTTTTATTATCGTCATTTTTTAAAAATTTCTTTTGTGAGCTACTGAGTCCTAGTAGCTTCTTTTTCTCTTTGTTTTGTGCTGACTTCTATGTTTTATTTAATAGAATTTTTTTTCCTTATTATTTTAGTCTCCCCTGCTTTGTTGGAGAATCACTTGTATTGACTTCTGGTTTTCTATGGTAATTAATAATCTAGATTTATAGAACTCTCGAGATGTACTAGGAAGGATTCAAATTACTTTGTACTTACTATTTAAGGAATATTTATAATAAACTTATAAGGAGAAGTACTATTATTATACTGTTTTTACAGGTGAGGTAAATTGTCAATAATTTGCTCAGTTCTAAGGTCCTTTCAATTTTGATCAGATACTTGTAGAAAGAGTAATGTGAGCTAGTGTAGGTCAGAGCTTTGATTCAGGCTTTATGACTCAAACATTCTTTTATTAAATATCATTTATCCTGGGAGCACATCTCTAAGTTTTGCTAATTAGCACATGAAAGTGAAAAAATAGAGGCTCTCTGTATTTCAAATGGGTACTACTGCTTTTCTTTCCTTCTTCATCCTGTCTTTGCTGTTCATATATTGTAGTGTATGTATAATAAAAATGGTGTATGAGATTTCATGATGCTCTATTGTCTAATACTAGGTCTCTCCTTCTCTCTGGGTAGATGTCACATGTGCTGGCTTGAATTGGAACAGGCATGCCAGACCAGGATTTGAGAGACTTATGTTGATGATTTCAGCACAAGATGGAATCAGTTTTAATCACTGGCCCCAATGGGCCATCAGGACTGCTCTTCACACTTAGGCTTATGTGATGAAGAAAACTTTTATCTTGTCTAAGACACTGTTATCTTAGTCTTTTAAAATAATAGCTGAATTTGTACCCTGACTAATATAACTGGTAAATATTCTCGTTGGTAAATTATTGTCAATATATATGTCATTTTCTTAAGGTAAATTAATAGCGCTAGAATTGCTGGTACCAAGCCTATAAACCTTTTTATGGTTTGGCAGTAGTGAATTTTACCAATTTAGACTTCCAAAAGGAGCCAACTTTCTACATGAGTCTGTTACAAAAAAACTTGTTAATAAAATAATGAACCACTGTTTAATAGATATTTGGTGGAGTATGCTGAGATATAGAAAATCTGGAGGTATTCAAACTATATTCTAAACTACATTAAGAGCTAGGAGAAACAAACAGACAGCATTAATTCATTAGCACTAGCTTGGGTTCACCAAGAACAATTTGCGTGAGGCCAAAATTATTTAGTGTATTATACTCTTTGTCTTTTCAAATAAATCACCAATATCTTGAAACTTTATTGCTCAATTTATAGCTTTTCAAGATTCTAGATGTTAATTTACATATTGTTGAACTTCAATAAAGAAATGATTGAATTTTTAAAGAGAAATATGGTAGATAGAGCATACTAGATTTAGCCATATAAATCATAATGACATGTAAGATATTATTCTGGACAAGGTAGTACATATTTCAGCAATTTATATGATGATTACTTAGAGGTTTTTCTTACTGGGATGTTTAATCTGAATCTACAAATTTATTTCAAGGGATAGAGGATGTTCTGGAGGATAAAGCGGGTTGTCCATACCATCCTCGAGTTCAATGATTTGCTACAAAAACTCACGGGACTCAGCATATAGTTGTATTCATGACTATTATTTATTACAGCAAAAAAATACAAAGCTAAATCTGCAAAGAGAAAATGTACTTAGTTAAATTCCAAATGAAATCAGGCTCAAGTTCAAAAAGTCTTCTCCCAGTAGAGTCACAGTCACATGAGACATATTTAATCCCTCCAGCAATTACTGTGACAAAATGTGTGAAATATTGCCCACCAGGGAAGCTCATTAGAGACTAATTGCCCAGGGTTTTTATTGGGAACTGACCACATAAGTATTTTTTGGCCCTAGCATGTAGCAAAATTCCAGATTCTCAGAAGAAAAGCAGGTGATCCAAATAAACTATACTGTTTGCACAAACAGTCTAGGTACATTGAGCTACCGCAGAGTTCTGGGAATAGTGGCAACCAAAATTCAAGTTCCCAGATGCCAGCCAAGAGCTGATCACATAATGAGGGCTTTCTAAGGATAACATTTTGCTATGTTTACTTTTTTCTTCATAAAGATAAGTAGCAAATGACCATGTGTTTGACCATTTCTTTATTACAACAATTATTTACATTTGAATTACATATATTACCTCCCTTTTATCTGACACAATTGTCTTTGAGTGCATTGTTGAATCCTAAGCAACATTTGTGATAGCAACTTATATTTGGTAGGGATTCGATAAGATTTTGTTAAGTAAATGTATGAATAAAAAAGAATGAATTTGATTAACGTTAGTATTAAAATAGATTTTCATCCTTATATTTCAAAAGGAAATAACAGACATGTAGTTCATAATTCGTTTGTTATTAGTTTGGAAATTATCAGATTCTTGATTACTTTAAAATTTGGGCAATTCGCATCTTTTCAAAGACTACACTTATTTTAAAATATTTTCTAAATCAAATTCACATAAAATGTGATAAAATGTACCTATTCGAAGGGGGAGTATGTATAACTACTCTTATTTTGACTCAAATGATGCTGTCACTCTATGAAAACTTTGGGATGCAAATCGAAGAGGAATTGGATCAGTTTACCTCAATTGCCTAATCCCTGATTCCTGATTTCAAAGGTAAGAACTCACCTAGGTAATGAGTATAACCTGACCAGAAGCCGTTAAATAATCCCATGAAGAAAGGAGAGTTTAAACTAGTGGATCAGGCTAATACATTACCCTAACATTTGACTGAAAGATTAGTTCTGTCTCATCACAAGTCTGAGACTGGCTGTCCCTGTAGAGCTCAGCCCACCTAGTACTACTGTGTTCTGCTTTGGGGAACAAGGAGAAGCTCATTATAAACTAAGAGAATTGCAAATTGGATCCAAAATTTGAGGAACCTTTAAGTCTAGGTATTGTCATAGATCATCAAGGGCTCATTGCAGATTATAAAAATGCCCATAGGACTATGCAGTTTCAACTTTCTATAGTCACAGAAACTAGTCTCTGTCCTCTCCTTTGGATTGCTTAAGTCCTACATTCTCAAACAATGATGTGGGGAGGAAGGAGTGGATGAAGAGAGAGAAACAAGACTTTGTTCAACTAATGTCAGTGGATTCTTAAGTAATTGGAAATATAAAGGAGACATGAGCATAACTGTAATCTAAATTGATGAAGTATGTGGTTATAGTATTGCATATTAACTGTATGTACGATAATGTGATATGTAAACTATACAATGAACACTTTTAATGGGTAAAAATGTCTTTCAAGCTAGAAATAAAAATCTACCAAGAGTATGAGTAAAATATGTCATAAAGATACTCAATTTTTGTGAATGTAGCTTACATTATTGTTGCTAATCATGTGTTGGCCTTATTTGTATTTTAGGTAAGGAAGAGATTTAACATCTGTTTCCTTCTTTATGAATACTTAAAGGCCTGCATGAGGCCTGTCATGAGCAACTCAAGGAAGGTAGTCAGTTGTAATTTAAGGCTCAAGTATAATGAAAAAGGGCGAAATTACAATTAAGAAAATCACTTCTAGTCACTATGGAGCCTATTCCTAATGAGTATATAACTGGTGTAACTGTTGAATTTCCTACTTATTTTTTCAGGTTATTACAGGAGGTCTGCAGCCTTAGGCAAAATTGCACCTGAATGAAAGTGCTGAATCAGTTGTGCTGTTTTAATAGCACATCCAGCCAGTTGAACAACTGCCAAAATACTTTAGTTTCTAAGGAAAATCATAAATATTCATCTTAGACTGAGTCTTTGCACACAGACTAAATTGGAGGATTTAGGGTCATTACTTGATAGTTTAGGCCAGAAAAGAAAATAAAAACAGAAATTTCACCAGCAATATCGGATAATACAGACCAAAGGAAATACTTTCTCCTCAATTATCTTGGTCTTTTCTTTCAGATTCTATTTCAGGATCAGGACAATTCAATAAACATCTTCCTATTAGGCAAGACATTTAACTGGACATTGTGGAGAATGTGGAGATAAATAAGACTCAATATTTGCCTGCAAAAAGATGGGAGCAGGGATGGAGTGGAAATGGCTACTGTTTGTTGAGCAAACACTATGCATTTGTAGTTGTATTAGTCACCATTCATATATTTTATCTCCCTAAAACAGATTTTTTCTCTTCATAAAAGTGTTTATTAGTTAAATATTATTTTTCTGCTTATCCAGAACAGAAATCTGAAAACCAGAGAATTTATGTAACTGAACAAAGAAATTCTTGTTAAGTAACTGCAGAAAGATTCAAAATCAAGTCACTCAGATTTCAGAACTGACAATGAAAAGTTAATATCTATTAGTGGAAAAGTCAATTGTATGTGGATGCATCTTTAGCAGGAAATGTTCATTGGATAAATATTTAATTAGGACTCATCATACCAGTTCTTTAATTTATAAAACTTTTGAGGAATGTGGGCAATATATAATCACTTTATGACAGTGTTGTTGCTAGTATTTGTGTTTCAATGATATACCTCCAGTATAAGTTATGCACAAGCCCAGAGTTATATGTAATTCCCTGATCACAATATATATTTTGTCTATATTCCCATTTTACTTACATACCATATGGATATTGGAGTACTGTAACAAATAAAATCAATCATTTTTGATAAGTACATTTTAGGGGGCTTAAACTGAGGCTTATGGGCCACATGACAAAGTCTGGAGACACCCCTGTGAGTTATATACAAAAATGTTTTACCCAACGAATGAATACATATGAAAGAGTGGGCCAAATGGATCTAACCACAACTATCCTCTCTCATTGTGTAGCTGTTTCTAGCCATGGTGCTGGAAGTTGCAGATCAATTAGTTACAGTTATAGAAGCAGAATGAAAATAATTATCTAATTTTTATCTCCCTAAGTTTAGTTTTGATTATATTTTTATCATGAAAACAAGTTGTCACAAACAAACACAGCCAAAAGAGAAAAGCGTATAAATAAGGCAGACTTCTGATTTTGATTCACAATGATCTCACTCCAAATGTGGACAATTCACTTTCCCAATGAAATTATGTATGCAACCTACACATATATGCACTTGGACATTCCTGATAGATACAATCTTTTGAATGGTTTTATTACTTCCTTCATTTCCAAAAAATCATTGAGTGCATATTAAACATGTTTCTTTATTTGTATATATGTATCTTTATTACATAAAAGAAAATAAGTCACCCACAATGTGACATTTTACAAAATCAACTGTCCTTAAGATGTAGAACAGTTTTGAGAGGCACATGTTTTCATTCTCAAAAATTTCAGTAGAAAACAAATAGCACCAACACAACAACTACACAGAATATAAGCAAGAAAATGATTGTATTGAATCAATATGGACTATAAAACATCAATATTATGTGTTTACTCAACACAAAGTAGAGCAAATAACGATTTGGGCACTATTGGTCTTTCATTTTCCTGTGACAGGGTGGAAGTTCCGTGTATTCATCAAAGTCCAGCTCCTATGTTTCCACAGTGCTCAAACTATCTCTAGGTACATGGTCACCCACCTAGAATATATTCCATAGTCTCACTTGAAATTAGATGTGACTGTGTGACTAAAGTCACCAAGAGAATGTGACTGGATGTATGATGTGCTTTTTTGGATCTGAGTCTTTAGTCCCAGCACACATCTATCCCCTTCCTGTTGGTAGGGATTTGTTTGAGGCAGTGTCTCAGCTTCTATCATGCAGAAGATGACAATATTAGAGGTGAAATTGGAACAACAAAGAACAGAAACCTAGCTCTCTGACAAAATGTAGCAGTGGTTTCCTGATGATCTAGACATTTCATGTTAAGGGCTCCTATAGAAAAGATTTAAAAAAAAAAAAAACCTTTTTGTCGGTCTTGTATTTTTGTGTCGCTATTGCGGCAGTTTATCTGCCACTCTAACTAAAGTATGTGGGAAAGAGCCCTGGCTTCCTCACTGAGAAAATGACAATATTTGACTGGGTCTCTAAAGTCTCATCCATACCTAATATTCTATGAAATTGGTTATTTTAGTCTATGACAAGTTATTGTTAAAAAGCCGGAAAATAAACCTCAAAGAGATTTACATTAATAAAGCAATTATTATACAAATATGTTAATCCACGATAAAAAGAAACTGCAAATTTTAAAAACTCCAGTATGAGATAAATATTTATATGGTCTTGATAAACTTCAGTCCATTTATATTTCTTTAACTCAAAAGAAAAAATCCTGTAGAGATTCCACAGGGAGACAGGTTTCAAATTATTACTAATCACTATCCTTCTCCATAATGCTATAGGAAATGGATAATGTGGTGCTATGCAGAACTGATCGGAGAGAAATAAGACAGAACTAAGAGTGAAGAGTTTATATAATAATTCAGGAACGAGAAGTTCCAGGGCTGTCAGAAAAGGAAAAGCAGTATCAGAAGAGAGGTGACTTATGCTTCAGGCCAGATAATGCATACAGGTACACCGATGATGACACTTTGGTAATTATGTGATATTGTGCAAATTGTTCAACCTTTCCAAATCTCAGTTCCCTCACTGGTAAAATGGGTGTGAAAACAGGATCCACCTCAAGGTATTGTAATAGTTAAACAAGACAATGCATGCAAAACACTTTAGTGTCTCACGATAGTAAGTGCTTAATAAATGCTAATTATTTTGTTATGATAATAAATATTATCATTATTATTGGCAGAAATAGTCTTATAAGTTGCTAAAGATACTGTTTGCCCAAACATTATGGAATGAAAACATCATGTAAAACAAGATAGGTTGTCTTCAAAGTGTGTGCAATTGACTCGATGAAACAAGTCTTGAATATGGAATATTAATTAATGATTAAGTAATAGATTATACACTTCTGCATAGAATTGCAGTAAGTATTCTAAGGAAGGAGAACACATTGTGAAGTGGAGTAGGCTTTATGGAGAACATGACATTGAAAGCCTGTGATAAGTGTAAAAAAGGCTTGCGGCTTCCTATTTGTTGAATATTATTCTAAATGCTTTATGCATTTTGCTTCTTTGCTTACCTAATCCTCACAATAATTTTATGACTGCGTACTGTTATTATCTCTATTTTGTAGATAAGCAAATTGAGGGATAGAGAGTTCAAATAACTTGCCCAAAGTTGATGGTACACAATAGAAGCTGTACGGGAACCGGCAAACTGAAACTGGAGTTAGATCACTGAAGCCTGAAGTTACACTAAGTTCTTAGAAAAGATAAATAAATGAACGAAAAGGCTGCATCATTTCAACCAGTGAAGAAATTCACAAAATCAAGGAAGAAGAGTTTGAGTATAGCCTATGTCTGAATTAGAGAGGAAACATTGGAACAGTGGCTGAAATATTTATGGGTACCTAGTTAGATAAGGAAAATTGTATTTTATTATGAGGGTATGCCATTTTTATGGAAATCTTGAAACTGTAGTGTAATAATTGACCACTGTTTTCTAATTGTTTATATAATTGTATTGACATAAGTCTAATCTTTGGCTGATGAGTATGCATTCTACTCTTTAATAGAAATGATGTTAAAATACTTCCCTCTTTTTAGCCAATGGCCTATTTTAAAAGAAATTTTCTACATGAATAGCATACATTTTAAAAATGCAAGAATTGTATTTGAATAAAAATTGATAAGCTCAAAAAATATCACACAAGTTTGATGTGAGGTATTTACTGGTATAGTGAAATCCTGGCCAGAAATGCCTTACTTTGATCTCAAGTTAATTTTATAAATCAAACACACTTTAAGAGAAAGAAAATAGCACCCAATGTCATGTTTCAGCAATAGTTTTACAGCTGAATATTTAAACAATGAGTCTTGTCATCCAGAAAAGAGTTTAAACATCGATTTTTTTTTCTTTAAAAAGTTGACAAAATGACAGTTGGGCTGTGTTAATTCTGTTGACTTTCCTTGTAAGAAATATCCTTAGGTGAAAGAGGTCTATGGCCTTTGATGTCCTTTATACACTACATTAATAATGTGAAAATTGTATCTTGTTTAAAAATTTTCTCAATTAATGGGTCATCTTGGTAGAAAACATGTAAATTGGTATTTGATACCTAGATTAAAAATATAGTCATTTTAGAAGTAATTATGGTTATATTGGTATGCTGAAAGTCTTCTTTAATTTATAAATATAAACCAGAGTACTCAATCATATTTTCAGAGTAGACTTAATATATATCAGCAAACCACTGTTAAATTTAAACAGCAAAATATTGATGATGTCAAAACTAACAATGTTCATATTCTTACTAAGGTAGTTTTCATAAATATCAAACAGATATCAACATTCATCACTTTCTTATAATTTAAACAAATGACATATTCTAGTCCATCTTTATTTTTGTTTTTGCATTTAAATTGTCAAACAAGTCTTGGTACTATCATTCTGCTGTTTACAAATAAACTTGTATTTTCAATAGAGATAAAGTCATTCATTCAGGAATTTTATTGGGCTCTAGGCCACAGAGCTGAACAAGAGAACTATGATCTCTGCTCAAATGAAGTTTATGATCTACTGTAAAGGGTTCTTTTAAACAGTATTAATTTTTAAAAATTTAATATGCCATAATGGTGTATTTTGAATGGCTTTAACAGAAATTTTCCTAAGTCAGTTTTACATTTATACTTCCAAAGTTTAAGTACAATGATTAAGATTTTTTATTTGGTTATATTTATTTATTTAATTTTTGGATCAGAGAATTAGGGTTTTGAATCTTTCCTACTCTGATTTCCTTTTATGTGAAGTACCTGAATATAAAACTGCCAAGAGAGACACAGATGTTTAGAGGGGGGCTGTTTTTGAGTTCAGTTCAGAATCCTGTAGACGTATTGAAATTTATGAAATGCACATATAAATACTGAATTCTTATAACCAAGAGTAAGAACTCAGAAAAACCCTTAGCACTTTCAAAAGATGTCGGTCATGTGCCTTACTGCTTATAGATATGTTTCTATTTACATTATTTCAAACAATGGAGAAACATAGACAAACTAAACTTTAGCTGTGAATAAATTTCAATAATTCTAGGCTGTTCTATTCTGAATTTATTGTGCCTTTCTTTAAATATCCATTTTTTAAAAAATTTAAATTTAATTCATATGTTCAATATTTCAAAAAGAATTTCTATTTTCTCTTCCGGATATGCTATTTAAGACTATTTATGAAAAAAGTTTATTGATTTGTTCTGCGTAGAAAGGAGGGATGACTGATCTTTGTCATGATACAAGAAATGGAGGGAAGGTTTCAAGAGTGGGACAGGGAGCATATTTGCCATGGGGTCCCCTTGATCACTGTCTAAATTTTGGTAAATCTTCCAAGCAGAATTTGTTCTGCTTTCCTGCTTCTAAAGGTTTCTCATGTTCCTATTGTCCTGTCTTTCTATCATTCGATCTGTTATCCACATAGCCATCCTGAAATTTAATGACCTTTATCATTCTCCAATTAAGTTATGTGAGGTGAAACTCTAACTCAATTAACATATATCATGCAGAGAGCACTTTATATATTTCAAACACCGCTAACATTCTCCTGTTCTACGTTGATTCATAACAGAGTAGTCAGCAAGTCTTAAGAAGTATGCTCCTGAGATCTATTCATCTTTTTTTCTTTTTTTCATGAGTTTTTCACCCGATAAAAACTACAAAATTATAGTACAGTTACTTCTAAAGACTGCTTTTCTATAATGAAACAGGGATTTCTTTTGTTATTTGGTCTTTCTAGATTTGGGTATGTTACATAGATTTTTAAATAATTTAATAAAATTTTCCCCTTAGCCTGGTCATAAAATCTTGAAAATTATTTAAAATGAGTAAAAATGCTTCATACATGAGTAAAAATGCTAAATTTTAAATATGCTCAAATGTAAAATATTAGAAATCAATGTGTGATTAATGAAGATGAAATAAAATAAATACTAAACATGCACAAATACTCCTTGATTTATAATGGAGTTATAATCAGATAAAAACCATTGAAAGACAAAATATCATACATAAAAATTACATTTCATCCCTGGATAAACCCATCATAAAGTCAAAAAATTGTAAGTTGAATCATAGTAAGTTGGGGACTGTTTACACTTAGCAAGATAGATAAAAACACAGAGACTGAAACATCTAATTCAGTGGGTGGGAGAAAGTTTCAGATGGCTGAGAATCCATCCTGGAGGGGATGGTGAGAGGTGAGTCCCTGACTCATGAGTCCATGGATGAGTCTCATTGTATCACTGGCTCCACAAAAAACAAACAAAAATCCCAAAACCCTACAAACTCAAAGATAAAATTATTAAGAATTTGAAAACAGCAACCTCAGAAAATTAAACCCTGACAGGGGGACCTTTCTAAGCCCTATCACACTGTTTGGACACCCATGAAGCAGGTCCTGGTGACTACATAGTTAATTCAAACTAGGGATGTTTCGAGAATAAAAGGGGTACTTTTAGCAACTTCCCTGGGAAAGAGGCATAAACCAGCCTTATCTAAAGCAAATTGTGATGAATAGTCGTCCTCTAGAAAATAGAACTGAAATTTTCCTTTAAAAATGAGAAATTTCCTAGGCACTCATGAGTGAAAGTCCAATAGTGGGGATGGCTTAAATATTAATATTCACTTAATCTAATAATCCCTGTTCCATTTTTGTATGATTCTCTTTGCTCCTCTTCATGTTCTTTCATTCTGACGCAGCTATTATGATACAGTAGTTCCAAGTCTCACATCTAGTTAAAACAATGTCCAGAAGAAGAGTGAAGTTCTC
Organism: Propithecus coquereli; assembly: GCF_000956105.1. Taxonomy (NCBI): domain Eukaryota; kingdom Metazoa; phylum Chordata; class Mammalia; order Primates; family Indriidae; genus Propithecus; species Propithecus coquereli. Next base: position 10,232,181 of record NW_012139413.1, read on the forward strand.
TACCACCCCATCCCAGGCACTCTCAGAGCAGAAAAGGCCTCTCTAGAAGTCTTTGAAAACCTCTCCTTGAGTTGCATTGACCTGAATTGAATCACATGCTGATTCCTGAACCAATGACTGTCAAGAGACTGAATTAACTTAAGCCAATCAGAACCACACTGAAGATAGGAGTGGGCTCCATTCAAAAGTGTGGATCTTGAGGAAAATCAGATTTGAAAATTTCTCTCAGCAAGTGGAAATGGTGAATATTATAGAAGCAGAATTGTCATCAAATAATGTTGACAAAATACACATACTGATTTTTCCTGGATAAACAAATGAAAGCCAGTGATATAAGCCCTGACCACACCTGCAGTGACCAAATGTAGGCACAGCCAAGCTAGACAGATAAGCATTCAGACAAGTTTGATCTTCTTCTTTTCTTTCTCAATCCTGTGTTTCTTATTTGTTTATATTTAATTTTTAAATTTATAATTGACACATAATAATTGTACAATATGAGGTACAATGTGATGTTTCAATACATGTATGCATAGTACAATGATCAAATGGGGTAATTACTTATCCATCATTTTAAATATGTATCATTTCTCACCTGATCTCACTCATCCTTAGTATCTAAAAAAGTTAATTTGGTAAAAGCAGTGAGGAGAATAGTGGTTACCAGACAGTCAGAGACTGGAGAAGGGAGAGGTGAGCAGGGGGCAGGAAGGCATGGAGAGAGTGGTCAATGTATACAAAGTTACAGTTAGACAAGAAGAATACATTTTGGTGTTTTGTGACACAGTAGGGTGACTGTAGAAAACAATACTATAGTGTACATTTAAAGATAGCTAGAAAATATGATTTTGACTGTTGTCGCCACAAAGGAAAGTTTGGTTCAAAAGTAATTGCGGTTTCAGACTGTGAATTTTAAATCATTATAACTAGGCTCAAACACACCTTTATTAATCAAAATAGGAACCATTACAGTCAACACATTTTTGCCCATGAGAAATAAGTTTGTTTATTCCTGTAGCGTAAACATCCGTGCTTCGGGATTCGATGAACTCTTGGAAAGCACTTTCTGCATCCTGCTGGTTATGGAATCATTTACCCTGCAAAAAGTTGTCAAGATGCTTGAAGAAGTGGTAATCGGTTGGCGAGAGGTCAGGTGAATATAGCAGATGAGGCAAAACGTCGTAGTCCAATTCGTTCAACTTTTGAAGCGTTGGTTGTGCGACATGCGGTCCAGCGTTGTTGTGGAGAAGAATTGGGCCCTTTCTGTTGACCAATGCCGGCTGCAGGCATTGCAGTTTTCGGTGCATCTCATCAGTCTGTTGAGCATCCTCCTCAGATGTATTCTAACATTAAATGACAAATTTCAACAATGCTAAAACCACCGTTACTTTTGCACCGATCCAATAAAAGTTTGGTCTCCTTAACAGGCCTTTCGGGGTCACTTATGACTTCTATTTCTGCTAGTATCTCTCACTACACAACGAACAAAGTAATCAGCCATCAAAAAATACTTGAAATGGTCCAAATGTGCGGTGCTCTATTATTTTGTGTTGCATCCCAGGTTCCTAGCACTTACTAAACATTTAAGACATACCCATGAAATTTATAAAGGATAAAAGCATTAGGGCTAGAAAGCATCATTATATTTTGATAAATGTTTGGAAAGATAGAAACACTTCAAACTTACTTGTACCTAATAAAATATCTAAAAATATATAAAGAAAAACTGATACAAGTACAGAGAAATTAGTAAATTTATAATCATAGTGATGATCAAATCTCCCAAAATCTATAGATTCAATGTCATTCAAATAAAATTTTCCTAAATCTTATTCCTTCTAAAATGCATATGGGGAAGAAAAGGGCCGAGAATAGCCAAGACACTATTGAAAAAGAGCAAGGGAAAGTGACTTGCTATACCAGATATCAAGGTTTACTCTTATTATGGTGAGAAAATAATGATTTAAAAATTGATCAATGTAACTTATTAGAGTCTTCATATCTGACAAAGGTGGTATTGAAAATTCATGGTTATAGCATGGACCTTTTTGTTAAATGATGTTGGAATAACTCATTGTCCATATGGGGGAAAGGGATAAAATTGAGTGCTTATTTTATTCCATATTCAAACATCTATTCCAGATGGAATATGGATATAAAGACAAAACTTTAAAATAGTTTAAAAAAGAGAATATTTTTATTTTAGAATTGGAAAGTATTATCTAAACAATTTACAAAAGAATTTATCATAAAATTTTGACAAATTTGCCAAATTGAGAATTAAGAATTTCTGTTTACTAAATGACTCCATAAAGAAAATGAAAATATATTTTTAATGAAGAATTATTACTCAGAATGCATAAAGGATTCTTATAAATCAACATGGAGATAAACAATCAATAGAAAAAGAGAGTTAAGACATGAACATATATTTTGCCAAATAGCAAAATATGAAAGGTGGGTAAACATTAAAAGAATGTCTAATCTCACTTGTTATCAGAAAATAAAAATTAAAATGAGATGAAATATTCTTTTTCACCCAGTAGATTGACTGCTATATATAGTCTGGCAATACTAACTATCGGAAAGGATGTTGATCAACTGTTATATACTGTTGATTAGTGTGAAAATTGACTTAACTATATGTAAAAGATATTTACTGTTAATAAAATATTAACATTTTATACTGTCTTATAAATTAGAACATATGGATACTCTACGAGAAACAATTCCATATGTGTGACATATGAGAATGCTCACCGTCACTGTAATATAAACGCCATGAAAACTGGGAATTTTTTGGTCTGTTTTCTTTTGCTATTGAAACAATGCCTGGCACCTAGATGTTTAAAACATATTTGCTAAATGAAATAATGAGGAAAACCACCAAAACTTTTTTTCACGGAAGAATAGATATAATAACATGTATTCAGAAAATGGGATAAATATCAAAATAAACTATAGCTAAATAGTAATGTGTTCAAAAAATAACTTTAGGTGAAAATAAGTCCCAAAAATTACATAAAGTATGTCACTATCATGGAATTTGAAAGCAAAAAGAATTAATTTATTTTTTAGGGAAATAAACTTACATGATAAAACTATTTGTTAAAACTTTGGAAGAATGATAAACAGAGGGAGGAGAGACAGGGCAAAGAGGTGGAGAGGAACACATATGATTTTCCTCTAGAAACTTAAATGTATAAAACCGCAACTATTTATAAAATTTTCATGAACCTTATTTTCCAATAATTCCAGCCAACTTCTCACTTTGCAGTTAAAAAATAGGAGCTTTTCATACACAATTCCCCTTCTAAAAAGATTAATTTAGGAATTAAGAATAATTCTGGGATACTTGGAAGACAAACATCAAATACTCCCTTATTCTAAATTCTACAACCAGCCTGACTGAGATTTAGTATGGTTTATTTTGACCTAATCCAAAAATAGCTATAGAAAAGACAATTGGAAATGTTCCAGATGAATAAGAATGATAGTAAGAGGTGGGTAATTAGGCTAATATGTTTAATGTTCTGAGAAGAAAACACATGTAGAAAGATTTTTCCTATTCCCAAGAACATAAGTAATCTCAATGTTGAAGATTTACTGAAAGAAATGTCGAATAGTCTAACTCAGTGAAAAAAATATTATTTAAATATAGGCACTTAAAGGACAGAGTAAGAAAGTGTATTTAGAGCACATTGATTATAGCCATAAATTTAAATACTTCTTGTGTAGATAAATTCTTTACCATGATCCCTTCAAAATTATCATTTTGGATGGTATTAACTCTATATAGAATGCTAGCAAACTCAAGTGAAGCTGATTTATTCAAGAGAATTATTCATTTAATTTCCATCATTTAGTATTTATGTTCCGTTTCCATTCATTTATTCATTTCATCTTTATTCATTTATGCATTTATCAAATATTCATTTAAATGAGTTTGATTATAAGCACAGAAACTGTAGGGTGAGATTTGCAGTAAATTTATTCTTTTAATAAGTTTATTATTGCAAAATGCTTTGAACAGATAAAGGCTACTTGACCCATCATATTCACATCTTAAATTTTTACAACTTATTATCTATCTCATTTCCTTTATTTATTTGGCTATTTTCCTTAAATTGCAAGCAATTTCCTGAAATCATCTCAGTAATCTAATTAATATTTTGACATATTAAATATTTACTTATACGATGAATATATTTACAAGTTATATTATAGATTTTATACAGTAGTGATTGAGGAAACTTTACCATTCAAAAATCAAGCAAAGTTATTTCACACTAGACCGTGTAACAGAGAGCTCTCTCCCTTGTTCCCTATTCATACATCACTAACTCTATCCATGGTCATTTGTGATTTTTTTCTGCTTCACAATGCCTTTTTTGTTGTTGTTCCACTAAAGCTAAACTTATTAAAAAATAAACTAATTCAAATTTACATTGGTAATGGAGTTATTCTCTGTTTGTTTAATTTTAATTGTGTATCTAGTCTTGCTAGTCTGGTGGAGCTTAAAGTACTATTTTCCTCTCAGTTTTGGTTTGGCCATATGGCTTCACTTTTCTGAAACAAGCATTTTCCCACATGGATAAAGAGAGAGAGGGAGAGACAGAGAGAGACAGAGACAGAGAATGGAACAATTTTCTCAACTGTGTTTTGAATTTGATTCTCAGATTTTTTAAGGATAGTCACTCTAGAGGTAACTCCTTTTTCTTGTTTTTTTTTTCCCCACCCTTATCATCCCTGTGCTCCCATTTTCTATATTTATTTCTGCCTGTCCCATTTACCCTATTTCAGCTCTCTTTTGTGTGATCCTGATTTTGACTTTTTGCTTAGTTTGGGGTTTTCACCCTTTCTCTGAAAATTTGAAATCAGAGTTCCTCAGTCAGGCAGTTGCAGTCCAATATAATAATGATGAGAAAGCTTAATTCCAGCCCAGAATAATTCTCTCTTCCAACTCTTCTTGTTATAATTTTGGAGAATAATGCAATGAAATTTTTGTTGTATGTAATTGCTCAGCATTTTTGTATGTAATTGCTTCCCAATTCAAATTGCTAGCCACTGAGTAAGAGTAAATGAGTTAGCCAGCATCTCTCAGACTAGCCTATATTTTGTACACCAGAAAGTAGGAGCACCAATATTTACTGTTTACTTATTAAGGTATAAGGCATCCTATTCATATTGTTAAGTATTAGGCTTCCTGTTAAAGGGTGGGGGAAAAATGTCCGAGACCCAGAGGTAGCAAGCAACTGTCATTGTCTTCCCTTTGAGTTTTAATTTTATGAAATCAGAGAGCTTGAAGAGATTTGAATCAACCTTTTGAGAGAGTGTGTTTTGCTGGTTTGGTTTTGTTCACAGGGAATAAACATTATATATAAATTCCCAGATGCATAAACACATATCCCTCATGTTTTATTCTTGCTTCAGTTACAATCTCTTAAATAAATTCTTGTTACCCATCTGTCACCTACCTTGGGCCATCTTCTTAATGCATCACTTTAAAAAAATCTTTTCATTCTTTGTCAGTTATAAATTACATGCATAGTCTCTAGAACAATCCTTCACCAGGCACAGAGCCTATCTCCAGATTTATCTTGTCTCGAACATATCTCCTCCACTTCAACAACTGAATCTGAAGAAAACAGCATTCTTTTAAAATATCTTTACACCTATTGTTCCATTGCTTAAAAATGTCCACCCTCCCTTGCCTGTCATCTCTTTCATGAGGCTTTCTTATACAGTTAGTTCCCAAAGTTAGTCACTCCTTTTCATTGCTCCAACATTATTTTGTTCACATCTTTAATAGTGTTATTTTATACAATGTGGGAGGGGATACACCATAGTGGCTAAGATCATGGCTACTAGAATCAGAATGAGGTCAATCCATGACTCAGCAATTCCCAAAATATGACCCAGGGTAAGTTATGTGAGCTCTTCAATTTCATCAAAAGAGAGATAATACTAGTAAGTTAAAAGTGATTCAATATTTCCTGCTTCAGCTGTGACACATAGAGAATTTGAAAGTCACATGCCTTTTCTCACAACAACAACAACAAATAAAAAACTGACACTGAAAATCAGTGAATTTTCTTGGTCCCAACAGAGAACTGTGATTGCAAGGCAAATGACTACCCTGAAATCTAGAGAGAGAGGCTCATCCAAAGTCAGAGCAGAGCTGCTTACTTGGAGTAGAAGGCATGAAACAATAAACAGGTTGGAACAATTAAAATGTACTTTAGATGAAGATTGTGAGAAACAACTGGGGTCAACTGTCATAGGGCCCATATAATTTTTTGTACATTACCTAGAGGAATCTCACTTGGTTCTCACCATGAAGATCAGTGATTCCCTCATAGCTTTGGCAGTGGGAGGAGAAGAATAATTGTGAAATGCCCAGAGACTATTCTACCAAAAAAGACTGTGCTCTGGGGGTGAAGACTTGAGGATTCATCCCAAAATGGAAGAAGGGCATTTCTCCCACTCCTACCTCTTCTAGCCTGGGGTGAGGGTAGTCAATAGAGTTTCAAAAAAAATCATCCGGATACTATAACCAGGGAAGGTAGCATGGAGCAGGAAGAAAAAAAACAAGAAACAAGATTCCAAAAAACTACATCACTGAAGAACTACTTGTGAAGGTCACAATTCTAAGACATAGGACCATTAGACAATGCAACTTAATCAAAAGATTATAAAGTGCTCTCCATTCCCCACACCTTATCATCACACCCACAGGCATCCAGTTATAATCATAGTGGATTATAACTGAAAGATCAGTGAGACACAGATTCTTTAAAAGGAAAGTACTTAGAGAAGCCCAAAGTCAAGAGTGGAGACAAAAAACAGACACAAGAGGAATTTGAAGCCTCTGGAACCTACTACCATGGTAAACATTAAACACAGCCCAAACCACATTACCATAGATCCTCACAATCAAGGCTTATTTACCTTGGTTCCTATTATCCAATGCAACATGCTCTTAGCTTTCAATAAAAAGTCATAAGGCATCTCAAAATACAAGAATAACACAGTCTAAAGACATAAAGCAATCATCAGAACCAGACTCAGATATGACACAGATGTTGGAATTATCAGACAGGGATGTTAAAATGATTGTGATTAATATGTTAAGGGCTCTAATGGAAAAAAGTAGACAACATTCAACAATAGATGGTTAATTTAAAAAGAGATAGAATCAAAAGGAAATGTTAGAAATCAAAAACACTGTAACACAAATAAAGGATGCCTTTGATAGGTTTGATAGTGGACTTGACACAGCTGATGAAATAATTAGTGCACTTGAAGACAGGACAACAGACTCATCCCAAGAAGAAATGAAAAGAGAAAAAGGAATGCAAAATGCAAAATAAAATATCCCCAAAATGTGAGACAATATCAAAAGGTAGTAGTTGAAAGACTAGGAGAAGAAAGGGACAATGGAACAGGCAAATATTTAAAATAATAATAGCTGAAAACTTGAAATTAATGACAACACCAAACTACAGATGCAGGAATTTCAGAGAATAGCAATCAAGATAAATACCAAAGGGGGAGAAATTGGACCCTATCTAGGAATATCATATTCAAAATAGAGTGGGGAATGGGACTCTACCTATAGATTGACAAGGATAAGAATTACAGATGGTTTTACATCATAAAGCATGCAAGCAAAAAGAGAGTGGAAAGTAAAAGGCCAAGATGGCTGACAAGAGACATCAGCTGACAGATTATCTCAGAAAGAAGGAAAAGTTTTAGATGAAAAAAAAACCCATAAACATAGATTGAGTGTAATTCTGAGGAAAAAGTGCCAGAACCTACCAGAAATTTCATGGGAAGAATTGCTTAGCAGAACAAGAAACAGCAAAAGAGATCAACCCTGAGAAGCTTGGAGAACAGCAAGTGTGGTAAGTGGGAGGTTTTGTTTCAACTTCCCTCATACCTATAAAAGTCAGAGGGCACCTGAACTTCTGGAGAGCCTTTCTACCCTCACAAGGCCAGAGGCTGCTGCTACCAGTAAACTGGGAGCTTCTTGAAGGCAAAACAGCAGGCTCTCAGCCTCCTTGGGGTCACTTCCCATCACTGCAGACCTGAGCTGAGATGGCAGGTGCCATATTGCTTCTCCACCCACTGTGTGCCTTTTTCCTCCCAGGGAGCTTCAGCCCCTTAATTTTTGTCTCGCTTGTTCCCACACAAACAATTCCTAACTCCAGCCCAGACTGGGGAAACCACAGGGGCCAATAGATCTCAGGGGATCCAGGGATCCTGACCCCAGAGCTTAAACATTCCAGGTGGGTTGCCTTGTGGAGAAAGGGACAGAGTTGACCAGAGTGCTAGTTAACCTCCTTTCAGACTCTTTCCTCCCCCACCCCTTCTCCACCTGCTGCTGCCAAGAGGTACAATTGAGCCAAGACTCTAAGAAGCAGCTGTTTCCCCTCTGTTGGTGTGCCTCAACACTGAGGTTCCCACAGAGAGTGGGGCTCACACCTTTCCTCTTAAAGGCCTGCAGTGGACCAAGGGGTGCTCAGTCTGTGATCTCCCTGTCTGCTGGCCCTTCCAGGTGCTGCTTGCCTGGTTACTTTAGCAGAGCAGGGAAAACCCTGAAGTGGAGGGACATCAAATCTACTACAGCACTTCCTGGACAACTTGAGACTAGCATGCTTCTCCCTGGCACAGTCAGGGATTGATATTCAGGGACCTGGGAACAGGTCTGCAGGCCACATCTCCTATACCCAGACCTGGATCGTGTTGCTTGCGGGTACAGAGGGGAGATTTGTGAACTAATCTCAGGAGGCAAGGGAGCCCAAGTGGGAAGAACTGAGAGGAGAGTGAAGTGTGGGTCCAAGCAACAACGTACCCACAGGAAAGCCACGCTTGTGGCCTGGGACTAGATCCTGTACAGAGAAGCTCCCAACCTGCAGCACCGTTGCTTGTGAACTCACCTAGTTCGAGCTCCTACCAGAAGGAGACCACAGGGAAGAGGCAGAGGGGGAAGAGGGAAGCCCACCCTTGACAGCCAGGTTGTGAATCTCAGATGGTCCTATTCCCACATGAGGACTTTCTGGCTCTGTGGGGATATGTCAGCCCCTCCCTGGTGGCTTTCCCCAGCAGCGTGAGAGCAGAACATTGATCCATACCAAGACAGCTCTCTTTGTGGAGCCTGAAGGCAGGCTCACCTGACCCAGACCCACCCAGACCCACTCAGCCTAACTCCTCCACCCACCTCTGCTGTGGTGGAGAATAAGGAGCCACTTAGGAACTCCAGGGCCCTGCCCACAATGTGAGCCATTTGGCTACCTCTCTTGAGGGGCCTGAGCTGGTCATAGGTTCCCCCAAAAAACAACACTGCAGATGATTCTTTCTGGCAAGTTCTCCCCACTGGCAGGGAGGACAACTTGTACAACCCTTTACAGCATTTACTCACTCAATCATACAGGATGTGACAGATTCTTACCCACAAATATCACCTAATATCTCAGAGATTAATCTGGACATCCCAATATAACTTATATCATGGTTTTTCCTAAGACCACAGGGCTTGGGAAAGAGATAGGATTTCAAAGACCTTCATCTTCCCTCATCAACGAGAGACAGGGGATCTGTCCACATACAGAGTTCACCACCAATATCAATAATATCAATAATTACTCCAACAGTATCAATAATTCCTTTAGATGTGAATGGTCTAAATAAACCAATTAAAGATAGAAATTTGTTGAGTGGATAAAAATAAAACCAAGCTATATGTTGTTTACAACAAATCTAAAGTTGCAGATAGGTTAAAAGTAAAGAAGGAGAGAAGAATACAAGAGTCTAATGCTAATACTAATCAAAAGAATACCTAAGGAACTGTATTAATTTCAGATATAGCAGACTTCAGGAAAAGAGAGAGTATCAGGGATAAAGAGTTTATCTAATTATAAATAGGTCAATTCTCCAAAAAGACATAACAATCCTAAATGTGTATTACTCAAAACAAAAGAACATTAAAATATATGAGGTAAAATTGATAGAACTGAAAGAATGGACTAATTAAGCCAGAAATTAAAAAATATTTTGGACTAAGTGAAAATGAAAACAAAATTTATCAATATTATGTGAGATGCAATAAAAACAGTGCTTACAGTGAAACCTGTAGCATTGAGTAAAAATGTCAGAAAAGAAGAAAGATCTAATATCAATAATCTAAGCTGCGTCTTAGGAAACTAAGGAACACAGAGCAATTTAAGCCTAAAACAAGCAGAAGAAAAGAATAATAAAAATTAGAGCAGAAATCCATGACATTGAAACAGGAAATCAATAGAGAAAATTAATGAAGCCAATGTTGGTTCTTTTGAAAGATCAATGAAAGTGATAAACCTCTAGTGAATCTAACCAAAGATAAAAGATAGAAGATACAAATGGCCAATAACAAAAATGAAGGAGGGGTTGCAACCAGTGATCCATGCACATTAAAAAAGATAATAAAGGAGTACTATGAGCAAATATATGCCCACAAATTTGATAACTTAAATGAAATGTAGCAATTCCTTTAAAAAAACAAACTGTCAAAACTCACACAAAAGGAAAAAGATAATCTGAAAAAAAGTATTTATTTATTTTGACATTATATATATGTAAAATAGATTATCACAATAACCTTCCAAGAAAGAAAGCACAAGGGCCAATGTGGCCAATGCTATCAAATATTTAAGAAAATAATCATACCAATTCTCCACAATGTTTCCAGAAATTAAAAGATAAAGGAATACTTTATAACTTATTCTATGAAGGCAACATTACTCTAATATGAAAACTAGAAAAGACACTATAAGAAAGGAAAATTGCAATTATACTAATCAGTGCAGAAAAAGAATTTCACAAAATTCAACATCTATTCATGATAAAAACTCTTAGCAAGATACACATATTGCAAATAAAGGAAGAAAACTTTTTTTTCCCACAGGTGACGTGATTGTCTATGAAGAAAATCCCAAAGCATCTACAAAATCTCCTGGAAGTAATATGTGAGTATAGCAAGAATTGCAGAATACCAGGTTAGTATACTAAAGTCAACCTGTATTTCAGAATACAAAGTTAATATACCAAAATCAATTATTGAGCTATATACCAGCAATAAACAATTAAAAACTGAAATTTAAAAAAAATACCATTTATAATAGTAGTCCTGCCACCCCAAAAGATAAATACTTATATAAAAATCTAACAGAATATGTACAGGATATATGTGCCTAATTACAAATCACTGCTGAAATAAATCAAAGAAAATCTCAATAAACATGAGATACTCCACAGTAATGGATTTGAAGACTCTATATGGTTAAGACATCAATTCTTCCCAATTTGATCTATAGGCTTGATACAATCCAAATCAAAATCTCAGCAAGATACTTGTAGCTATTGACATATTGGTTCAACTGTTTGTACGGAAAGGCGAAAAGCCTAGACTAGTCAACACAATACTGAGGAAGAACAATACTAAAGGACTCACACTATTTAAGTTTACTAAAAAGCTGTAGTGATCAAGACACTTGATGGTATTGGAGAAAAAACAGATGAATAGGTCAATGGAACAAAATGGAGAGTCTGGAAATGCATCCATGTGAATATAGTCATGTCCTACATAATGATGTGTCACTCAACAGCAGATTGCATATATGATAGTGGCCCCCTATATTTTTGCTATACCTTTCCTGTTTAGATAAGTTTGGATACACAAATACCATTGTGCTACAAATGCCTGACAATATTCATCACAGTAATATGCTGTATAGGTTTATATCCTAGAAGAAGTGGGTTATGCCACTTACTCTAGGTATGTAGTAGGTTACACCAGATAGGTTTGTGTAATTACACTCTATGATGTTTCCACAATGATGAAATCACCTAACAATGCATTTCTCAGAGCATATCCTATTATTAAGCTATGTATGACTGTATATTTGACTGATATTTTACAAAAGAACAAGGGAAATGCAATGGAGAAAAAACAGTCTTTTCAACAAATATTACTAGAACAATTGGATGTTCATATGTTGTAAGGAAATGGCCTAGACATACACTGTATATCTTTTACAAAACTTAACTCAAAGTCATAAATTTAAATGTAAAATGCAAAACTATTAAACTTCTAGAACATAGCATGTGAAAAAAATGTGTGTGGCCTTGGATTTGGTGATGAGTTTTAGATGCAACATCAAATGTGTTATATCTCTTCTTATGAAAGAAAAAGATTGATAAATTGGGCTTTATTTAAATTAAAAACTTCTTCTCTGCAAAAAACACTGGTAAGAGAATGAAAACACAAGCCATAGACAAGAAGACTATATTTGTGGGATTCATATCTGATAAAGGACTAGTGCCCCGAATATACAAATAATTCCTAAAACTCAACAATAAGAAAACAAATCAATCTAACGATAAACAAAATATCTGATAAGACAGCTCACTGAGGAAGATACACAGGCAACAAATGAAAATATGGAAATTGCTTAAGATTATTTGTTATTAGGAAATTGCAAATTAAACAATGATATATTACTATATACCTACCAGAATGGCTAAAACACACAAAACAAACCTTATAATGCCAATTACTAATGATGATACAGAGCAACGGAAACCCTAATTTATTGCTGATAGAAAGATAACTCTTATAGCCACTTTGGAAGACAGTTTGACAGTTTCTTACAAAGCTATACATAGTCTTACCATATGACCCAGCAATCATGCTATGGGGTATTTAGTCAACCCCTTCGAAAACTCGTGTTCACAAAAGTTAGCTTGAAAATGTTTATAGCAGTTTTGTAAATAACCTCCAAAAACTGGAAGGAACCAATATGTTAATGAATAAACAAACTGTGATAAATACATACAATGAGAATACTATTCATCAATAAAAAGTAATGAGCAGTCAAGGAATACATGGATAAACACAGAGACATGGATAAACCTTAAATGCATATTATTAAGTGGAAGAAGTCAGTATGAAAAGGCCACATATGGTATGATTCCAATTATATGATACTCTGGAAAAGGCAAAAACGCTCAGTGGTAAAGTTCTTTATTAGAGACAGAGAAAGTAAATAAGTGGTTGCAAGAGGTTGGGACTGTGGGGGAAAGAGCTGAATAGGTGAAGCAGAGGGAACTTTTTTTTAAGGATATGTAAATATTCTGTATGATACTATAATAATGGTAGATACATGACACTATGCATTTGTTAAAAGCCATGGACATTTACAGTCAAAAATTGAATGTTAATGTATGCAAATCTAAAAAAATCATTTATAAAGTCAGAGAATACACAGATGCAATGCAGAATGTAACAAAATAATGTATTGTAAGTGTGTAAAACAACCTCTCTGAAGGAGATGGGGGGAAATGTGCTGACCTAAGTAACTTTGGAAACAAGTGGAGTCTGGGGTCTGTAAGACAAAAGGCAAAAGGAACTACTTAGGAATTGTACTCTGGTTGATAAAGTTATTTCCTACCATGGTACAGGTTAACAATTTTGATAATGCATCCATATATGCTAAAATTGAACAATTAAGTGAATGGTTGGAAGATGATGGAAGACAGATTTTTTATTGTTGGATTGAGAAGTTACAGATAAGCAAGAAAAGGCTAGAATGATTTATGTTCTAATTAATTAAGAATTGGATATATCAATATAAACTAATGTTTAGTTTAATACAGATACAAATCTTTACATATTGAAATATTGATAGATATATGTATATACAGGCATTACTGTACACACATTTATTTCCTTGTTCTGTCAGCTGAGAGCTTAGAAGCAATGACATCCCAGTAGCAGTGAATACATCTAGTATCAGATCTTGGTTTCTAATATGTTCCTCCAACCAGGGCTTCTTGAACAAATGATTAATTCTAGGACGGAGGCAGGAAATATGTAAGATGAGCTTAAAGTACCTATTGTGCTAAAAAGTAAAGAATTGCTCAAAAACCTACAATATTTGGGGTATGTCAAAAAGAACAAAGGAATCTACTTAATGAGCTCCAAATGCCCAAAGATGGAACAAACTGAGCAACAAAATAAAGTAGTCTTGGATTATAACCCAAAATAAATATACCTGCGTTCATAATGACATAAATAAATGATTGAATAAATAAATAAATGGTGGAGAATAGACAAATCTCACCTGCATAAGAATTACAAATAATATATGTAAACATTCTGAGTACAACTCCCCACTAATTAAGTATTGGCTTAATTTACCCTTCAAAAGAGTACAGTATAAAAAAGAGAAGAAAGAAACTTTACAACGAAGAAAATTGAAAACCACTATCTTAGGTGATCAAGGTTACTTTCCACAGTGATAAGTCATTTTGATATTATGTACCTTTGATATGATGTGGTAAAAATGGTACTTTACCCCTGTTTCCCTTTCAATAGCTTGTAACCCCAATCTAACCATAAGAAAAATATCAGACCAATTCCAATAGTAAGACATAAAACCAAATACCCAACCAGTATTCCTGAAAATTGTCAAGGTTGTCAAAAATAAAGAAAGTCTGAGAACCATCAAAGCAAAGAGTAACCCTAAGGGAACATGATGGCTAAATGTAATGTGGCAGCCTAGTTAAGATTTTGGAATCAAAAAAGAACATTAGGTAAAAACTAAGGAAATCTAAGTGTGGACTTTAGTTAATAATAATACATAATATTGGTTCAATAATTGTGACAAATGTTCCATACTGTGATAAGTAATTATGTACCAGCTTGATTGGGACATAGGATGCCCAGATATTTGGTTAAACTTTATTCTGGGTGTGTCTGAGAGGATACTTCTGGATGAGATTAACATCTGGATCAATAGACTGAATAAAGCATATTGCCTTCCCCAATGTGGGTGAGCCTCATCCAAATCATTGAAAGTTTAAATAGAACAAGAGATGAGGTAAAGGACAATTTGCTCACTTTGCCTGATTGTATTCAAATTAGAACATCGGTCTTGTCCTGCACTGGGACTGATACTTACACCACAGACTTTTCTGGTTTTCATGCCTACATATTTGGACTGGAATTTACACCATCATTTCTCCTGATTCTCAGATCTTTGGACTCAGTCTAGAAATGTACCACTGGCTCTCTGGGATTTCCAGCTAGCAGACTACAGATCGTGGGACTTCTCAGGCTTCATGATCATGTGATCTAATTCCTTATAATCTATCTATCTATCTATCTATATCTATCTATATCTATTTATTTATAGATATAGATGTAGATAAATGGAGAGGGAAATTATGTATATATACACACATCCACACATATATCTGTTTCTCTTTCTCTAGAGAACCCTAATACACAGGCTAATAAAATATTAACGATAGAACAAATGGTGTGGGATATATGGGAATTCTCTATCTCCTATCTTTGCCATTTTTCTGTAAGTCTAAAACTATTCTAAAATAAAAGTTTATTTTTAAAAAATTGAACTTATTAATGGTTAGTCAAATACTACATATTTTTAATATGACATGCATGTTTACTTTGGCAATTTTTCACTACACTGCATTCTTTTTATTTTTATAGATTTAGGAGGTACAATTACAGTTTGGTTACATGGGATATATTGAATAGTGAACAAGTCTGAGCTTTTAGTATCGCCATCTGCCAAATAGTGTAAATTACACCCATTAAGTAATATCTCACCCCTCCCACCCACCCATCCTTCCTCATCTCCAATGTCTACTGTTCCATCCTCTATGTCCATGTGTACACATTATTTAGATCCCACTTACAAGTGAAAACGTGGCATTTGACTTTCTGTTGCTGAGTTATTTCACTTAAAATAATGGCCTCCAGTTCCATCCATGCTGCTGCAAAAGACATGATTTTATTCTTTTTAGTGGTCGAGTAGTATTTCATGGTGTGTGTATGTGTGTGTATGTGTGCATATATCTCTCTCTCACACATCTTTCATCCAGTACTTCCTTGATGGACACTTAGGTTGATTCCATATCTTGCTATTGTGAATGGAGCTGAAATATACATACAAGTGCAGGTATCTTTTTGATACAGTTTCTTTTCCTTTGGATAACCAGCAGTGGGATTGCTGGGTCAAATGCAAGTTATATTTTTAGTTATTATTATGTCCCTGAAAATACCCTTCCTTAACTGTACCTGTGGCCTAAGATTAAAAATGAAAAATTTCTGGAAATACCAGTACATTTATTATGTGGTTTATTTCACCTTCGAAATAATTTTATTTCTCATTGCTGCATTACTCCTCTGTCATTAATTTTCTCCATCCATTTTTGGTGTCTCATTTTTGTTGTCACTCTTATTTCCCTTTTATCTGTATATGACTGTGCATATGTTAAGACTGTCGTCTTTTACTGCCAATTTTGGTTATGAAGTACATTTTCTATCTGTTCAGGTTTTCTCTCACAAATTACTTCTGTTTTATTTTTGTTTTCATAAACTATATATTTTTTCCCCTCACAGGTGTAATGACATTCTTAGGCACACAAATGATTTTTGTCTCTATTGGCCTCATTCCTAAGAGCATACAACTTTCAGATGAATCTATTTTCACTTAACCTCTTGCTCATCATTTTGCTTCTTATTCAAAACGTTGATTTTTTTTGAAAGTGTCCCTTAAAATTTTGGTTACCACTTCACTTGCACTATCGTTTCTTCCTACATATTTAATTTTTAAGGAAATGGTCATGAAAAACACATTTAGTAATTATGTAGAATCATTTAAAAAGAAAACAACAGAAAAAACTCTGCAATTTTATTTATAAAATTCTGATATTAAACTGGGAGTAGGCACAGCAAGTTCCTATGCAGCTCAAAGAAGTAACTCTGTTTTACTGTTTTATTGCTTGAATCAGTGTCAAGAAATTTCTAGTTCCTAATAGCCTTGTTTCTCAGTTTGAAGATGATTGTCTATCAGGTGCAATATGTATACTAAATCGAAATCTTCTAAGCATTTAGATTCTTTGGATGAAGTTGAAATGTAAGTCAAAATAATTATTATTTGCATTGATGTAGGAGATGAACATCAAAGCGTAGACTATCATACACTACCAAGCAGAAGTTATTGATAGAGTCTTTGCTGGGGCATCTCCCGTAGCTCAGATATAAAATAGCAAAACTCAACAAAAAAATTTCTTCAGCTAACTTCTAAATGGAAAGGAGAGTGGGTGCTCTTTCACAGGCTGGAAAGGCACTTATCATGTTGAAAGGACTAATTTAGCACTAAAGATTGCTAAAGGGGGCTGCAAAATGAGTCACAATTTATAAGCATTCCTGGCAGAGGGTTGAAGGTTTTATGGCTTAGAGAACTGGGGGCCAAGGAGCTGTGTCTTAATTTAAGTGGAAATAGCAAAGATTTAACATCATTCCTCTTTTCTTGTCAAAGAGTAAAGTTTTACTTTTTTCCCCATGGAATATTGTGTGTGTGTGTATAGCTCAGCGTGGTGACATAAAAATTCCAGAGGCCTTGTGAATGTCCCTGAGGTGGGTGCCTGCCCTGGTCTGATGTGTGTCATGGAGTTGAACCCATCCTGACATGGTGTTTCTGAGGTCCAGTCCTCTGCTGGTCTCACATGGCTACCCAGACTCCCAGGAAATAACCTAGCCTTCAGTGAACAACTCTGACAAAGGTTTGAAATTCTAAAGTGAAGTCTTTTCTTCTTCTGATCTCTTTCTTTTATTTATAACCTCAAAGAAAAGTTTATATTAGCATCAACCATTATGGCATACTGTTAATTGAGTACCTGCTATGAGTTAAGGACTCC
Organism: Propithecus coquereli; assembly: GCF_000956105.1. Lineage (NCBI taxonomy): Eukaryota > Metazoa > Chordata > Mammalia > Primates > Indriidae > Propithecus > Propithecus coquereli. Next base: position 10,249,953 of record NW_012139413.1, read on the forward strand.
TTTGATGTTTTACATACATTAATTTATTTATTCTAAGAGGAGATATTGTTATGCTTATTTTAGGGATGGTGTAAAATAACACTTTCTGAGGTCAAGTAATGTACTTATGATCCCTCAGCTAGTAAAAAGTGGAGACTGGATTTGAACCCAGATTTCTAACTCTTAAAGCTTGTATCATTAACCAACTTTTCACTTTATTAAAGCCTAAAATCAGAACAGCAGTTTCTTCTCAAGAAGTGCCTGGTCCTTAAGCTTTAGTACTTAAAGCACACTGTTTTGTTATTTTCTTTGCATGCCAAAATAGTTCTATTGAGACATAAAGCGGAGAAACTTTCTTCTTCCTAATTCTCTTTGCCTGACAGAAACATCTGCACAACCTAAGCAATCATGATCACTGCCTCACAGAGTTGTTCAGAGAACTAAGAACATCAGGCGCATATACATACTGGTGCTTCAGAGACTATGTCAGTGTCCTACTAAATATACTACTCTGGGGACTCTGGCCCTACATGAGTATTACTCGGGTAAGACAGTTTCATGTTTGCTTTCTTTTTTGTCTCTAGTAACATTCTGAGTCTGTTCTGAGGTAGCCTCTGAAGACTAGGACAAACAAACTTAGGAGTTATTGTGAAGAAACTAAAGTAAATTTCATCCCCGCTTACCTTTTTTTAAAAATTTTTTTCTTTTTTCTTTATTTCAGCATATTATAAGCCAAGTCTGCTTCAGACTCAATGTAACACTCTCAAGTTATTGCTAAAAATAAAATTCCAAACCACCCATCTTTTTTAGATCTTGCCCTTATGAATTTTTTTTTAATTTCAGCATATTACGGGGGTACAAATGTTTAGGTTACATATATTGCCTTTGCCCCAACCAAGCCAGAGCTTCAAGTGTGTCCATCCCCCAGACGGTGCACACGGCGCCCATTAGATGTGAATATACCCATTCCCTCTTCCCCCCTCCTATCTGCCTGACACCCAGCGAATGCTATTCCTGTATGTGCACTTAAGTGTTGATCAGTTAATACCAATTTGATGGTGAGTACATGTGGTGCTTGTTTTTCCATTCTTAGGATACTTCACTTAGTAGAATGGGTTCCAGCTCTATCCAGGATAATACAAAAGGTGCTAGGTCACCATTGCTTTTTGTGGCTCAGTAGAACTCCATGGTATATGTGTGTGTGTGTGTGTGTGTGTATGTGTGTGTGTGTATATATATATATACACCACATTTTATTAATCCACTCATGTATTGACAGGCGCTTGGGCTGTTTCCACATTTCCACATCTTTGCAGTTATGAATTGTGCCACTCTAAACATTCTAGTGCAGATGTCTTTTTTATAGAATGTCTTTTGTTCCTTTGGGTAGATGCCCAGTAATGGGATTGCTGGATTAAATGGTAGTTCTACCTGTAGCTCTTTGAGGTATCTCCATATCACTTCCACAGAGGTTGTACTAGTTTAGAGTTTCACCAGCAGTGTAAGAGTGTTTCTATCTCTCCATATCCATGCCAACATTTATTGTTTTGGGACTTTTTGATAAAAGCCATTCTCACTGGAGTTAAGTGATATCTCATTGTGGTTTTCATTAGCATTGCCCTGATGATTAGAGATGTTGAGCATTTTCTCATACGTTTCTTGGCCATTAGTCTGTTCTTTTGAAAAGTTTCTGTTCATGTCCTTTGCCCACCTTTTAATGGAGTCGTTTGATTTTTTTCTTTCTGATTTTCCTGAGTTCTATATAGATTCTAGTTATCAGCCCTTTATTGGATATGCAGCATATGAATATTTTCTCGCATTCTGTAGGCTGTCTGTTTGCTCTTGTGATGGCTTCGTTGGCTGTGCAGAAGCTTTTTAATTTGATCAGGTGCCCTTTATTTATTTTTGTTGTTACTGTGATCGCCATTGGGGTCTTCATAAATTCTTTCCCAATCCAATATCTGTAAGAGTTTTTCTAACATTTTCTTCTATAATTCTTATAGTTTCATGCCTTAGGTTTAAGTTTGTTATCCATTGTGAGTTGATTTTTGTGAGAAGTGAGAGGTGCGGATCTTGTTTCAATCTTCTACATGTGGCTGTCCAATTTTCCCAGCACCATTTATTTAATAAGGATTCTTTTCCCCAGTGTATGTTTTTGTCTGCTTTGTCAAAGATTAGATGGCTATATGAGGATGGTTTTATATCTGGGTTCTCAGTTCTGTTCCATTGGTCTATGTCTCTGTTCTTGTGCCAGTACCATGCTGTTTTAGTTACTATAGCCTTGTAGTATAGCTTGAAGTCTGGTAAATTGATGCCTCCCAATTTGTTCGTTTTGCTTAAGATTGTTTTTGCTATATGGGGTCTTCTCTGCTTCCATACGAAGTGTAGAATTATTTTTTCTGAATTTGAATAATATTTTTCAACCCTACTTTTACCAGTTCAGCTTCATTTAGACCAAAATACAATTTTTCCCACCTTTCCTTTTCCTGCTTCTGAGTAAACTCTAACCAACTTCCCTCTTAATAATTCCTATATTCACTAACAGAGATGAAGGTTTTCTTGAGTACTGGAAGGAGAACTGGATAACTGAAAAAATAGGAAATATTGTAGAGAGGAGGCAAGTTCATTGTTGAATGATTACTATCTTTTCAAGAATAAAAAAGGGAAGAGTTTTGTGAAGAAGATAAACAACACAGAGTAGAGATGAAGACACTCAGGATGTGGAAGAGCCATTGTAAACAATGTGTTGCAAGAGTGCTATAGCACAGTCAATGAGAGGCTTGGATTCAGAGTCAGGCAGTCTGGGCTCAAAGCCAGTTTTACACTTTATTCCAGTCTTTATGACTTTGGATGTGTTATTCGACTTCCACAAGTCTTAATTTTTTCTTTGATAAAGTCAGGATAATACTAATATATACATACCTATAAGTTATTGTGAGCATTAAATGAATTAATCATCATAAAATATTTAACTTAGTTTGACATGCTAAATAAGCAGTAGCTATATGCAGTTAATGAAGAATTCAGATGGGCTGTGTCTTACTTATTTGGTGCCTGACACATGTAATAGGCACATAGTAGACATTTAATAAATGTTGGCTTAATGAAAAAAATTGTATATTCAACAGAATGGATTTTAGGGTAAAAAATGAAAAAGAAGTGTTAAGGACTGAATGTTTGTGTCCTCCCGGGTTTATATGTCGAAGCCCTACCCTCAATAGGATGGTATTTGGAGATGGGGCCTTTGGAAAGCAATTAGGTTTAGATGAGGTCATGGAGGTAGGTACTCCAAGGTAGAATTAGTGTCCTTATGAGAAGAACAATAAACAAAACTTTCTCTTTCTCCGCCATGTGAGGACACAAGGAGAGGCTGTCTACATGCCAGGAAGAGGGCCCCTTTTTAGGCACCAAATATGCTGACACCCTGATCCTGGACTTTCTGGCCTCCAGAAATGTGAGAAATGAATGTCTGTTGTTTAAGCCACTTCATCTATGGTAATTCATTATAGCATCCCAAGCTGACTGATACAAGAAAAAAACAAAAATAACCTAAATGTACTGGACAAGTTAAAAGCAAAATCAATTTCTTGAATACTTTTTATTGAGATAAAATGGGATAGTCTCTATACATTAATTGTTAATATCAATGTGGCTGCCCCATATTATCTACACCTTTGAAAGCTTTCACTCAGTTTCTAGGAATGCTTTGTTGTCAGGGTAAACTTCATGTTAGGCTTAAGGGATTTTAGTGGGAAAAACCAGGATGTCTCTAATTCATGGTACTATTTGTGATATATTCTAAATGAGTTTTCCTTATGACATCGGACATTTGTATTTTTTTAACTGGCTAACTTTAAAGCTATCTCATTGGGCACTTACAATATTTTCAGTAGGAATTACTATATTTGCAAGGTTTCCTGGCCAATTTCCACAGTTAGCTCTGTTTCTGATATCTGAGAATTAAAATACGTTGTTTAAAAAATGTTGGAGTAACATTTGGAGGAAGCACAGCCCTGCTGATGCCTTGATTTTAGACTTTTGACCTCCAGAACTGTGGGAGAATAACTTTCTGTTGTTTTAAACTACCGAGCTTGTGATAATGTGTTTTGTCAGCCACAGGAAACTAATACACTGGTTACATAGGAAGTATTCAAGTCTTTCAAGGTCTTCCTAGTGGCCAAATTTCTCTCTAGAGCATTTCTCACAGTCAGTGCTGCCTTTAAGGGAAGAGAAGGTGTTTTAGTTCCTTGTCTTACTCACAGAAACGGTGAGCATTAGATTACGTTAAAAGTATTACATTGATCCAACCAATAACTCCAGCATTTTACTGTAGGGTATTCACATGTAATTTCAGGTATGAATTACTGTTCTCTAATTATGACTCTAATTATCTTTTTATACTCTGGGTCAGTTCATTAAAACTGTGCAGCTCAGTGACTACTCTTTTATCTTCTTCAGTACATCCATTGTCACAACGTTTTTTGCCAAATGCTCATCTTCACATACTAAATTGAGGTTTGCCTGCAGTCTGCAACTGGCTATTTTATACATTTTTAGACATGTCTCTTTAGTCTAAATGCATTGGTGGTACTTTGAGAAATCTTTAAAGATTTTAAGAAAATAATTGAAGCTATTACTAGCAATACTAAAGTGCATTTCAACACTACCGAAAAATGTAAATCTTTATTTCAAGGCTTAAAAGCTTTTTCCTAACAAGAAAACTACACAGCTTAGGATATTCATCTATCTTAAAATAATTCAAAAGTAAGAAATATCATAGTGAAAAGATTTGTTTGATCTTGACATATGTGTAAAAGGAGGTACAAGGAGAGGGAGAAGGGGCAAAACAATAAAATAATTTTGAAAAAACAATTCCTAATTTTATTATTACTGGTTGTACTGGATTGAATTGTGGCCTTCCAAATATGCCCCTACCGTAACCCCTAGAAACTGTAAGTGTGATCTATTAGAAAAAAGGGTCTTTGAAGATGCAATTAAGTTAAGGATCTTGAGATGAGATTAATTTTGATTACCTCTGTGGGCCCTAAGTCCAATGAGGGTATCCTTATGAGACAAAAGAGGAGAACACATGGACATATAGAAGAAAATGCATGTGAAAAAGGCAGAGATTGGTGTGATGCAGGTGAGGAAGCCAAGGAATGTCCACAGCCACCAGAACCTAGAAGAAACTAGGCAGGATGTCCTGCAGAGCCTTTGGAGAAAGCACAGCCCTGCTAACACCTTGATTTTAGATTTTTGACCTCCGGAACTGTGAGAGAATAACTTTCTGTTGTTTTAAACTACCAAGCTTGTGATAATGTGTTATGTCAGCTGCAGGAAACTAATACACTGGTTACATAGGAAGTATTCAAGGCTAGCCCTGACAACACTTTGACTCTGTGATACTGGTGGAAGAATAGACACATAGATCAATGGAGTAGAATAGAGAATGCAGAAACAGACCCACACAGATATGCCTGTCTTAGTGCATTTAGTGTTGGTATGGCAGGATATCTAAATAACTTATAAAGAAAAGAAATTTATTCGGCTCACAATTCTGATGACTGGAAAGTCCAGAGCATGGCATTGGTATCTGCTTGGCTTCCAGTGAGAGCCCTGTGCTGCCTCAAGATATGATGGAGAAGTGGAAAGGCCCAGGGTATTGGAAAAAGTGAGGGGACTATGGACGCTGACCTGTTTTGTAAAGACCTTCTCTCACAGTTGCGATCCAGTCCCTGCAAGAACAAATTCATTCACTCCTGAGAGACTCCATTAATCCCATCATGAGGGTAGATCTTGTGACATAAATGCCTCTTAAAGGTAACAATTCCTAATACTGCCACATTGGGGACCAACCTTCAACATGAGTTTTGATAGGAACAAACCACATTAAACCATAGAAATGCCCAACTGTTATTTGACAAAGGTGCAAAAACAATTCAGTAAAGGAAAACTCACCTTTTCAACAAACAATGCTGAAGAAATTGTACATTTGTAAGCAAAAAAAAAAAAAATTCCTAAACGTAGTTCTCACAATTTATAAAAAAGATCTTGAATTTAAATATGTAATGTAAAGCTATGAAACTTACAGAAAAAAAAGCATGATTCATAAATGGAAATACTGATAAATTGCATCTCGTCAAAATTTGAAAAGTTTTCTCTTCATAGACCATGTTAATAGGATGAAAAGACAAGTTTCAGAATGGAAGAAAATGTCATATATGACTAGGACTGGTATACTGAATATATAAAAAACTCTCAAAACTCAATAGTAAAAAATTTTTATCTTATTTTTTATTTTTATTTATTTAAAAAAAAATTTTTTTTGAGACAGAGTCTCATTCTGTTGCCTGGGGGCATCAGCCTAGCTCACAGCAACCTCAGACTCCTGGGCTCAAGTGATCCTACTGCCTCAGCCTCCTGAGTAGCTGGGACTACAGGTGCAAGCCACCACATCCGGCTAATTTTTCTATTTTTAGTAGAGATGGGGTCTTACTCTCGCTCAGGCTGGTATTGAACTCCTGACCTCAAGTGATTCTCCTGCCTTGGCCCCCCAGAGTGCTAGGATTACAGACATGAGCCACCACTCGCAGCCAACAGTAAAAAATTTTAAAAGTCAATTATAAAATGAGCAAAAGACATGAAGAAACATTTCACTGAAGGTAGTATACAAAAAGAAAATAAGCATATAAAAATGTTCAGCATCATTAACCATTAGGGAAATGCAAATTAAAACCACAATTGGATATCTGTCACTATATGCTTATTAAAAGACCGAAATAAAGAATAAAGTCATGTGCTGTACAATCATGTTTTGGTGAAGGATGGGCTGCATATATGACAGTAGTTTCATAAAATTATAATGGAGCTGAAAAATTTCTATTGCCTTGACATTATAGTCATCTTAACATTGTAATCCAACTCATTACTCATTTGTTTGTGGTGATAAACAAATCTACCTCACTGACAGTTGTATAAAAGTGTACAGTAATATCCTCGGCCTTCACATTCACTCACCACTCACTCACTGACTCTCCCAGACCAACTTCCAGTCTGCAAGCTCCACTCACGGTAAACGCTCCATTAAGGTGTACCTTTTTTTTTTTTCAAAGTCTATTATACCACATTTTTACTATACCTTTTCTATGTTTAGATAGGTTTAGATATACAAATATTTACCATTATGTTTCAGCTTCCTACAGTATTCAGTAGAGTAACATGAAGCATAGGTTTGTAGCCTAGGAATAATAGGCTATACCATGTATCCTAGACGTGAGGTAGGCTATATTTTCTAGGTTTATGAAGTACACTCTAGGACGTTTGCACAAGGACAAAATCACCTAACAATGCATTTCTCGTAATATATTCCTGCTGTTAAACTACACATGACTGTACTAACAACACTCATGTGCTCACACACACACACACATACAAACCTGTTCAGGGATATATATATCACCTTTATTTTTAATAGCTCCAAAATAGAAACAGTCATTCATTGGGTGAATGTGTTAAAAAACAACAACAACAAAAAAATAAAACAACCATGGTGTAACCATATCATGAAATATCACTCAGCAGTAAAAAGCTATGAAAAATTTATATACACAACAACCTCAATGAATATCCAAAGAATTATGCTAAATGAAAAAAGGCAAACTCAGGAAGTTACATACTGTATGATTCCCTTGATATCACATTCTTGAAATGATAAAATTATAGAAATAGAGTAATGATTAATGGCTTTCAGTTGCTGAAAAGGGAGTGAAGGACGGAGGGAAGTGGGTATGGCTATAGAAGGACAACATAAGAGATCCTTTGGTAATGGAACCGTTCAGTTTTTTGACTGTATCAATGCCAATATCCTGATTGTGGTATTATTCTATAGGCTCCCAAGATGTTACCATTGGAAGAAACTGAGTAAGAGTACATGAGATGTTTTTTTATTACTTCTTACAACTGCATGTGAATCTATAATTATCTCAAAATAAAAGTTTAATCAAAGAATTATTGAAAAGAAGAGAATTTAGGAGCAAGTCAGAATATGGAAAAATCAAATTGTAGTTTATGTATCTAATAAAGTTTCTATTAGGGATATACAACAAACTCCTAGACATCAATGAGGAGAAGACTGAGGACTCAGTAAAAAAAAATGGGCAAGAAACTTGAATATGTGAACATGTCCCTTATAATCAGGATAGCAACATGTTTAATAAACATATAAAAAGTTCTCAACTTTATTAATAATCAGGCAAATGCAAATCAAATTCTAATTTGTATGCCAGCATATGATCAGAACAGCTAAAATTAAAAAGCTTGACAATGTCAAGGATTGGTGAGGACGTGGAGCTAGAAGAACTTGCGACATTGTTAGTAGGAGTGGAAGTAACTATTTGGTAAAGCCATTTAAGATCATTAACTGTAGTTGTAATGATTTCCTCCTAAGTATTAATTCAAAAGGATGAATGCACCTGTGTACCAACATAAATAAATATATGATTATTTAGAAGACCATTTTTGTAATCACTCTAAACTAGAAATAACCTAAATGCCCATTCATGTTATGATAATCTATTATGATATATTCATTCACTAAAACCTAAATATTTCAACAATTATAATGAACAAGCCATGAGAATATCTAATATAATATGGAGGGAAATAACCATCAACAAAGACATATTGTATTCTTTTTATAAAAAGGCCAAAATGAGGCAAAACTAAATTATGGCATAAAATCCAGGTTAACAGTTACCCTGGTGTTTATCTAGATAGAGATTGGAGTAGCATGAGATTATTATTGACAATACCAGTGCTATGTTCCTGAATAATTCTAAAACATGGATTCATTCAATAAGTCCCCAACTAAATTCAATGCCAGAACAGACACTTACTGCTTTCTTACACCAAAAAATCAGAAACATGTTAACCCAAAATGTTTTCTATTTTTATGACAGCTGCTGTGACACTACTGAGTTTATTATTTATCTATACTCAAAACCCCATTTTATATGCATGATAATATTTATTCCTCTACATCTTTCAAGTATTTGTATATCGTTTTCCCATAAATGTTGCTGTTGATAACATTTTTAATTTGGTGGGGTTACCTCATAACTTTATATGTAATAGAAGGAGCTTAAAATTTATATGAGGACCCAAATATATTCCTTTTTTGTTTATCATTGGAAGACTGTTTGTGTCATTTTGACTGAAATTATAAGCCAAAAAATTGGCTTGATTATGAAAAGGTGGGATCTTAATGTGGGCTACAAAAGAAGTATATGAGCCTGACTGAAAAGGTTAATGCTTATTCTAGAAGAAAATGTTCCTCGTTCTTATGGCTCCTGATAGTTAACTTTGTCTCTTCTTTTTAGGTATATAAGAGTTCATGTGTCAAGGCTTGCCATTCAAATGACCATATAAAGTTGTTTGTGTGTCTGCGTTTAAATTAAAAACATATTCTTTTAAATCCTCAAAAAATTTAAAGTAGCTCTAAATGTTCAAAACTTAAAAGCAATTTTGACTCATATATTTATGGTGATATTTGTGCCTATTGTTTTAGAAATAGAAAGTTTCTATTGATATGAAATCTAATTTGACATGAGATGTTTGCTTCTTAATACAGGTTCACAAATTTCTAAATTGTTACCTAATATTGGTCTATTCTATCCTTTCTTTTCTGAAAAGTCAGATTGTTTTAGATGATCTTTAAAGTTCTTTCCTGTCTATCTTCTAATTTGTAAAGTTTTTTATTTCTG